>NW_025423849.1:1530555-1836666 GCF_020740605.2 Lemur catta | reverse complement strand
AGGGCAGGTCACCTCCCCAGGCCCGTGCTTGCCCACAGAGCTGCCAGCTGTGCCTGTGCCTGTGCCGCTCAGCAGGACGGGCGGCCAGTGTCTCGGGCTGCCTGGGACACGCAGGCCAGCCCAGAGTCAGAGACATCGCTAGGCACGGTCCATCGGAATTTTTCCAGCATTCTCAGCTAATTATAAAAGATGAATTTTGATATAACAACAATATTAATAAAACTTTGCTGTGTACATGCTGCAAGCCAGGCACTCTTCTAAGTGTGTTACATATAGGTATGTATAATCTGACCTAACGCTGGCAACAACCCTGTGATGTGGGGGCTACATTTTTCTCATATTAAATATAATCAAACCAAGGCTTAAATACCGTATGATGTAAAAAATATAAACTATGTACTATGGGTGACTTAAAATATGGTAAATCTGATTATTCTATATTTCTCTACATCAGCTACTTAGCAATTTAATATTAGTAAACATCTCAAATTATAGGACTCTGCAGAGTAAGTGTTAGGAGATAATTCTCCAGGGGTCTCTGTGTTTGATTTTGCCTGTCTTGGGAGCAGAAGTGCTGGCTGCCTCTGTTCCACGTTATCTTTCCCAGGATGTTTGTAGAGTGAACAGCCTCGGAAGGCAGAGCCTCCAGGGCAGAGGGCAGGCCTGACTGCTACCCATGAAAACCAGATCTGGGTTCCCTGAATTCAGAACTTCTCTCCTGCAGCAAACCCCCCTGCGTGGGCTGGTGCCCTCTGGCCTGTCTGCATCATCCTACGGGCGCTGGGCAGGGGGTGGGGGCTCAGGGAGCCAGTGCAGCGAATGATGGTGCTGCGCCCACCGCTACAGCTCCCAGTAGTAAGGCTCAGAGTCGCGTTCGTTCTTCCAGCATCCATGAAACTATGGCAGGCATTTACTAGCTTGCAAGTGGAATAAAATCTCAAACTCTTCACAGTTCTTGACACTAAGCTTTTCCTTTCATATTTTACTGGTTGGCCTACTTTATTGGCTCAGGTAGACATTTTCATTTAAACTACCACCAATAGAGAACAGACTCAATTTGATCTTTTGTTTCATCAAAAGATCGTATTTCCCCAACTAAAATTCTGTCAGGTCCCACTTTTTGTTTCTGAAACAGTTTTAACCATCTTAATTGCCACACCAATTATGGACAAAACAGGTATTTTTCAGAAAAGTGTTTAAAATTAGCATGGCCCCCAAATGCAAGAATTTATATTGTCACTTTATGGTTTTCAAGATGTTCTCTATTAATAATAACATTCAACTACTATTGGGGAAAAACTTGGATATTAGGAAGCATTAATCATCTGTTCAATTTGATGAGGTTACAGGCAGAATTTTTTTAACACGATGTATTTAAAATACGCAATGAATATAGTTGATCAAAAAACTACTGTGCAGATACATTGTGCATATTTTTACAACTTATATTCACTGATCAAAAATTGAACCTTTACATAAACATTGTTTATACCGTAGTTTTAAGATTTTATAGATTTTTTTCCCTTACCATGAAATATTCTCTCTCAGACATTTAGTTTAAGAATTACTCACTTTAAATAAACATCTGAAAATTCATTGTTAAACATAAGTCTTAGTTAAGTCAGTTTATAAGAACAGACTTCTCTCTAAGATTACAAAAGTGCCCTCTAATGGCATAACTTTTCCTCTCATTTCTTTTTGCTATTTCCAGGTATCCAGAGCATATTTAGATTTAATGTTCAGATTAAATAACACTAATCCAAATTTCACCTTCAGCACTACTTCTTTTTTCATGGCCATCTGGTGGGTAGTGCAGGAAATGTGTCTGTACAGCAAGAAATCTTACATCTTTGCAGTATTGAGGCTCTAGTTCAAACACTAGTAGCAAGTTGCTAGGGTAATTCCAAATATATTTACTATGCAGATCAATCAATTTGGTTGCACAATTATTCACAACCCAGAAAAACTAGGTGGTGTTATCCTATTACTGAGGAGATTAACTTTGTTTCGATTGAAATGTTCTGATGAATCAAGCACATGGACACTAAACTGAAACTCGGACATTGTTCATGTTGCCAAAAGCCTTCTTCATATTTATGCCCTCAGATCCTGCCAAAACTGAAATGAGAAAAGAAAAATGACCTAATGATTTGATACACCTCAATCTTTGCAAAATAGATTATGGTGACATGAGATAGTTTTATTCTTTGGAATGTCCATGTGTCCTAGATTAAATGGAAAAATTATTTCTGAAATATAATTAGAGAGTATTAGTGTGTTCTCTACTTACAAAGGTAGAGATGGGTTTGGGTACTGCAAAGTAAATAAATATAATTAGTTTAGACAGTATATGTATATAGACATACATATTTTTTCGGTCAAAATATTTAGAAACACTATGAATCCAATTAGTTAATGCTGGAGTAAAGGTAAATGAGTAGTAGTCCCCAAAGAAGAGTCATTTCAGTATAAAAACAGAATGTGTGCTGCCCCTTCTCTGGTAAGCAGATAAACACTACAGCTTAAGATGCATATGTGGAGAACGGTTTTCTTTTCAATATTTGAGGACTTTGATGATGGGAGCTGCTTCTCCCCCTCAAATCCTTCGGTTTTAAAAGAAACGCCAGTGAATAGATATAAAGCATCTGCGTTGTTCTGCAAGGAGTAGGGAGTCGAGCAAATGATGGATAACTAAAAATGTAGAAATAATTCAAAGACATAATGTTCAGCATCAGTTTCAACTTCTTATTCTATGGAGAAGCCTTTAGTGTAGCTAAATGGTCAAACTGACCTGGTGTAGCCTTTTCCCACAAACCTGTGGGAATGCTTGTGAATCGTAAAATCGCCAATGGTAAGCAAAACAAAAAATTAAAAGGAGCTTGAATAATTTGCCATTGTATCAATTAAATACCCAGGATGGCCACAAGAAGCACAGTGTATGTAAAAGACAATTAAACTTGCCCCAGGATACCTGCAGTGGTTGCCCCACTGTCATTTTGCAAAATTTATCTGCAATTACATACGATCAACTAGTCAATTTACCAATCTTGGTTAAACCACAGGTTCACTTAGAGAACATAAACATTTATTATTTGAAATCGTATAAATAATGATAATAAGTAAATAAGCCTGGTTAATTTTTTACTACTTAAAAATATATTAAATGGATTTAACCATGAATAACAACTGTCTTAAGAGTAAGGAAACATTTCAAACCACTAGAAAGCTTGTCTTTAATATTTATAGACTGCTGTTTAGTTATGCTAGCTCACCAGCGCAAGGGATTTGCAAATCTAGTAAATAAAAGGTTCCTTTGGGTTTTCATATAGCTGTGCAAGGCTCTCTGAATAGAAGGTATGACATACATGAAGCCATTATGACCCTTTCTCGGCACTGGAGGCTCCTCAGGACAGCAGCCAACAGTCCTGCCTACCTGTGACAACACGTCAAAGCACATTCCCTCATCCCTCCACCACCAGCCACCAAGGTCCCGTAAGTCACTTGCAGAAACATGAGCATATTTGTCAAAGCTCTTACAGACAGTACATATTACAAAACTTAAAATCAGATTCATCTGTATAAATACAACACAAAGTATACAATTTAAAAAAAGAACCCATAGTATCATTCAGATTCACTTAAAAACTATCCAATGTGCCTGATCATGTGTAGGCCACAAAACTGAAATAAATTCACGATGACCAAAAAGAAGGATGGGAATTCTGATTTACTTGAAGCAAATGCATCTGGAATAAATGAAATCCACTGTTTTATTACAGAGAGTGGAAAGTGCATGAGTATAATTTAGTGAGAATAATTTCAAGGAATGGTCTGCCACAGAGATTTCTGTTACTTTCTTTTCCTTTTTAAGTGCAAATATTTAGTCTTTAGAACTTCTATTTTAAACTCGAGGGCGTTTTGTTTTTGTTTGGATCTTCCATGCCACATCTGATAATAACTCTGAAGCATTTGATCTAACTGCAAAGAAAAAGAATGTAGTTTTGGTAGCAGGCGGGGTCCCCGTGTTTGCCGAAATTGAGAGTCCCTGAGCAGTGAGCAAGCAAGGGCTCTGTGCACTTTTGCCTTGGAATGCCCACCATTTGCCAGCTTGGACAAACAGAATCCCTCTAGGCAAAAATGCAGCAATAAAAAAAGCTGGATTCTCAAAAGTGGTTTTATTCTGTCGTCTTTTGCAAACAATGAAAATGTTGACTGAAGTTAGTTGGATGTTTTTAAAAATCCAAAAATTCTCTGATACAGTTAAAAAATTTGAGAGAAATATAGCATATCTGTAGTCTGATCTTTCCATATTTGAAAAGGGAGAAATAAAGTAGGGAGAAGTAAAGGCTCCTGGCCTGCCCTAAGGAGCGGTTTCCGGCTCGCGCTAGGTGAGCCCTCATTCTGCAGGTAACTGTGGAAAGCAGTGGAAAGATACCGACTTCCGCCCAGCCCAGCGAAGGAGAGCTCACTTGACGCACAGAACCCATGTGCTAACGCTCCCTAAACGCAGGCTGTCGGCACGTGATGGCATGACTGGGAAGGGTTTTCGAGTTCATTATGTCAATAACCTGTGGATTGGGGATTTCCACATGCATTTCAACTGCAATGACTCCAGCCTTCTCCAGCACTTCCCTAAATGGCTGCCAACTTTCATTCTGGAAGGAAATTAAATTAATATAAAAAATGTGAAATTAAAACATGCCAAGGAGTTAAACTTTCCATTCTGTCATCCACTCCCCCTGACCCTCCTGGTGCATAGTTCACGACAGGGCTGAGGTCAGGGGTCATCCTGTTTCAAAGGCTGGCCAAGCCTACAGAAGGAGATGGCTTGAAAGAGGATCAGACTTTCAAGTAAGTACCTTGGACTCCCACCACCACTCCTGCCAAAAGAACGATGAATAATAGCAATGGCCAAACAAATGCACCACAGATAGGAACAGTCTTTAATCCAGAAAGCTAGACCCACTATATTAAAGCAAGGAGTACATCTCCCAAAATGGACCTGATAGGTGATTAGAAGATATCAAAAACAATGTAGAAAATAACGCAAAGAAAAATGGGCACAAAATACTGCATACCTTCTTCCTACCAAAATGTCATGTGACAAGTGACGTAGCTGGGATAACTTCCACTGTCTTGGGAGAAACTGATGACTGCTGGAATAATGAAAGCTCCTCAGGGAACAGTAATATGCCTGGTTGCTTTCTTAGTTTGGCAACTAAGCCTTATTTCCTGTTGACCTGCCACAAAATGTAAATGACTTCCTGTGTAATGTTCCCCAAAGCGGTTTACAAACTGCACACCTCATTCTCTACCGAAATCTAGCTACGATGGAGCATAGCAGATGCCACAGCATTTAGCAACAGCACACGCCACCCAGGAAGGCGAGACATGAATTGCCATGGCCAACAAACAAATACTGAGTCCTCGCTGTATGTAACACCTATAAATTAGATTTTTATAGTCATGGTAGCCAAGAATTGAACGACTTCACAGATTCCTTAGGATACCAAGAGCTAAATATGGCCCAAAGAGCTAAAATCAAGAGAATAACAGTTTGCCGAGAAATGACTCCATACTTTAAACTGAAGTGGGTGATATGAGGGCTCAGAATAAATATCTTAGCAATTTATAATCTGCTTATAAAGACAAAACATATATCCAGGTAGCAGAATCCAATAATGTCAGTATATTCACTCATTCATTATTTTTTCCTTCAACGTCTGTGTAATGAGTCCCTGCTACACGCCAGGCACTCTTCTGGGGAGAGCGATGACCTCATGAGGGGGACATTCTAGTGGGAGTGAGAGACAACACATAAACAGATATGCAAATACGAAAACACTGGTAGACTGGTAGCTATGCAAAAATTAAAATAGGCTTGTGTGAAAGACCGTGTGTGATTTCTTGGAGGAAATGACATTTATGCTGAGATCTGAGTGACAACAGGAAGCCAGTGAAGCAAACGTACGGCAAAGAGCATTCTGGGGAGAGAAATGGTGGGTGCAAAGGCCCTGGGGTGGCACTAAGCTTGGGGTATTAACAAAAGGAAAGGGCATCAGAGAACAGAGTGGGAGAGAGGGAAAGGTAAAGTGCAGACCACACAGAGCCTTACAACCATATTAAGGTGGCTGGATTATATTCTGAGTGTGATGGAAAGCCCTCGAATCCCAGCAGGGCCACGATACGATTCATGTTGTCCATGGTGTAGAAAATGGATTTCAGGGAAACTGCAGAAATAAAAAACAACCTCATCTCTGTAAAAGCAAAAAGATCAGATGATGGCTACTGCAGTTGTGCAAGGTAGAGATGGTGGTGGCTTGGAGTTTGCAGAGAAGATGGAAGACAACGGAGAGCCCTGGGATGTGTTTTACAGATGGCGGCCCAGAGTATGCAGGTGAGCTGTCGGCAGAAAGCGAGGAAAAGAGAGGAATCAAAAATAACACACTGACTACAGGAACACACATACAATAAAGTGATAAAACATAATGGAAGAAATCAGAGAGAAATAAAATTTGTCAAGCAGAATTTCCAGGTGGCATCAAATAAATTACGAATAGTGGGACATTTTAGATGCCTTTTTAAAAACTAGTTATTATACTTAACAAGGTGTTGGAGCAGAGGAGCAAAGAGGAAGGTGGTCTCTCCATGTGATGAGAAACACAGAGGAGGAAGGCCAAGGTGGAAAGTAGTAAGATGTGTCGGTTAGAACAATAAAAGTACTGATTCCCATTGTCACGGTGGGACATGGGGTTTGCCAGACGCAGGGAGGGCTGGTGGGACACACTGGAAAAAGGCAGTAAGTGCATCCCTGCCCCCCAAACCTGCTTCCTCAAACTTACATTTCAAATGCAAGAATGCACAGTATTAGAGGCCAACTAATTTGTCAAGAGTACCTGGAGGAGGAATAAGTTCAAAGCCCTATTTTAGTTCTGGAAAGTGGTAGTTTATAGCAAGTAAGAAGGAAACAGCATAAGAGAGACATACAGAAGTTATGAAGAAAATTTGACAAGAAAGTATTACTATTTGGCATACGTGACTGGACATATTCATAAGCTGTGTCCAAATAAGATGATTAAAACCCATGAGCCTTCCGACAAACACACACCTGCCAAAGTCATATAACTTAGGCTTCCAGGCACGTTTTTGGGAAGCAACAGCATCAGCGGAGCAATCCTAAAGTCAACGGAATAATCGGGACTGCAGGGGGCTGCCCAGGCCTGGGCCACGAAGATGCAGACGGTGAGTTCACAGAGTGGACCAGACCGGCGAGAAACGCGGGCTGGAGGAGAAAAGAAGTGACGGGCAGCATCCTTAGGATGGAAGCCACGCTGGGAAGTATCACACCCTAGAGGAGAAAAATCAACAATCTCTTCATACATTTTATAGTACACACGTTAAGCGCTCGTTAAATACGGATGAACTAATGGACCAAACTGAATAATCACTCTGTCTTCTGACCTGAGATCATTACTAATTTTGTGTGTTAGTGACAGCAAGGATGAAACTGAAAACCAAAAACAGAATACTATAGCAGGAAAAAAATTTTCTAAAACACTACCCAACTTTTCACTCGTCCATCAGCAACAACCTTGAATTTTTACACACTTTCCATCTATCTATCTATCTCGAATCATACGTACTGCCTTCTCAAAGGATCTTAAAAATTCAAAAGGTCTTTCTAGGTCTAGTTACCACATTAACAAAACAAGGTACTTAAATGATTCAAGCTCAAAGATATTCCTGTTCTCAAGACAAATCTGGTTTTAAAAACGGCTTTGGTGGTTCTGCCAGCTCTGTCTGCTAAACATCTGGGCTGCACCCTCCCTAAAGTCTGGATCAAAGAAATGTTTTATAACCTAGTTTCTAGTGACGTAATAAGCAGCGATACCACCAAGGAGGCAGTGACAACAGAAACTTTTCAAAGAGTCAGCATGGCGGGATGGGAGAGCTCCCAGCTGACACGGCAACTGCTGCCAGCACTGCCCGAGCCGCTGCGGACAGGCCAGCAAACAACACGTGTGCCGATCGTGAGCTTGCAGAGCCTGTGCTCGTGGGTTAGAGACATGATGCACAAGCAAACAAGGAAATGCAATTAATATGCTGATTCCAGAGAGCAGTGAGCACTGTAAGGAAAACAACACTGGCTGAGAGGCCGGAAGGGAATTACGGAGACAGGGTGGGTGGGGGGAGAAGGAGCCCTTCTGGGCCGAGTGGTCAAAGATGGCCTCTCCGAGGAAGCAACATTTCAGCAGAGACTCAGATGAAAAGTGAGCCACCCAGAGCCAGTGGGGATGTTTCACAGTTGAGGACACTGAGGAAAGAGAGAGGGGAAGGGCAAGGTCCTCCCAGGCTTCACACCCGGGAAGCTGCCTCACCTGTGGGTTAACTGCCACCATCAGCCGTCAAGAGGGACACACTGCCAAGCCGCAGGGATGAGGACACAGGCACTGGCTCACTGTGGCCTGCCAGTGGCATTCCGTGAGGGACAACCGGCCAGTGCTAAGCTCAGGGAGGACGGCAGAGGCTTGGAGGCCCATTGTCAGATGAGAGACGTATCAGAGATCTGGCCCAGCATGGCTTTCGAGGGAAGGAGACTGAGCTCAGCAAGGCACAGACCCCGAAGGAAGGAGTTTGAAAAGCAGGAGGTGTCCCGGCAGAGGAAGGATGCTTCCTGACTGTCCAGAGTGACAAACAAAAAAAAAGAGTGCTATAAAATCTCCGGGGAGAGTCTTAACAGGATTGTGGCAGGGGGGTGTTTACTTAGACGATATGTTATCTGAGCTCTCCCTGTACACTGTCAGGAAGTCAACTGGTGTTTATCAAGTGCCTATTGCCAGTCCCCTGGAAGCCCCGGAGGCCGATAACGTGGAATCAGAGTCCTCTGGTGAAACTTGAGACTTTGTTTCTTATGGTACTTTATCTTATTTGAATTATATTTTTTTTAAATATATTTTTTCTCGTCCCTACAGAAAAGATCTCCATGAGGCTTACATGACATAAGTTTAGGAGCAGAAATTACCCTTCACCTATCTTTAGATCACCTGCGCAGCTGTTTTTAGTCTCCTAGCATAAAGTAGGCGCCAGATAAATAGTTGCTGAATTATACTGCTTTCAAGAAGCTACTAGCAGAGAGCAAAGCAGTCTGACATACGGTATAAGGAAGCCTCTTTTCCGTCCTTAAGAATACAAAAATGTCCTGGTAAGGATAAATACAGTGCATTACTCAGGAGGGCCTCTTTCCTCTGAAAACGTGTAAATTTTGACCTGGCTGGGATACATTCTGATCTGAGAGCAGGCATGGTATAGAATAGTGCTTCTCAACCCTTAGTGTGCATACGAATTACCCAGTTTTCCCATCAAAATGCAGGTTCTTGTTCAATGGGTCTGGGGGGCGGGGTCTTGAAAATGGTCCCTTTCTGACAAGCGCCTGGGAGATGCGGACCCGACAGTTCATGGACTGCACTTTGAGTAGCCGGGTTATACGGCTTTGTCGCTTCCAACCCTAGTATTCTCATGTATTTTTATTTTCAAACTCCCCAAATACTAAGACCTATCACCTGATAGTGGCAGCACTATGATATTCACCTCCAGCACTTTGGTTGTTCAAACATTCTGATCTCTAATTTTCATTCATTACCAAGGTTTAATATTTAATATTTTAGACATCTATTTAGGGAGAGGAGTGGATGAAATAGAGACTGTCCATATCCTTTCTTCCTTTTTTTAAGAGAACTATTATTATGGCCACGTTATTTCACAGTGATCTCTTTTCTCTACCTTATTTACATAAAAGAGAAGTCCATTCTCTCTGAGTAGTTCGTGTTTCTCTTAAAGCCCAGTAACGGACCAGTGGACCACTCGTGTACTTAGCGGAGTTTGGAAAAACACTAATAAATAAAATATTATCAAGAAGAAACCATTCGTTACTACCACAGAATAACAAATACCACAGATTAAAAAAGTGATGCTTCACTCCATGGGCCTAATCCCATATTTTCCCAAATAGCTGATGGTTCTCAAGCTTCACCTTCTCCAAGCAGTTTTTTTGATGTGTCAGCACTAAAGCCTGTCTATCACCACAGAGAATTTGTGGTGGCCTCCAGTGCCAAAGCACATGACGTAACCAAAGTAGTAATTTAAAAATAACTATAATGAAGGTAATATGATCCACAGATAGATGAGTGAGTAGATATACCAGGGATCTTAAATAGTTAAAATAGTTAAACCCTTTCCATGCCCTAGAAATATTCTTATTTCTAGAAAAAAAAAAGAAGAAAAAAGAAGGTACACAAGTATGTAGTTGTTATGTTTTAGCAAAAAGAAATAATTTAAAATTCAAATATGTATTTATTCTACCAGCCCTCTTATCTAAGCACCACCCCCCCCCCCAAAAAAAAACAAACCAAGACACATCTTTGGAAAGATTAGATAATATTCTCCAAGGACACTGGTTCCTAACAATCTAGTAATTTGGAGAACCCAGCAGAAAGCATAGTTAACACATCACTTCCCTTTTTATTCCCTCTCATTCTCTCCTAGCTCATGTGTCTCAGGGTCTCAGGTGAGCTCTTCCCACATCTTAGTTTCCTGTCAATTCACGACCGAACGTTCTTGCCAACACCTGAATTTAATTTTTGGTCTGCTCTTCACTCTTCCATCCTCCACTATCATGCAATTTTTATTTTTTCATTCATTCATTCATTCAATCATTCATTCAAATTTTGGTACAGTTAAAAGGCTGCCAAAGCAAAACAAAAAAAGATCACTTAGAGTAAAAAGATCTGAGTTGAAGAAGTCCTAACCAAACCATTATCACATTATCTGCTTTTGTACTTTGAGTGAGTCTTTTAATCTCTTTCAATCTCAATTACCTCATCTACAAAATGGAGACAATTATTCCCAGGATTGTTATAAGATTAAATGAAATAATGATGTGAGTACTCTTTTAAAACTAAAAAGGTTCTATTTATCTTTAAATGGTGTAGGCCAGTTTCTCAAACTGGTTGCAAAATTTTATTCAACAGCAAAAGACATGTTTCGACTTGCTCTTCAAATGGAGATAGAAGGAGTTCCAGCATCAGATTATTCTATCTTTATTCACCTAACCTCTAAGGTAAGAGGTTAGGACCCTATTCAAGTAGAGACTGACTAGAAAGAAGAACAAAGGAAAGGCCACAGTGTTGGATTTTTAAAAACAATCACATCAACAACAGTAAACTCTTAATATTTTTTAGCTTTGCTACACTGTATCTGAGGACATCAATGTTGTTTAATAAACAAAACTAGATTAGAACTGGTTCAAAGGTGAGCCTGCTCAGGCTCCTCAGGCACTAGATCTAGCCAAGGATTTCAGAGGCACGTGTTGAGATTAACGCACGGAGGATCAACATCAGTTCCTGGGTTGTTCTGCATTATTATCTCTGGATTAAGAGATGATTAAAGAAAAGGACACTTTCAAAAGGCAGACGCTGAAGACAGACCCCACAGTCATTTCTAATAATGCGTTTATAGCAAATTATGATGAAATGATACAAGCATATAAACCTACAGCAATTACAGAGATGACAAACCACAAATACTGACCTGGTGTGGGAATTCAGACCCACAATTATGTCATCCTTCTCCCCGCAAGGAAGTAAGATATACAGTTAGGTGTGGTTTGTTTTGTTTTTTTTTTAAAGGAAGCGCTAAGGAAAAAGCTGCAGCTTGGGGTCCACAATGTTCCGTGGTCATTACACAAAATAGAGGCTGCTGCCAAGAGAAAAAGAGGTTTCAAAACTGCCTGGTTGTTGTCACTGCTTTGTAAATGTGTGAATGAACTTTAAATGTACAGATTTTCTTTTTAAATTACAGATTGAATTTGGTGGCTGGAGTATTAATATGGGTGTATAAATACTTTTACGGTCTGAACTTATTTTTTCTTATATTTCAAAGGGCTTTAAGCTTTCAGAATAGAATATATCCTCATATATATGTCTATGATAGCTCTCATTATTTCACTGAAACATACAGTTTCATTCAATATTTTGAAATAATCCATTTTAAAAATCTTAGGCTGATCTAATTTCACCTCTTACCTCTCAAGAATGCCACATAATTAATGGAATAATGTAATAACTGTATAGGTGAATTACCACTAATTATTACTAATTTTCAAAAGGGATTCTGTGACTTATTGATTTTTCAGTGATACAGCTGCCATACGTAATTGGAGTATGTTTAAATATCATGGGTTATGGGTCTCTAATAAACTTATAACTTACTTTTTTAATCACCAATTTTCTTATTAGGCTCTACTTACTGAAGAAAATGTTTTTATTTTTTCTTTTATCAGATAACTTGTCTCCAAGGTATGGCAAAGGCTCTATTACATGTGTATGCAGAAAGAAAGACAGCTCAAACTCAACACATAGCACATCCTAGAACATTTTAACACCCAGATTTGAATGGCTGGTCAGTCGGACTAATGAAGAAGGCTAAAGAAAGGAAAAGGGATTTGATTTCAAGAGATAGTCTCACAGCTATAAGTAGGCTTAAGAAAGCAAACTGATAATCGAGCTTGCCTTTTACGATTGGAGCAGAATTTGTGCGAATGGTGGCTGGGGGTGTGGGAAGGCCAGGGGAGGTTTACATCAGAACCTACACACATTCTGAGATGGAAACTCTATTATACTTTCCATGATTTCCCTATTAAAAAAAACTAACCTTCTGGAAGGACAGATGTTAGGCGTTATTTATCTGTTTATCACTGGTAGCCCTTAGCGCCATTTAGAACTAGAGTGTTTTTACTCTCAAAGAGAAGTTGTTTCTGCTGCACCTTAAATAATGATTTGAAAGTGGAAAAGTTTAATGGTTTCCCCTAAAAATTCTCTATTAGCTAACTATTACCAAAAACAAACAGTGCACAGGAAGCCTAGAATTATGGTCTCGTGGATGCAGGCTTAATAAATGATACTCCGAATCATTAAATTGCAAAAACATTCTAAGCAAATTGGGTCCATGCGAATGAATTTGGCAATTAATCTCAACTTAAAATTTTTAGAAATTTTCATCAGTTTTGCTTCTGAAACCAAAAACTTATGACTTTATTTAAAAAGTTTCTGCAAGTTTAGATAAGTCTCTTCACTAAAATGGAGTGTCAGGTTTCTCAGGCGTAAGAGGATACAGTATCTTCCTCACTGGGTTGCTCTGAGGATTAAGGAAAATGATGGATGTGGAAGGCCTATAACAACCAAGGGTTATATAAAGTTATACTATTATTAATAAATAGTCATTTCCATTTCTGTTGTAAAATTCAAAGCACAGAAACAACTGTAACATCGGTTAATAACTAACTTAACTGAAAAGCAATAAAATTTTAAAGAAAAACTTTAAAATGTAACACAACTGATATGGTTTGGATGTTTGGCTCCTCCAAATCTCACGATGAAATGTGATCCCTGCGTTGGATGTGGGGCCCGATGGGGGGTGCCTGGGTCCTGTGCCGATCCCCTCAGGAGTGGCCCGGTGCCCTCCTGCAATAATGAGTAAGGTCTCCCTTTATTAATTCCCGAGAGAGCAGGTTGTGTGGAGCCTGGCACCTCCTCCTCCCTCTCTTGCTCATCTCTTGCCATGTGACACACCTGCTCCCCCTCACCTTCCAGCTTGACGGGAAGCTCCCTGAAGCCCCCACCAGAAGCAGCTGCTGATGCAATGCTTCTTGTACAGCCCACAGAAGCATGAGCCCAATAAATCTCTTCTCTTTATAAATTACCCAGCCTCAGGTATTCCTTTATGTCAACGCAAAATGGACTAATACGATGATATTCATGAAAAGTGTTGGGAAGTATTTTTTAAACTATCAGAATACTGAAATTTTCAGAACATAACGGCATATAATATCTATTGATAACAGAGGAATTATGAAATGCTTATACAAATAACTAAGAATACTCCCGACAACAGTGACTAGTTTATGTGGGAAATTTTTCAGCTTCCTGCTCAACTCCTTTCAAGACCTCTCATTCTATAATGTATTGTCTACACCGTGGTCTTCAAACCTCTTAGAACTGTGATTTAAATATATATATATATTAATGTGTAATGTATAAAATACTTAAAGGCAATCTATACTGGGATGAGTATCATAACTATAGTGGATGACATTGTACATTTCAAATTTTTTTCAAGTTAATATCAGTGGTGTTTTGTGAACAGGGCTAATAAGAATGTCACTATTATTATTATTATTACTACTTTATTTTTTCGAGATGGGACCTTGCCATGTTCCCCAGGCTGCAGTACAGTGGCTATTCACAGTTGCGATCATAAAGCAACACAGCCTCGAACTGCTGGGCTCAAGCAATTCTCCTGCTCCAGCCTCCCAAGTGATGGGGTCTATAGGCACGTGCCATCACGCCCAGCAGAATGTCATCATTTTTACTTCAGAGAAGCTGTCACCATTTCCATTTTTTGTTGTTCCACGACCATCTGATATGCTGAGTAAGACTGTGCCTTTGTTAATTTGTTTATTATTAATAGTCATAAAACTTAATTTCATTATTTATACATAAAAGTGAATATAAATATTAATAGATCTGCTATTTCCTTCTTACACTATAATGGGGCATCTTGTCCACCGCAATGAAACAAAGAGGACACTCCCTTTCAGAGGCCTTTGCTTTACCAGGCCGGTGCTCTCAGAAGCTGGATACCTACTCCGTGTGACTTCAGAGGCAACGGGAAACTTCCACCACAAAATTAAAAGAGTATCTCGTATCTTTCATTGTATCGTCCTTAAAAGACAAGTTTTTAAATGCAAATATTCACTGGGCCTAACCTTGCAAAGTTAATCTCAAATGCACTTTCTATTTCCCGGACATCAGAATTTTAAATCTTTGATTCACACCACGGCATAATGAGCATGGGTTACATAATTTGTGGGGCCCAGGGCAAGACCTCTTGTTCAAAAATTAGGAATTTCAAGATGGTGACACTGGAGCATTCAGCCAAGCCCCAGGTCCCTCTAAGAGTGGCCCATGAAGCTGACCCAGGACGTAACTTAATACTTTTATAACAAACTGAGAATTATCAGGGGAAGAGAATAAAGAGCAGGTATATACTAAAGGTAGACTGTCCAAAACAGTAGAGCCTAGAGGATATAAATATATGTATACACAGACATACATACACACATATATAGATATATCACCCCTCTCTAAAATTTTGTCTAAGCTGGCCTCATTCCTATCTGGCTTTATCTAGCTATTAACATATCTTGGTAATACATTAGCTGATATCAGTTTATCCATTTCCCATGGCAGGGCTATTTTCATATTTATAGGGGACAATAAAAAAATTACTTTAAAAGTAAAGGAAAAATTATTTTTCAGGTAGTCTTTTAGTACCCTGAGAGGCCCAGGTAACATCTGGGGGCAGGGTGGCTTCCCTGGTATCTCCCAGGCCATCTCTCCTGTGACCCACCTGTTACTTCATCTGCTAGTATGGTGAATCTTGCTACTGCGATCATTAATTAGAGGGGCACAGTTTTGTCTCCATTTGGAGGTAGATTTATTTTTCCATAAAAAAGTAATGTATTTTCATAGCACATTTTCACAAACTTCGACAGATCACCCAATAGAAGTAACAATATCAGAGACTCAGGGAAGCAAAGAGATAAACAATTGCTGTCCTTTTCCAGTTTGCCAGGTGTTCTAGCTAGCAAACTCTGTTACCCTGTTGGCAACAAATGCCTCTTCAATTACAGGATCCAATTACTTGTGAATCAGTCCAAATTTGAAGCTTTTGACCGTATCAATGAATTTTAGGAATGCTGTAATTTAATATGAAATTATAACCTTGAGGACTATCAACATACACATGATATTTAGATCTACATCATGATATATATATGCTAGTGTTATGCATAAAAAGGTACTTATATGTTTTCTAATGTATTTTTAACAAAATTACTCAAATGGATCAAGTATGTTTATGTTTGTGTGGGTTTTTTTTATATGACAGATAATTTAACAAGAAATGTATTTCATCACTGGATAAAATGCATAATGTTCCACTTGGCAATGCCTACAAGCTTAGCATATATATGAATTAAACTCAGTCATCAAAGCCGTCTCCAAGTTGTATATGGATTACTATGGTTTACTTTTCACTACAATGTGCTGTAAATTGTAACCATCTACATTCCAGTAGGCACCTAACACCATAGCATCTAAATTGAAGAAAGCAATCCAAAACAACTCAGGCCCTTTTACACTAGCTTTTCTCTCTTAAACACAATATCAATATTTTCAAGAAAGTACCACAATGCCACCCCCTCATTTTGTTTACCAACTGTCTGGATACAGTATTGTCTGTGTTGCATATACTAACTTGTTCATAGTTCCTATATTATAATTTGTAAAAATAGTCATGGTGATTTCAAAAACAAGATATCACACCTTACAGGTATTTCTAATTATGAGTTCAGATTTTACTGCTTATTTTCAAAAACATTAAATTTCAATCTCATATTTTATGTACATCTGTATATATAAGGACATTGTTTCAGAAAAGAAGATATAGTTATGGTGATTTTTAGTTGTTGATAAAACACACATTTGAGTATAGTCCAATTTGGAATATATGTTCTCTGAGCACACAGCTGGAAGAAGAGGGTGTTTACCTTGATATTCTCTTAGAGGGAAGAAACATCGACAGAAACTTGTACAGTCTCCATTTATTTCAGCTGGTCACCACTATTTGTGGTATCGGCTGAAATCATTCCCATTAGAAATGCATGGATGTTGTTAACTCCATTTTTGTAATTTGGTTGTTACATTTAAACGTCTCCATCCTGCCAAGAGAGTGTCTAAGAGTTCCGCTCAAATGAGCTGACTTCTAATCATCCATAATCATGTTTTTATCAAGTTCCTTCCAAACTTTATATAACCCCATTATTTCTAAAAATGTTATTTTCTCACAACTATGAAAAGGGAACAAGTTATTTCAAAAGAAGAATTAAAAGAGACATTTGGTAAATTAACTATATATTTATACTACTACCTCCATCCATATTTTTTTAGATTCATTTCAGTTTTCATAAGTGAAACTAAAAATACTTCAGAGAACTATAGGAAACATTAAGTATGTGTCATGTTCAAATTTGCTACAGGAAAAAATTAACAAATGAAAACCAAGACTCATTCACTAATTTACTAAAATAAATCAGCTTCCAAAGCATCCGGAAATTATTGAAGGAATAATGACATGTAATCTTGGAAGTTTCTATACTTTTCTTATAAACATGAGGTCTCTGGACTTCAAAGTGAAATTTAAATCAAATTTAACTCAATAAGTTCCTCGAAAAAAATTGACATTGTAATAGGACCCAATACCCAGCTGTTCTGTGGTCAAATCTGTCTCTTCATTCCAAGAGGAAAAATCTACAGAAACATATTGCTAGCTGGCTTTTTACTCCACATTGATCAAAT
Source organism: Lemur catta (assembly GCF_020740605.2). Taxonomy (NCBI): domain Eukaryota; kingdom Metazoa; phylum Chordata; class Mammalia; order Primates; family Lemuridae; genus Lemur; species Lemur catta. The sequence goes on along the minus strand of NW_025423849.1, from coordinate 1,819,192 downwards.
TCTCTATCCTTAATTTTTAAAATGTAAAACAAGCAACTCATTTTTTTTTTGGGAGGGGATTAATAAGATATACTTTATGTTTTCCAAATATTTTAAAGGACTAAAATTCATGTATTTGTTGGTGTGCAGTTTTTAGTAAAATACCAAAAGGAAAAAAAGGTGTGGATATTAAATCTTTGGGTTATGTGTTTAGGAAGTAGGCAGCCAAGAATCCTGCTTTTAGCACTGGCTGGGGCACTCATAGGCTATGGAACAGCAAATGCCGGGTGTCATCTCAGAAGTTTCAAGAAATACAGGGAATACATGCATCCAAGCAAACGCAGACTCAAACTGAAATGCTGTGGTTTTTCCCAAATATATAACTGAATTTATAGTCAACATACCACTATATGATACAATAAAATATTAGCATTTTTATTTTTCCATGTCATACTCTGTTATTGTTTTTAATGACAATGAAGTATGTACTGTTCTTCCTAGGTGGAAATAAACATGGAAGCGTGACGGCATGCATCCTAGATGTCATTTAATTTTGCTCTTGTAATATAACGGAAAAATAAAGCAGAATTTATCCTAACTTCAAGGCACGAAATGCAAAGTATTTTTAAAAGGAGTATTTAGTAGATACCGAAGGACTTTGATTTTAAAACCAGTTTTCAAGGCAAAACTATTAGAAAGGAACATAGATCAGTAGTTACCAGGAATTAGGTTAAGGGAAGAGGATGACATCAAAGAGGCATAGTGTGAGAGAATTTTTGGAGTGACAGAATTATTCCATAGCATAACTATGATGGTGGACACGTCATTCTTCCCATTTGTCAAAATTCACAGAACCTACACCATGAAGAATGAATTTTACTGTACACAAATTAAAAATAAAACACAAACTAATTTTAAAAAAATAAAAATTTAAAATAAAATCAGCTTTCAAAGCAAACATCTGGTGTGGTTTACTATTTATTATTCAGTTATGCTGTGGCTTCTACTAAATGGCTGTGAACCAACAGGGGAAGAATAAATTATGTTCTTCAGAATAATCCTTCCAAATAAACATTTATAAGGTCTAGCTATTATTTCAAGGTCAAATGAATTAGCTGGATTATTTTTGTTGGTTATGCTTGCCTTTGACCCACAGATGACTACGGGATATACTTTCTTCCTAATCAGTAGCTCATGGCGACTGACTGTGGCAGGGTTCAATCTGTGAGCTGCTGCTGTGGGCCCCTGGCTCCCCCAGGCTAGGGCTGACAAGAAGACCGAGCAGAAAAAGTGGGAGCGAGCACTGGTTGGTCACAGGTATCAACCTCCTCATCACAAAGAAACTCAGGAAGGGAGATTAAAATCGTTTTAATCAGCACGTATTATGTGCAATTCACACACTGCTCCCAGGCTTTCTGATAATTCAGGTGCAATCATTCCATTTCCAGTATCTGCTCATCCATCATATCAAAGTAATATGTTCTAACAACAGCAAGAAAAACACTCAGTTTTAAAATAAAAATTCTGACCTCTGGACAGTCTGAATAGAACTGCTATAGAAATAAATACACAAAGATAACAACAGATACACTTTATTTCTACACCCCCGTTCATTTCAAATAGTTTATTAGAGTTTTAGAACATATTTTTCCCCCTACCAGAGAGTCTCTTTGGTGAGTCCAAGAGAGAAAACTGAAATCTGAATCGCCAAGGTTCATAAAGCCAATTGAAAAAGCCTCTTGCCGGGATCGTATAGTGGTTAGCACTCTGAGCTGTTAAAAAGTCTTTGCATTAAGTTATCTGAGGACCAACCCACTGTGGCTGCTTCCAACGCACCATAGCCTCTGCACAACAGTGCAAAGGCTGTGACATCAGTTTTGAGTCTTTAACATTCATACTTTATCACATGAACGTCAAACAGACCCAGGACAAATAAACTGAGGGTAGGGGCTTCCCTTACTCTTAGAAGAGTACTTTCCAATTATATATTTTGTTAACATCTTAAGAGATAAAAGCTGTATCTGCAAGTGATTAAAAGATGTTTTATATTCGTGGCTTGATTTCTGCTAAAATGAATGCGTAATTTAAACCACACATAATTCATAGCAATTTAGTCCTATTACAGAGTTCTAGCTTCTTTTTTATGATACTTACTAATTAAAACAGAGTGTTACTGCCATGCTGAGCCTGAGTCTTTGACATACAGGTTTAACGAATAAAATGTCCTGACACACAAATGAAAACAATGATGCAGGCAAGGCTGCAAGCTGTTATGTTTCAAGCGTGTGGTAAAGATTAAGGACATTCACCGAAGTTAAGAACTGTGCAGAGAAGGGACTCGAAATTTCTTTCCTTAAAGGAAGAAGTAAAGGATTTTTAAGAGAAATCTGAAATAGTCCTAATTTCTCTAACTTCTTGGCCCCTTGTTCCCAGTTGTCCCCTTACCCCCTCCAGGAATTTAAACTCGTAAGAGTCACTTTTGAAGAATAAGGGGTATTTTAATATAATCCTGAATACAGGTTTAGATTGAAAATGGGTATTGGGACCATAATTAATTATGTTGCCAAGATTTTTAAACTTTAAGCAGACAGACTGAGGCAAATGACATTTCATAAAGAGTACAACCTTCTAAAAGTTCACGGATTAAAAGTCTGATAAAATGACAGTATCTTTCTGACATTTGATTAATCCCATATGCAGAAGGACTGTGAGGAATTAATGCCGTTTTGGCGTTTTCACTTTCTGAAACCACTGTAATAAGAGACTGACATGCAATCAAGTATAAACACGAGTCCTCAGCGAGGGTTAGGGCCTTATTATCACTTTCAATAAACAGTAATGAATGATAATAAATGCCGATCGCCCTCGCTACCCTCTGCTCCATACACATAGCGTCCATCCATCACTTCTTCCGGGATAACAGAGCAGTTGGATCCCACCAAACCCTCAGCAACCGCCCCCTTGGGAAGGAGGTTTTCTCTCCCCTTCTGGGACCCCTGGGAGGGCTCTGCTTGTCTGCAGGGGTGGAGAGCGGAGCAGGCCCCATTTATTTGCACTGACGACTCCCCCGTCCTGGGCGCTCAGGGGACGGGACGGGGGGGGGGGGGAGGGAAAGGGGGAGGAGGGGGGAGAGGGAGGAGGTGGAGGAGGGGGGGAGAGGGAGGAGGGGGGAGAGGGAGGAGGGGGAGGGGAGGGGAGAGGGAGGAGGGGGAGGGGAGGGGAGAGGGAGGAGGGGGAGGGGAGGAGGAGGAGGGGGAGGAGGAGGAGGAGGAGGAGGAGGAGGAGGCGGAGGGTACGGGGGGGGGGGGGGAGGAGAGAGCCGCGTGTCTGCCGAGATCAACTAAATGCAAACGCAGATTGTCCCTGCCATCCAGCGGGACCGTCAGACAAGCAGCGAACAAATCCATCAACCCCACGAAGTTGCTAAAAACTCTGCAAAAGACACACACAGACAGACGTTTGCTCGGGTTCATTTCCCGCTCCAGGTCTCGGCTTCCGGGAGGCACTCGTGCCCGCAGCCAGGGTGGGCAGCACCCCGCAGGGGCAGCTCGGCGCCAGCGGGCGGGCCGGTGCGGGGCGGTGCGGGACGCTGCAGGACGCTCGCCCCTGCTGGGGCCGGGTGCGGGCAGGAAGGGCGCACGAGCAGACGACATCGCCCCCCACCTCGGGCAGCTCGCGACGGGCCCCAAGGAAACAGCTGGGACCCGGAGTCGCGGGCGCGGCCCCGCGTGTAGCAGCCGGGAGGGAAGGTGGCGCGGCCGGCGCGCCCCGACCCGCGCACGGACGGCCGAGGCCGCGACGCCGAGGCGCCCGGCTGCGGCGGGAGGGTCCCACCGGGGGCGGCTTTGCCCTCGGAGCGAAGTACCAGCCGGCCCCAGGCCCCCCGCTCCGCCCGGGGAAGTTTCTCTGACGACGCCGCCCCGACCTCGCGCCCTTCGCCCCCCGCAGCCGCCCCGCACACCCCGGCCCCGCAGACCTTCCCGCGGGCCGGAGGGGCGCGGGCCTGGAGAGGGGGCACGGCGCTCCCGGCGGGCGGGCCTGCGCGGGGTGAAGGCTCCGCGGCTTCCCGGACCCCGCCGCACCCCGGGTCCCGGTCCCCGCGCCTTCCCCGCCAGCGCGACGTCCGTCCGCCGCCTAGCGTTTCTCGGGGCCGCCCCGCCACGGGGGCAGCCTGGAACCCGAGGGAAACCCGCCCCGCACCCCGCTGCCCGCAGCTCCCGGGAGCCGGCGCCCTTGGGAGCCCCGCCGGCGCTTCCGAATCGGGCCCGCGGGAGCCCGCGAGCGAGCGCCCCTGCGCCGGCGCTGCCGCTCGGGCGTCGGGCTCTGCCTGCTCTCGCCGCTCACCTCAGAGATCCGTCCGGCCTCCCGGGGGAGGCGGAGAGCGGCCGCCCCGAGGTGCGGCGCGAGCAGCCCGGCGCCGGCGTCCGGGAACCGGGCGACCGGAGGGCGGGGGCGGAGCGGGGAGAAGCGAAAAATTCCGTCGGCGGAAGCGTCCCAACTTTGCCGCCGGCTCAGCAAACTTCAAAGGCGGGCGAGGGCGCGCGGCGGGCGGCCGCCGAAGTGGCCGCGAAGCGAAGCCGGGAGCCGCGCGGGCCGGGGAGTCCCGGGCGGAGCTGGGAGCGGCGGGAGGGCCTTTGAAAAGGCGGGGGGCGTGCGGGCGCCGGGCGGCGGGACGATGCCGGCGCGCGGCTCGGTTCGCTCCGCTGTCTGGCGGCTCCGAGCGGGGAGTGTGTGTTCGCTCCGAGTGTCACCGCTGAGCCCGGAGCTGTCCCCTCCCAGCCACAGCCGCTCCCGCCCCGCCGCCACCGCCCGCCCCTCCCTCCGCTGCCCGCCGCCTCCCCCCATCCCTCCTTCCCTCTCCCGCTGCGCGCCAGCGCGCTCGCACACTCCTCTCTCTCTCACTCCTCTCACACTCCTCTCTCTCTCACACACATATGCACACACTCCTCTCTCTCACACTCCTCTCTCACACACACACACGCGCGCGCGCACACTCCTCTCTCACACACACTCCTCACACACACTCCTCTCACACACACACAGCGCACATACTCTTCTCACACACACACTCCTCTCACACACGCGTGCACACCTCTCACACTCCTCTCTCACACACACACTCCTCTCACACACGCGTGCACACCTCTCACACTCCTCTCTCACACACACACTCCTCTCTCACACTCCTCTCTCTCTCACTCCTCTCTCTCACACACACACACGCGCGCGCACACTCCTCTCTCACACACACTCCTCACACACACTCCTCTCACACACACAGCGCACATACTCTTCTCACACACACACTCCTCTCTCTCACAGTCCTCTCTCACACACACACACGCGCACATACTCCTCTCACACACACCTCTCTCTCACACATGCAACTTCTCTGTGACACACACCTCTCAGGCACACAACTCACACACACCTCACACACAACCTCACACACAGTCTCTCTCACACATTCTCACACACACACACCTCTCACACATTTCTCTCACACATACCTCTGTCACATACACACCTCTCACACATACACTTCTGTGACACACACCTCACACACACACCTCTCTCTCTCTCACACACAGTCGCACACCCCGCCCAGCGACCAGCGCTCCCCACACGCGACCCCCGCGGGCAGCTTGGCGGGGACACACGCCGTCCCTGCTCCCTGCCGCCAGGCGGGGAGGATGAGGGAGGCGCCGCGGCAGCGAAGCTGCAAAGCCCGGGAGACAGCGCAGGGCCATGGCAGTGTCAGGGCGACCGGGGTGGTCTGGGGGCGGAGTGGCGAGCCGCGTCCCGTCCAGGCGGCCGGAGGTCGGGGTGGGAGCGCTTTCCGCGCCGCCCGCCGGCCCAGCCTCCCCGCCGCAAACTCGGCAGCCCTTTGAGCAATTGAGACCCAGCGGAGTGCGCGCGGCCATTGGGACTGAGTAGGCAATTAGGATAAGAAGATAAGAAGTTACCTGATTAGCAACCTGGCCTGGGCAGGAGGACGGGCGCGGGGTGCCCAGCGGGTCAGTGATCTCATTCTCCCAACCGCGAACCTAGTTTCCCGCAAACCTGGTTTCCAGACTCTAGTGTGTAGAGCTGGAAGTTCTAAGCATACGTGACATTTGAAATAGGGCGTCGGCATTGAAAGCGCTGGCCCCTTCTCACGCCACGGTGCAATGAGGACAAAGAAGATGAAAACCGGCCTTGCCGAGAGGACGCTAGGAACGACCCGGTAACGGGCCGCCCAGTGCGGCTCCCGGGTGAGATTTATAAACCGCTTACATGGCAGGAAATCGTTTTGTGGACGCCACAGGATGCTTAACCTTTACAAGGAACATTCCAGGTCACTGGGCAAGCTTGACTTCTGCAGATGAGACGACAGTGAGGTGGGAAAAGGGACCCCTGCATCTCAGCTCGGGAGACAAGTCTCCTCTCTGGAGAAGGCGCTGCTTGCCCTGGCGACGTACGCCCGGGCTTCGGGCCTTCGGGAACACACACTAAGTTCCCAGTGGGCCGGGGGTGTCCGAGCTGCGGAGGTTTAGGGGTAAGACACGGTGCCACCTTTGAGGAACTCACAGCCTGGTGAAGGGACAGAGGCACAGATGAAAATGTGATCAGCACTATATAAATGTTCGTGCCTGGTCCTTCCCAGCTGTTCTCGGCAGGGATCCTCGGGCAGCTTCTGACGACGGGGCAGCAAACGGGGATGGCGGAGGGGACGGGCATTCCAGAACCAGAGAGAAGCAAGAGAAGGGATTAGGAAAGTGTCGGAGTGCTCAGTGTGTCCCAGGAAGGAAGAAGTCAGGTGTGGCTGGGTGGCGGGTGACGTGAGCAGGGCCAGGGTCCGCCGGGTTCTGCTGGCCTGAAGAGCCAGAACTTTCCTGAAGGTGGTGAGTGGCTGGACAACTACTGAAGGTCTTAAGCAAGGACAGATCTTAAGGTTCTTACGTGTCATCACATAATGTGTTTTAGAATGTTTCCTCCGGCATCATGGTGCCAGACGAACAGGAGAGAGAGCACAGGGAGAAGGTTATTTCCAGAGGAAAATATTAGGTCTGAACCAGGACAGCAGAAACGCCATGTGGGAGGTCGGGACGGCTCGAGAGATCTAGCAAACAGAATAGACATGCCTCAGTGATGGACTGGATAGAGAGGCTGATGGCGAGGCGGCGCAGTCGAGACTCACTCCCAGTGTTCTGGCTGGGGCGACAGGGCAGCTGGTGGTGCCCGTTAGCCAAGACAGACAGCACACGGAGGGCGCGGTTTCAGGAGGAACGAACGAGTTCTACTTCAGACTTGTGGAAGGGGTGCCTATGTGACATCGGAGTACAGCTGCGTGCGGACAGCCAGAAGCGGAGTTCCCAGGAGAGGAGGTCCAAGCCGCAGGGATACACAGCAGTCATCAGCAGGCAGGGGTTTTGCAGAGCCAGGGAGAGGAGGAGGGCAGGCGGGAAGAGAAGACTTAGGATGGAATGTGGCAGAACACTGATGTTTTAGGCATGGGTAGAGGAAGAGGACCCTGCAAAAGAAAAAGGTGAAGACCACAGAGGAAGGAGCAGGGTTGATGGAGCCAAGGGAAGACAACACTGATGACCGGGGCAAACTGTGGAAGACACATGAAGACAACCAGACTGAAAAGCGATTGCGCCTCTTCACAAAACGTCTCTGTGATCTTGACCCAAGCAATTGTAGTCTATGTTGTAGGTGTAAAATTGCCATTAGGAAGAAACTGAGTCCTAATGACGTTAAAGTGACTTGTCATTAATACATCCAGCCAAATAATGACAGACATGAATCTGTCAAAAAGTTCTGCAGACCCTGTGAAGGATATTCTTATGAAAGTTCCAGAAAATACCTGTGTTTTGAACATCACAATTTGCAAATATCAATATACCCTGTCTTCTCAAAAAAGATATGCCCATAGTAAAACCAATGGCATTGTGCATATTTATATTTTTAGTTATGTAAGTATTTTCAGTGAGTCCTGAGAGATTTGGGCAACATGCCATATTAGACAGAGCATGCATTATTTAGCCAGACAGACTTGTATTTAATTCTAGACTCTGACAATTATTTGCTGTGGGACAAAACCTCTCTGAACATCAGGGTTTTTTTTTTTCAAATATAAAAATGGAACAAATTATAGCTGACTTACAGATGTTTTGTGAGTATTGGGTAGCATAACACATTAAAGTGTTTGGAAGATATTTATTTACTTATATCTGAATTTACTTTTAAATTATGAAATTCATAAATATTCAGTAAACTGGGAAAAAAAGTCCAAAACAATTATAAAATTGAGAGTATAATTTAAGTCTACTTAGGAGAACTCCTGATGCAAGCCTATGTCTTAAGGCAGTAGTCCTCTAAGTGGGATCTGTAGACCCCTAAAGGCTCCTGAGATCCTTTCAAGGGAGATCTGCAAGGCCAAAGCCATTTTCATATTGATCTAAGACATTAATTTGCCTTCCTTTACTGTGTTGAATTTGCACTAATGATACAAAAGCAATGATAGGTGAAACTGCTAGCACCTTAGCATGATCAAGGCAGTGGCATCAAACAGTCCTAGAAATAACTGTATATTTTATTGTCAGAAATGTCGGTTCCACTTAAGAATGTCTTTAATGAAGCAGTAAAAAATTATTCATTTTATGAAATTTCAACCCTTGACTATGTGTGGTGCTGGACATTGTGGCTTATAATCCCAGGATTTTGGGAGGAGGAGATGGGAGGATTATTGGAGGCCAGGAGTTCAAGAGCAACCTGGGCAACATAGCAAGACTCCATCTCTAAAAAAAATTAATTAGCCAGACATGGTGGCATGCACCTGTAGTCCTAGCCACTCTGGGAGGTTGAAACAGGAGGATCCCGTCAGTCCAGGAGCTCAAGGTTACAGTGAGTCATGATTGTCCCACTGCACTCCAGCCTGGGTGACAGAGCGAGACCCTGTCTCTAAAAAAATAAAAATAAAAATAATTTAAAAAGTCCCTGTGGCAAAATGGGAAGCACAAATGAAGCTCTTCTGCTACATACTAAAGTATAGTGTTTGTTCTGAACCAAAATACTTGTGTGTTTTATGAGCTATGAGCTAAACTAGTTTTTTTATGAAACATATTTTTACTTGCAAGAACAACCGACAGACAAACTATGGTTATTCAGACTTGGATATTTGGCAGACAGATTTTTACAAATGAATAAAATGAGCCTTTCACTTCAAGGTAAACAACCCACAATATTTATTTTCAATTAGAAGTTTGAGCTTTCAAGTAAAAAATTAGAATTTAGAAAACTTATGTCTGCCACCATGAGCTGGACAGTTTCCCTGATACTTAGTCTTTCTAATAAGACTATGATCATTTAAATTAATATGGTTTTAGATACTATACAGCGAATTATATTATTTGGAAGATCTGCATAAATCAGTGAACCAGTATTTTCCAAATGACTAATAACACATGATATTATAAATTCATCCACAAGTTAAAGATCCATTTAAAGTGCAAAATAGACAAATGGATTTTGATATAACACAGTATGAAAAAGTAACTGACATGGTTTCATATTCCACATTGCAATTATAAGGTTTAAGAAACTACCACTTGTTGAGTTTTGGTGTAGCATTAAAGAAGAATGAATATCCAGAATTATTTGAAAAGATGATTAAAATGCTTCTTCATTTTTCAACTGTATATCTTAGTGAATCTGAATTTTCCTCATTTACTTCAAACAACAACAAAAAAACCCAAATTGAGACAGATTGAATACAGACATCATATTAGAATCCATCTGTCTTCTATTAAGCCAGACATTAAAGAGATTTACAAAACTGTAAAACAATACCACTTTTCTCACTAACCTATTTTGGAAAACATAGTTATTTTTCAGAAAGTGATGTTATTTGTGTTAGCATGTAGTAGGTTTACTACAGTTATTTTTAAGTGAGTTAATAAATATTTTAAAGATTTCTGTTGTAATTCATAGTATGTTGAATACAAATAGAAATAACCCATAAAAACAAAAGCTCCTTGGAATCCTTAATAATTGCAGACTGCAAAGCTGTCCTGAGGACTACTATCATGAAAATAGGTTGACAGATCATCAAAAGCTTGTCACAATATTCTGCCTATAGCTTGGCTATCACCTCAATTGTATTTGTACAATTCTCATTTCACACAAATGTGAATAGGTCCTTCTATACATAAACTTAATTCTATAGAGTGTTATAATCGACACCTCTACTCCGGGGACTGGGACAAAAGAACTAATGGAAAGCATCCTCCAAATCCTGAAGCTTGTATGAAACAGTATCACGCCCCTGGCCGCACCAGCGCTGGTCATTCCTGTCTGTGGTTCGGGTTCAATCCCTCCCTGACTGCACTATCGCCATGGGTTGGGGGTGTTACACAGTTCAGGAACTGGTTCTCCAAAGCCCCATAAAAATTAATGATTACCTCTAATGTGATGACTCTTACACACGTAATCAATGTGAAGTTGAAACATCAAGTCTTAGTCACCTATTATTCATCCTGAGGGCATTTATTCACTTAATTAAACATTTGTTGAGCGCCTCTTATGTGCCAGGCACTATGCTAGCTGCTGGGAACAAAAGAATAAACAAGGCCCTAGCTCTGAGCACCATGCAGTTTAGTGAAGAATTAGGTAGTTACTGGGTGATATAACGAGGGCATAACACGGTACTATACCAGTCAGTCGGTAGGGTGAGAGTGGGGCATCAGGGAAGGATTCTTGGAGAAAGTGACATCTAAGTAGAGACCTGAAGGATGGGTCAGTCACCTTGGGTTAAAGGACGGGGGTGTGAAGGAAGAAGGACTAGCATGGACTATTCTGTAATAAGGAAATGTTACAGAATTGGCCATTACTATAAAAAAAATCTTAATTTTAAAATACATAAGATCAACCTATTTTCCTTGAGTTTTAGTTTGTTTAATAAGTAGAACAGACTATTTTAAAATTATTATTAATATTATTTTTTGAGACAGAGTCTCACTCTGTTCTCCAGGCTAGAGTGCCGTGGCATCAGCCTAGCTCACAGCAACCTCAAACTCCTGGGCTCAGGTGATCCTTCTGCCTCAGTCTCCCAAGTAGCTGGGACTACAGGCATGCACCACCATGACCGGCTAATTTTTTTGTGTATATTTTAGTTGTTTGGCTAATTTCTTTCTATTTTTAGTAGAGATGGGGTCTCGCTCTTGCTCAGGCTGGGTGTTATAAAACTATTATAGTACATTTAAATACATGTAATTTAAATCAGAATTGCTACTATCTTACAAAAGAAATCATTAGATTAAAATAAAAGATTAAAAACTCCAAATGCAATTTGCACAGATTTCCAAAAATTAACTTAAAACATGGAAAAAAATTTAATTCTTAACTTTGTTCAAGGTCTTGAACTCAGTGCTGAGATACAAAGAACATAATATTTGCCCAGGAAAAGTCTGTAAGATGAGTTTAGACATATTTTCTTTCATTCCTTTAGACATTCAGTAAATATTTATTGAATGCCTATTTCCTTCCATACCCTGAGCACTCATTATTACAAAGACAGATGTCACCCCTACCCTCAGAGAGCGCACAGAGGAAGTGACAAGTTAGTTGGCTTTCAGGTATCATACACAGCATCAGACACCAGAAGACAACTGCCAAGGGAGTGGTAAGATTACAGCGTATCACTTACTCACCACTGAGAAAGGTTTGAAACGACGGAGATGTAAGAGCATCAAAAACACAGAAGTGGCACCAGGAAAGGTTTGCAGGGAGGAAATACCAAGGAGCACTTAAAAGACAGTGAGTAGAATAATTTGGCTGGGGTGGATGTTGCTAATGGAATTAATAGAACTAAAAATTGAATATGTAGGTTGGGCATATTGGAGAGAAGGTGTTAGAAGAGGAAGTCTGGGCTTTATCCTCTTGGCAATGGGTAACACCTAAATTCACAAAAGAACAAAGCAAACCCCCTTTGTCACATGTAAGAAGGACACTGGTAGTTTGTAAAAGAGGCATTCTTTTGATGGCAATTAATGGGTTCCTCTGACATATAGAGATGTATTCTTAGATACAACAGGAGTCTAAGATTATGTGATTAATACGTTCCTATAATTTGGGTTCATTTAATAATTGCTTTATTTTCTCCATCCCATGGCTTGTTTAGGCACAGCTACAGAAGCAAACTCTTTCATGTGAGCAATTTGGCCCCAGTTCCTGACAGTTACGTGCCAGTGATATCATACTGCCCTAAGGCCACACAGACATGAAGCCTGGTTATTTTTCAAACGTTGCGAAGCTGAATGGCACCAGATGTAGTGGAAAGAACACAGGCTTCCCAGTCAGAGCTCTTGGGTACAGTTTCCTACACACTCACACTGGATGACTTTGTGACTATGCGAGCTTGGAAAGTTATTTAATCTTGACGCTCTGTTTTCTCATCTGTAAAATGGGGATAATAAAATTTCTCTGATAGGGTTATTGTCAGATTAAACTATTTTGCTTATGTAAAGTGCCTGATATGTAATAGGCACTAAATAATTGTCTGGATAATAGTGGCCAGTTCTTATTTCCTGGATTCAATTTCCCTTAAAATGCACAAGACATTTGTCTCTACCTAATCAGAGGACCATTTGTCAGTGAAAAAAAAAAAATTAATGGAATCATTCAGACCCTGCTCATAAGGATGAACAAACAAAATGATTAATTTCAGGTTTGACAAAATGTACCCAATCCAATACTCTTCCCTTTACAAATTTTATCTGATTTATTCCTAAAACATCTAGTGAAGAAGACGTAATTGTTTTCTTTTCACAGATAAGGAAACTGAGGTTTAGGGCCATCAGTGGCTGGCCAGGGTCTGAGCCTCCTGCTGTCAGACTCCAAGGCCTGTGCTCTTAACCACCGCAGGCCTTCCTGAGATGTTACCGGAAGCCTCTAAAATTTTTTTCTTTTCAGTGCTGTCATGTTAATGGGCATTTTTTTAAAAAGGGATTTCACCACATAATTTGATTTGTTGGTTCCCTGTAAGAGCAAATCTGACCACATGTACTGTTTTCACAAAAGTGTACCTATCCATCAATTCTAGCCACAAACCTCTCAGGTCAGAAGCCTTGAAGATTAAACCAGAGGGAGGTGGAATAGTCCAAAGTGATTTAACTGCTTGAATCTTCTTTTATTTGAAAACCTTTTAAACTCTGTCATTGACACAGTATGAGTCCTTTCCTAAAAACATTTAACAAACTAGCCAGTCTATGAAAAGCAGTGCAGATGGGAGGACTAACACAATTTTTAAAAATCTCAGTGTGTGTATCTCATAAAAAGTAGCATGTGATTATGTATACCTTTGGTTCAACCAGCTTCCGTTATAAGTAACTTGCTAACCCTAGAACTTAGTTACTTCAAAAAAGGGGGGAGCATCTCCATATTAACATCTTGGCTGTTTAATCACTGTTACTTATTGAGTGGCTTCTACGGGACTTCTACTGTCACTGCTTATTGGAACCACAAGAGCCACCTTCAGTAGGTGTTATCATGATTCCCACTGTGGAGATGAGGCTACCAAGGCCACCCAAACTTGTCATATTTCTTGACAAGAAGAAATATGAACCCAGGAAGTGCTTCTAGATATTACACTTACTCTTCCCCTTTTGGAATGGATTCAAGGTAGTCACAAATGTGGAGAATAAATCAAAGAAATTAATAATAAGCCAAGTCCAGTCCTCTCATCACCATGCATTTTAAACTATTTCCTAGTAGTTCGGCATATAAAAAAAATTCCCTTTGAGAAAATAAAACTTTAATAGGATAGCATTATTTTAGAATTATGTTAAGATTTTCAGTATGTGTTATCAGACTCAAATATATTAAATTCCTTATTGGATTAGACCAGTTAATGCTGGATTATGTCACATTTCTACTTTTAAACACCACATCTAGGAAAGAAATGTGTTAATATTTACTTCATTGTGCCAAAGCAGATTCTGTTATAAAACTAGATCAAATATAAGTCGTCATAACTCAAAATCTATATGTGGAACGTAATGAGAAACAGGGGCTGTTCTTATTTTCTGAGTTAACTACTCAACTCTCATTATGCTCTGTTGAAGAAAAAAATTGCATTATTTTGGGTCATTTAAAAGTAGAGCCATTTTTTCTGGATAATAAATTATAATTGAACCACTGAAATTATTTTGGGAAAACAGTTTCCATACCAATAGAGTCTAATGTAACTTGGAAAACTCTTGGAGTTATAAAAGAAAAATTTGATTTTCCCTAATGTAAGCTTAGATTTATCCAGCCCAAATTTTCTTCATCCCTTCAATTTAATCCTTATGTGTCATTTTCTCTTCCAAAAAAATAGAACCGAATATAGAGCCTTGAATTTTTCTCTTTTGTCTTCCTCGCCTTTTATCAGTGGCTCTCTATGTTCCTGAAGTCAGAACTTTTTATTAATGTGGTAATCAGACAGTGTTCTATCATTTCTAATCCTCCAACCTAAACTATTCGGTGAAAAGCTGAGGGAATTCCTATTTTGAAGAAACTGTAAATATAGGGGTTGGACATTTTCCTGTAATTAGTAGAGACTAACATAATGAAAATTCAAATAAGTTTGAAACTCGGAGGTCACTTGAAACACTAAACTCAAAAGGGCTCATTTGTACATCTGTCAAAACATGGTAAAATCATTCTGATTTTGTAAGGACTTTTCAAAGACCTTATCTGTGTGGGAAATTGCAAGCTGACCCGTGAGCAATATGTAATTTGTATTAAACACAGAGTCTCATTCAAGGACTAAAGATAATCTTATATCCAATCAATTCCAGTCCAGAATTTTTGTAACTTATTTTGAGCAAGAATGTTCTTAAGGGAATAAGTCATACAAATCCAGCAGGGCCTCAATGCAGAAAGAACTTCAAAAGCTCCGGGAGGTCTGACTGTCTTCATCTTTCCATCAGTGAACACATTTACAAACCTCAGTGCAGCAGGGCACAAGGCAGGGGAAGACACACGCTAAAATGAAGAATAAAGGTAGAGAACGAGGAGAGAAATGGGTGAAGAGAAGAGGAGACAGTGGTTAAGAATTTAAACTAGTGATGAGAAAATAAAGACAGGTAAAATGGTTAGGGAAAGTGAGCAGAACACAGGGAGGCAGTGGATATAAGAAACGGGAGGACAATAATGAGGGGAAGTGCAAGTTCATTAGAAGAGTCCAGAAGTCCAAGAGAAAAGGGGCGATACATAACTCGGCACCAACACTGGAAGTGGTGCCAGAAAAGGGGCTATATAACGTAGGAAGCATGGAGAAAAATCTCGTTTTTTTCTCTTTTTCTCCAAGGCAGAAGTGACAGAGAAGAGCACAGAACAGTGCAATGAAAACGCTTCGCGATGTTCTACTAGAACACATATGGAACATCATAAAGCCAATGTTTACGTAATGAGAAAACAAAACGGAGTAGTGCAGTGACGCTGACTGCAGGGAACGTTGGCCTATTTCCAGAATTGCCATCTTGCCACCAGTTAGGAGTTAGGAAAACCAAGAGTTGCAGATTTTCAAAGGCAAGCTGTCTGAAAGGGAAGACAACAGAAAGCTGAAGCAGGGAGGATCTTGAAGTTAGAGGGATCCTTTTGGTAAAAGGAGAGAATGTAAATTGGATTTTGTATTTGCACCAAGTGGGATTTGAACGAATTTTCCTTAAAGCAGAGTTTCCCCAAAGTTTTCCATATTTAAATACCACGTCTATTATTACTTACTTGATTGATTTGTTTAAGCTGCATAACAACTTTTTAGTAAACAGCTTATTTAAAAACGAAGTTGACAACCTAAACAGTAATGCCTGTTTTATGTGCTGGTTATTGTTTTTTCTTCTCATACACATTAAAATAAACGAAATATTTGCTATGGAACCACCTAAAATAATATTGCATGCCATTGCTGCTTTGCGTGAGTCTCAGGCCACGAGGAAGGCAGGAGGGACACTGTCTGATTTCCCACAGCGGCAGGAAGCCCCTGAAAGATGCTACTGAGACAAACTGCAGTAGAGCAATGGCAGCGAATCCCAAGGTCGGGAATGAGGCAGGGCTGCAGAAAGGGGGAGAGATGAGGAAATGTCACTGTCACTTCTGTCTTCTTTTGTTGGACAAAGCAACTCACAAAGCTGGTCCAGATTCAAGAGGTGAGGAATTGGTCTCTCCCTCTGATGCGAGGAACAGCAAAAAATTTGTGGTCATTTTTAACTCATCACGGCTCATATATAATCACAAAATAAAGTCCATAGATGACAAGCCCATAGCTAACTTTATACTCAGCGGTGACAAGCTGAAGATTTTCCTTTAAGATCAGAAACAAGACAAGGATGCCCACTCTTGCCACTTCTATCCAGAGCAATTAGGCAAGAAAATAAATAAATGGCATCCAAATCAGAAAGGAAGAAGTTAAATTGTTTCTGTTTGCAGATGGCTTTATCTAATATATAGATAACCATAAAGACTTTAGCAAAAAAAAAAAAAAAAATCCTAGAAGTAATAAATGAATTCAGTAAAGTTGCAAAATTTAAAATCAACTTACAAAAATCAGTAGCGTTTCTATACCTTGAGAGCAATCTTTCCAAAAAAGAAATCAAGAAAACAATGCCATTTACAATAGTGACAAAAACCAAATACTTAGGTATAAATTTAAGGAGGTAAAATATCTGTACACTGAATATTATATAAAAAACAGATTAAAAAATTGAAAAAGACACAAATAAATGGAAAAATATACCATGTTGATGGATTGGAAGAATTAATATTGTTTAAATATCTCCAGTACCCAAAATGATCTACAGATTCAATGCAATCTGTGTCAAAACTCCAATGACAGTTTTTACAAAAATTAACAAATCAATTCTAAAATTGATATAGAACCACAAAAGATCCCAAATAGCCAAAGTAATCTTAGGCAAAAAGAAAAAATCTGGAGGCATCATACTACCTGATTCTAAAATATACTACAGAGCTATGTAATAAAAACAACATGGTATGACATGAAAACCTAAAGATAGACCACGGTAACAGAATAGAAAGCTCACAAATAAATCTATGCATTTATGGCCAGTTGATTTTCTACAAAGGTGCCAGGAACACACAATGGGGAAAGGACAGTTTCTTCAATAAATGGTGTTGGGAAAACTGGATATTCATATGCAGAAGAATGAAACTGGACCCTTATACGACATACAAAAATCAACTCAAAATGGATTAAAAACTTAAATGTATGACTTGAAACCACAAGATTACTAGAGGAAAACAGGGAAAAATCTTTTTGTCATCGGTCTGGGCAATGATTTTTTGGATATAAAGCACAGGCAACAAAAGTAAAAACAGGCAAATGGGATCACATCAAACTAACAGGCTTCTACACAGCAAGGCAAACAGCCAGAGTGAAGAGACAGACTATGGAATGGGGGAAAACATTTGCACACCATATATCTGATGGAGAGTTAAAATCCAAAATATATAAGGAATTTAAACAACTTGGTAGCAAGAAAACAAATAACCTGATTAAAAAAATGGGCAAAGGACTTGAAGACATTTAATATTAGAGAGTCTCAAAATAGATTTGAGACTCTTTAGTATTAAAACCACAGACTTAACATAAATGTAGACTTTTCACCTAACAAATTTGTAATATTAACACTTTTAGTTAATCTATTCAATATTCACATGAATACGACAGCATATAAATATCACACATATAAATCAGCCAAACATTAAGATTGTTTCAAATCTACTTGTTTCAAGCAAATACAGTGGAAAATTATTATATCTGCAACTAAGTTAACCAAGTTTGTGTAGAAGAAAAAAGTAAAGCAATTGGTTGTCAGTGGATTACAGCTTCAGCTGGAATGTGTGAGAATAGGGACCATTTAGCTGTTAGGACTGTGAGCTGAAGATGTAGCAACTTTATGTCTCATCAAGCCCTGTGCTCCCCGGGGGGATTGTGTGCCAAGAATGATGGCTTTTTCAGACTTACAACAGAATCCTTCTCAGTGACTGAGTGACTCTTAACAGTAAATACAGTTAGCAGTGCAAGTAGGCCAACCGGAGCTGTCAGCCCTAGGTGTTGCTGGCTTCAAAGGTGTTAAGTGGAAACTTGGGCTGGAGGAAAGTGGTGGTGGTGGGGGATTCGGAAAGTTTTACAAAAAGTTACATAATCACTTGCACATAAATAGAAGACCTCTGGAAGAATAAATAAGAAAATGATAACATCTGTGGTCCCTGGGGAGGATCTGGGTGGCTGGGGGAAAGAAGGAGAGAAAGACTTGCTTTTCACCGTATGTCCATTTGCACTTCTTGAATTTTGTACAGTTTATACATTACCTACTCAAAATAACAATAAACTAACCAAATGTTTAATCCCTTTTTGTCTTGTCCTTTTCAGTTTCCAAATGGCTTTCACTTCTGTAATTGCCTCTGGTACTTGCCACAGCCTGTGAGGCAAATATGGCAAGTGCTTATTTTCCACATGAATTAATGAAGGACACAAGTCTCTGCCTTCCCTGGCATGACGCAATCAATTAAAGCTCAGGTTCAACACAGATTTTCTGCCTTCCAATCCAGTGGTCTTCCCGTCATATCTTGCTTCCTTGGGTGAGCTGAGGGCCACAAAACAGATTGGGTAGGAAGAGAAATCTGCCCCTACGAGGCAGGACTGACAGGCCAGTCTGTGGGCTCCGCAGCTCTCTAGGCCTGGTGGCAAGACTGCTACCACAGCCACAGCAGTCTGCAGACGAAAAGCAGACTCCAGCTCCATGCCATGTGAATTAAATAAATACGTACTAGATGATGATGATCCAGGCATTATTTGCAATCTTTGCCAAGGACTTCCTACTTCTTCAAGACAGTAATTATCCACATTTTGCAGATGAGGAAATTGAGGTGGAGAAAGATTACATAAGGAATATATTAGATGAAAAAATCCTAAAGCCAGAATATGTCTTCATTCCATCTTTCCCAAAACCCATTCTTTTTTCAAGACACTGGGCTGGCCGCTCTGGTGGATACACAGGTAAGTAAGAGAGCAGCTGTCTCAGAAACAGAGGTGTGCGTTGTGGCGTCCGGAGAGAACGGTGGGGCAGAGAGAAGGTAGGCACTTAGGACGTCTGTATGGACCTAACTATTATAAAAGAAGTCTGAGCAAAATGCCGTAAGGACTTACAGGAGGAAGCAATCTCGCCTCACTCCGATGAGCTTTCCATGAAAGAGCTGGGATGAGAAACAGGCATTGGCAAACACCGGGAACTGGAGATATGAAGTGCATCTGTGGGAGCTTTTAGACGGCTAGCCAGTGTCTAAAGCATAATCTATATTAAAAAAAAAAAAAATTTGGCCGTTGGCTCCTCTGGATCAGGTCTTTAGTTGCAGGAGCACACTGGGCACAGCTAAGATGCTGGTGACTAAAGCCCCTCAGGGAGACGGTGTGAAAAACAAAAAACAATTTGTTGAACGAATGCACATAACAGAAACATAGAAAGACCACTCTGACGCCCAATTTCCTATCGTTTTGTCTTGGCTGAGCTCTGAGTTACTATTGTCTTATTGAGGTGATTATTTCCTGCTTTACTGTGGTAAAAATCCCGACACTGTTAAGACACGTAAGAATGCCAGAGTAACTCTGCTGCATCAGCCTGCTCTCTCCACGTCCAAGGGTGGCACTGGGTTGGCTGAATGGCAGAATCCAGAATCCTGCCACCAAATCTCCCGTCCTTGATCTAGAGTAGTTTTCAAACTCAGCTCCAGAGATTGTTTTGGACCTTTGAAAGCGTATCAGGAATTCTACAAACAATGAAGATTTTAATTGCCTGAAAAACCCATTTATTGATTTTATCTGTTCTGTGTATTTATTGTGGTGCCAGATAAGATTCCATTAATTTTTTTTAATCCCAGCTAGAAAACATACATCGTTGGAATACATTCTCAGCATTGCTCTACTTCGAAATTCTAAACGAAGGGAAGTGAGGTGGTCCACAACAACACCGTGCGATGGGAAGAACACCGGGTAGGATGGTGTGCAAGCATGTCCTACTGTGATCCTGTTAACCTGAGGGGAGCTTTGCCACTGTGTTGGGGAAGGACCTTAAAACAATACTCTACCCCTCTAGACTCTGCTCTTCCCATCTATAAGATTTGAAAGTTGAGGCCAGGCGCGGTGGCTCACGCCTATAATCCTAGCACTCTGGGAGGCCGAGGCGGGAGGATCGTTTGAGCTCAGGAGTTTGAAACCAGCCTGTGCAAGAGCAAGACCCCGTCTCTACTAAAAATAGAATCAAATTATCTGGACAACTAACAATATATAGAAAAAATTAGCCGGGCATGGTGGCGCATGCCTGTAGTCCCAGCTACTTGGGAGGCTGAGGCAGGAGGATCGCTTGATCCCAGGAGTTTGAGGTGGCTGTGAGCGAGGCTGATGCCATGGCACTCTAGCCCAGGCAACAAAGTGAGACTCTGTCTCAAAAAAAAGAAAAAAAAAAGAAAAGAAAACAAAAGTAATACTGCAATGCTTTTTCATAAAATGCTTCTTAACATCACTTTCATGACTGAAGTGTTGGAGAATATTCTGGCATTCCATAGTCTATATTCACAGGAATGGGTGTATTTAGAATCTGCCAGTCTATCAGCTTTACTCTGGGAAGATAATAAAAATATTTAACTAGCAGTACATATATCAGTCACTTCTATGTGCCGGCACTGTCTT
This sequence comes from Lemur catta, assembly GCF_020740605.2. NCBI lineage: Eukaryota > Metazoa > Chordata > Mammalia > Primates > Lemuridae > Lemur > Lemur catta. Next base: position 1,798,482 of record NW_025423849.1, on the reverse strand, counting down.
CGCCACTGTGGTTATGGTCGTGCACAACATAGACACACTCCCTGTTTACCAACTCATGAGCATACAGGTACCTAAACAGGCAAAACCAATTAGGTAGGATCTGAACAGTGTAGGATGCAATCAGAAGTACACAGGATGGATATCAGGCCCAGGTGCGGTAAGTTAGAGATTTTCTGGAGGAAGATGTGTAAGCTGAGAGGCTTGATGGATGGCAATGAGTCAGCCTTGCAAAGCAGTTGAGAGGTGGGAATAAGGGTGATCTAGACATAAAAAACAGCACCTGCAAAGGGTCAGAGGTGAGAGACACCGTGGCATGCTGAGGGAACTCGAAGAGGCCAGAGGAGCTGGAAGGTCAGGTCTGAAGGGGGTGCGGCCCCATGAGGCCAGAGGCAGAAGCAGTGGTCGGGTCCTGCACACCGTAGTCAACTGCCTTCAGGCAGCGGGACTTAGTCTTACAAGTCATTAGGTTGACTGACGTGTTCAATCAGGGGAATAATCAGATTTGCATTTGTCAAGTTTCCTTTACCTTCAGGGTAAATGGAGAAAGCAAGACTGGAGGCGGAGCCCCGAGTTGGAAGGCCACGGCAGAAATCCAGGTGAGAAAGATGATGGAATTGGCAGGGGTGGGTGTTTGACTAAAATACGCAGAACAAGGGAGAGGGAAAATCCAGGGAAGACACCCTGGCTTCTGGCTTGGGAAACCTGATGACTAATATTGCCTTTTAATGTGATGAGGAACAAAAAATAAGCCATGGATCAGTTGAAAGGAAGAAATGTGACGAACCTGGTTTGGTACCATTGTACTTGTGTGCATACGGACCACACAAAAAGACACGTGTAGCAGGCTGTATTTTGTAGGCACAAAGCTCAGAAGAGAAATTTGGGCTGGAACTAAAATGAGATACAAAAGTCCCTGGCCTTATGGCGTCTGGAGCTGTGGACTAGACGATCATTCCGGAAAAGCATATAGAGTCAGAACAGAATCCAAGGATGTAACACTGACCCAGTCCGTAATTTAAGAGACGGATTGGAACGTAAGAGAATACCCAGGAACACAAAGAGTCACGGAAGTGCAAGGGAAGAGGGTGATGTAAGAGAAAAGAATGATCAATAGCGTTAGATAATGTAGAAAGGCCAAATAAGGAAAGGTTTAAGAAGTGCCCGGTGGATTTAATGTGTGTCCCTCACGGGAACAGTTTTACTGGAGTGATGGCGACGGAAGCCAGACTGCGTAGGGAAGAGAAGGAGTAGGAGCTGCGGCCGTGGTGGCAGCATGTGTGGGAAACCAACCCTCGACAGAGATTTGGCTGTTGAAGGAGAAGAGAGAGGACGCCAGCTGAAAGAGAGTGACAGGTTGACAAGGTCTCAGAAGAGACTTGAGCATGTTCCTATGCTAACAGGAAGAAGCTGGCAGAGAGGAGAATGGTCGCTGGGAGGAGACGCTAGGGCAGGGAATGAAGACGGAAGGTGCTGGTGGGAGCCAGTCGCTGTCAGAAAAAAGCAACCCCTGCCGGTGACAGAAGAAAGGAGTGACGATGGTCCAGATGGTCACAGGCTGGTAACAGGAGCTCCTGTGATCAGGGATTTCAAGATGCAAAGATGAGTATGGCAGGACCCGGGTCCTCCTTCCATGTGGGAGAGAGAAAAACCGCACGCAAATGATTCTGTTCTGCAGTACAAAGTGATAAACGATAGGAGAGACACAAGTCAAGGGCAAGGAATGGTAGTTCAGAGACCGGAAAGGTGGTTTCTCATTGGTAGGGAGTACAATCACCTCAGGGAGGTGAAATCTAAGATGTGTCTTAAAGTATGTGAAGAATTTGGAGATGCAAGCGATTGCATAGCAAGAGAATTTTAGCAAAGGGAAAATACCAATAAGTGAAGGTGGTGTTTAGGGAATGATGAGTGGATAAAATTTGAATTAAATGTAAGACATGTGGAGGAATAGGCAATAAATCTCAAAATACAAGTTGGAGCTGTATTGAGGAAAGCCATGCATATCAGACCGAAGAGTTTGCACTTGTTCTCAGTAGGCAGAAAGAAGTTATGGAAGAATGTTTTATAATGCTTAAAAAGTAGAGCATTTGGGAATCAAATTAAGAAGGTACGACAGCATACAAAAATAAAGGCATGGAAAATGTTGAATGCTTCAAAAGGTCTGCTAGCCATTCAATAAATATTGATCAATAAATGAAAAAGTAGTTGGATGGGTGAACAGAGGAACACACAATGATTCTAACACTGGACTCGGGTTTACATAATCTTACACTGACTGCTTAAATAACACAAGCAGGCTGACTTCAGTTTCACCTCCACTGTTTATGCCAAACATCAACAGCGTGATCTCATTTATGTAACAAATTAGCCCACGCTCCTTTAGTAGACTAGTTTAGTTGTCTAGCTTTAGAACTGGAAAGTGAGCTTCTAGACTTTTCAAAGTACAAAAATTTTATAAGTAAAATTACAGAGTTTGAACTACTTTTGTATTTATACATACAATATTAAATCAAAACCTAGTGTTTAAAAAACTTCATTTTGACAAATGACTTAAAGGGAGAATACAAAGTTGCTATGTTAGTTTTTGAGAGCCTTAATGTATTTGCTAAATTTTACTAAGTAAATATGTAAGAAAGAACATTTACTCTGAAAACTTAAAAAAATATTTTTTAAGAAAGTATTATAACTATTCCAATATAATTTTAAAATCTCTCCTCCACTTTTTTTAGAGAAAAAAGAACCACAGTATTTTCAATGACATCATGGTGACTCAGATGTGCTTTAAGAAATACATTTTCTATGATATTTCCGATTACTACCGTGAAGACTTTTCTGAGGGGCTGACTGACTTCCTCTTATCAGTTGTTGAAAGTACACACTTGAGGGGCAACATACGGAGGAAGCTTGTCACTCAGTTGGAGGTTTGAAGCCTCCAACTAAAATGCTTTTGTACAGCGTTTAAGTTTGCTTCCTCAGGATCGTAGTTCCTAAAGATTATGTTAACCATTCATTCCAAAGTGATATTTAATTATAAAACATAATATGCTATAAGAGGTTGAGTGAATACTGTAAAAAATGTCACAAACATTATAGTAAGAGAACAAAAAATTGATCAAGCAGCAGCATTAAGTACATGAAAATAATGGAAGAAATCATAAATTTCAGTTAATAAAGAGATTTTTATACTTATGTCAACAACTGCAAATAAGAAAGGAGTGCAATTTGCAACTTTACTATGCCATTTGCATTAGCAAATAGTAAAATACCACTTTAAATACAGTTGTGTATACTGGGTAAGAGTGTGTGAACACACAATGATATTGTTTCCTTGAGAACTGGACAGACATGCCTAATAGATACACTTAATCTCTGTGTGTGTTTTTCTCACTTGAGGGTTTTCTTATCTTTTTAAGCACTTTAGGTTTAGGGTTTTTATTTAAACCTCTATGAATTTTTTATTTCTGACTCATTGAGCAAGTTCCCAGAATCCTAAGGCATGTTTTTTTTTTTTTAACTAAGATATTTTCATTTGTTGTGATGAAACCTGTGAAGCATACAGAAAATGAATTTTTTAAAAAGAGAACTCAGCATTGAGATGTCTTAACTAAAGTCTTAACAGAGATGCAAAGATTTTCAGAATATAAACTGAAAATGGCATACGTTATAAATGCTAATGTCACTTATATAAAAAGCAAAAAACAGAGAAAAGGAAAAAAAAAAGGAATTCTCCATCAGTTTTTATGTTGTAACTTTCAGTGGGAAAGTTATAGAAATAAGTCCTTGTCAAGGCACCACCCTTATTCTTTTGAAACAATAGTTCCATCTAGTGGACAATTTACCTAAAAATAAATCTTTGATTCCAAATGTTAGAGACAAGTTTTTTTCTTGTGATAAAATCAGCATTAAAAGAAAATAAAAAGGACAACAACAGAGATAATTTGTTTACATATAAAATTCACAATGAATAAGATAGAAATCAAATGATTAAACTGGAAAACAAACAAAAGTTTCTGCCAGTAAACAAAAGACTTTCCTGTAAGAACACACTAAAAATTTGGTAAAAGTGTGGCTGATTTATGGATGTAGAAAGCCAAGCTAGGTAACATAAGCCCTGGAGTGACTGTGGCTAGAAACAAACTACAACTCATTAAAAAAAAAAGATCTGGTACAAAAGCTTTCAAAAATACAGAGTAACAGAGAACATTTATTCATTTTGGCACCAGTATCTAATGGGCTTGAGTTATATGTTGGTCACTTTCTAGCAGCCACAGACACTGGCAATTGCTTCATTCATATAGTTCAGGAGGCACTGCCTATTAATGTAAATGATTGTCTAAAATGAACTATTGGAGAAATAAAATCTTCACCTCTAAGTTGCCACATGCTAGCTAAATCGCCAATCAATTCAGATGCTTCATTCAAATATCTGTATTTATTATCTGGATAATTTCAAAATGTTAGCATGGTTGGATTTTTAAAATTGATTTTGTGGAGTGTTAATTCCAGCTACACTATCTCTAAAAGCAGATTGAAGGCCTACAGTGTAAACTTCCGGACACTTTGAATAAAATATACCTGAAGTCACAGTTCTTGTCACTATTGCCCTGCTTTTCATGAACTTAAAACTCGAACCTTCTATAAATGGCTGTGAACTATATCTAGAATTGATTTTTTACCAAAAGACCAAAATGGTTGATTGCATCATGATTTATTTTGTTCAGAATTAAAATGGTTGAGCTCTGAGTGGGTCTTTTAAGACGTGCAGATCTGGTTTCCAGGCGTGAGGGTGTCTGGACTGAGCCAGGACATCTGTGGGTCTCTTTTACCCATCACATTGCTGGACAGTGACTGCACCAACACCAAGCAGACAGACCGACCACCAGGGCAGGCTAAGACTGAACAGAATCTTCCTCTTTTGCACACATCGAAGCCAATTCTAGGGCTTTCCAAAGTTTTTCCTGGATTGAGGCATATGAAATAGCGCCCCATCAGAGATTTCCACGTATCTTTGGGGTGACAAAATGCCACTTTGAAATTATAAAACATCCCAGTGAAAGAATATCTTCTATCTAGCCTTCAAAAGTTAATCATCGTTGTTCTTTCCCTGGCATGAGCAGTCTTAGCAAATGTCTTTGTCACCATTTAAGTACTTCTTCATAGACACAAAATAATTCAGACATGAATGATCCTGAACCTCTTCTTTAATGATTTTTCTCCATAGTAGAAGTTATAACATAGATCTGAAGGTAAATCTGGCAGAACAGACATTTTGAGAATGAAATGTGAAACGGGTTGACAAACCTGGAACGGTGGTGTGATCTATGTAAGTGATTGAAACAGAACTTCACAGCTATTAGAGGAAAGAGTAGGAGCCAAGTGTCGACGTGTCATGATGGGATGAAGAAAGCAGCTTGATTAAAACGCAGTGTCTTTAAAAGCCTGGTGGCTGCCACGCGCGGCTGTCTGGAAACAGCGCTGACGGCCGGCGTCTGCTGCGCTCCCGCTGGGTGTCGGACGCCATGCACACTCTAGGTGCTTTACTGTCTCTCATTCATTCCCACGACGTGCGCTGCAGAAATCGCCAGATGCACGTCAGAGAGGAAGAGGCTGAAGGCAGAGGAGTTACATCGCTTGCCCCAAATTCACACAGCAAACAGAAGGCAGAAACGGCATTTGCCGTCTGACTTCAAACTCTGGACTTGTTCTATTTCACCAGCAAAACTAATTTTTAAGCCTTAAATGAAATGCTGATACCTAAATCAGGCGAAAAAATGCTTCATGGAAAGCAGTTTGAAAGCACTGAATTACTCCATGCAGAAAAGGCTGTACTGGTCATCATCATTATTATTATTATTACTGACAAAAGCCAAAAGGTGGAAACGACCCAAGGTTCCATCAATGGACAAAGTGTATAAATATAATCATATAATGAGATATTATTATTCAACCTTAGAAACGAGCGAGGTTCTTTTTTTTTCTGCTTTATTTCTGAAATCATTTCTTATCTGCTTACATACCAGACTGAGGTCAGTAAAGGCTCACTCACCAGTGTACACAGGAACGGTACGTAGGGCTGGAACCAGGACATGGAGCTGCTGCAGGGTCCGTGGTCAGGGACCCAAGGCTGGTGGGCCTGTTACAAGGGACGTGGGCAGACGGGGCTCCTCCCGGTCCCTTGCCAGTGGGGGTTGGGTGCAGGACCACGGCCAGAGGAGAAGGAGCCAAGTTCACTGGGATGAAGCCACTTTCTGTCCTTGGCCAGGACCGTGTCTGGAACGCCTGTCACTGTGGTGTGGGATGACCTCCTCAAAATGGCGCTCCTTGGTCTTGGGCTTCATGGGAGTTCCACGGCCTCCCTCCTGGATCCCAAAGCTCCCACAAAAGCACTTGTGTCTGTGTACGGCTGCAGATCATTGTTTGTGTCGGGGACACAAAACAGAAACCTCCTGTTCCCCCATCTTGCTGACCAAGAGTGAAGTTCTGACATGTGCTACAACAAGGGTGAACATTAACAACATTACGTTAAGTGAAATAAGCCAGACACACAAGGATATTGGGCAAATGCGTAGATACTGGAACTAGAAGGCTAGAAGTTGCGGGGGTGAGGGTGGGGGGCGGAAATTGGGGAGTTATTGTTTAGTGAGTACAATGTTTCTATTTTGGATAATGAAAAATTCTGGGAATAATGATGACGGTTACACACCATTGTGGATGTAATTAATGACACTGAATTGTACACCTAAAATGGTTAAAATCATAAATTTTATGTTATGCATATTTTACTACAACAATAATAAAAAAAAATGCTTTGCTGAAGATGAGAGAGATTGAAGGAACAATTCAAAGATTTTTGGATAAAATCAGGAACAGTGAAGTGAAGCGAACTGTGGGCTTGCATGTCCAGAAAAGTAAGAGGACAGATGCTGGACAGCTCTGTCATGGGGCTGGGATCCAGCGATTCAGACAAGTCTGGGTGCAGATAACCAAGGTAGAAGGGGGCGGCAAACAGTGCATCTGCCTACCTGGGAAAGAACGTCTGCAAGTTAATCCTGATTAGTGGCTGAACCTGTTCCCGACTCTACTCAAGAACAGGAGACCCGTTACTTTGCTTCCCCGTATGTAAGGGTTGAACTGAGTTTCCAGTACCTCCAAGTCAGATGTGGAGGCCCTAACCCCCAGCACCTCAGAATGTGACTGCATTTGGTGAGAAGGCCTTTCAGGAGGTGACTAAATGAGACTGTCAGGGTGGCCTTGTCCAGCTGACCGGTGAGAGGAGGAAATTCGGACAGATACCAGGGATGAGCACAGAGGAGAGACCAGGTGGAGACACAGTGAGAATGCAGCCACCAGCAAGTCCAGGAGAAAGTTGCTAGAAGAAACCAAATCTGTTGATACCTTAATACCAGACTTGTGGTGCCCAGAACTGTGAGAAAACTGATTTCTGTTCTCTAAGCCACTCAGTCTCAGGTTATTCTGTTACGGCCGTCTTAGAACACTGAAACGCCACGTGAAACTAGTTTCTTCAGATACTCCTGTTCTACGGTAAAGCAGTTTTATAGATTTAACATCTAACCCTTCATATGCTGTGCTGAAGGAGGACACCAGTGGGGAAGTGGAAGGGGAAAACCCTGATAAAAATGTCCTTTGAGGTAACGTGAGCAGCAGGTGCCTAGAAAGGAAGACGTGGACCAACATTTCCCATCACGATAAATTCCCTTTCCAGGAGCTTCACCCACAGAAGTCACCTTCTCAGCCTCCTGTCCTCCTGCCGGTGACTGGATCAGCATCTCGAGGGTCCGGTTAGGTCCAGCCCCCGACCTCATTTACACGTAGGCCTAGAAACGGACACAAACACTGCCCTGGACAAATCACAAGTGGCTTAAATATTTTAATAAACAAATTTTATTACTAAACTGTGAGTATGCACAACAACTAAACAAGAGGAAATGGCACATTTGAGACATAATGACAAAATAGTTTTTTCTTAGCATGGGTTCTTGAATTGATTGGAATCCCATGGTCTTTGGGCAGGTACAGACGCCAGGCCCAGTGATGACTTTATCGTTTGCTGTTTGCTGTGTCTTCTGCCCACGTGAACTGGGTCTCCAGCGTGGCCCAAGCATTGTGCTGGGGATGACAGGGGTGCAGCTTGGGCACCACCATCTCTGTGCTCGTGGAGAGCCAGGGCAGGGCACGGAGAGAGCTTCTCACAGAGCACCGCGGCCCAGCGCACGGCGGCAGGGAGCACCGTGCAAGCACGGAGAGGACAGAGCCGAGCAAGCGGGAGGCTGGGGAAGGGGCTGTCTCAAGGAGAGGGTGCTTGAGCTTCATTGTGAAGGAGAAATTCATTTAGTCATTCAACAAACAAGCATTTACTGCAGACCTACTGTGTGCCAGGTGCTTTTCTGGTGTACATCAGAATCATCTGGAGGGTTTGATTAAACACAGATTGCTGCTTGCTGAGCCAGGAACTCTGCAGTGGGGACTGAGAGCTTGTGTTTCCAGCATGTCTCTAGGTGACGGTGCCACCGGTCCAAGAATTGTGCTTGGAGAACGGCTGCTCTAGACACAGCAGTGGGAAAGGGGGCAGAGACAGCAGCACCGCAGATCAGACTGTGCAGTTCTGCACAAAGCAAAGGCACCGGGACAGGCAGTGGGGTGGGAATGGAATCCAGCCCAGGCTGGACCTGCCAAGCCCTGAGGGCAACACCCACCTAACGGAAGGGCCACCTGTCTGTGTTTTGTCCAACCAAGGGGTCCTGTAAAATTGTCTGCCTCTGGGTGTGTCTTTTTATCATTGATGTGCCTAGAGAGACCACTGTTTTGTAATCTGCACAAAGGCATGGGGTATGCTGGAGGCTGCAAGAGACATGGAAACAGGGTTGCCATGGAATCGGAGATGGCACAAGATGTCCAGAATGAGCAGGTGATGGTAAAGACACGAGGACTCCGCGTGGCCAACCGGGATGACTGTCTGTCGTCTCTTGCGCTCAGGAACCTTCATTCTTCTCTGCAGAGAGATTGTGTGTTAAGCTATTTCACTCACAAGGGAGGGGACTGTCCTTAGCTCACCCTGCCACCATGGCCAGCTCCTCAGCTCACCTGTTCATAAGCCAGGGGATGCTGTCCCATACTAAGTAGACAGTGGAAAAAGGCAAAGATAAAAGACTCAAAGTCCAGGTTAAAGGAAATAACGGTATGGGTAGAAGTTCATGAGTAAATACACAGAGAAGACCACACAGGGACAAGAAGCCTGGTGAAGATGACAAAAGCCATGCGTGCTCGAGATGCGCGCTGGGAGAGTCATGGAAAAAGACTAAAGGAAATTACCAGTGTGCCAAGTCAATACGCAGCAACAGAAAACAGTATTTGCGTGACTGTATTTAGAGCTGATCTGAGAAGACAAAAAAGAAATTTGCTCAAGAAGAAAGCTGATTAGGAGAAGGTCACGGAGTTTTCAGGCAAGATGACAACGTTCTGAACCCGAGATTTAGCTTCACTAATGAAGAAAGGGAAGATCCTACAGATGAAGAGACTTATTTTGAAAATTTTTAGAACAGGCATAGCCTGAGGGTTATTTCCTGGGCACGATACTTTCTGCACACATCTGCGGTGTTTCTGCTGCCGTCCTGCCCTGTGACTGCTCCCCCACCCCTTTCCAACTGGCTTCCTGTTTAAAAGACTATGATTAATGTGTTAAAATGGATTTGGGTGAGAACAAGGAAATATTGAAATTTCAGCATGTCTGTCATAAAGGCCAGGGGCTTAAAAGGTTATTTAAGGTCTTCTGTATCTTATTGATCAGATTTTTAAGTTGTGATTACAACATCGCACAGCAAGGGGCAGATGGTTCAGTGAGTGCTACCTGCTCTGTCAGACTTTCAGCAGCACAAGAGAACTGCCACTCTGTGTCACCCAATTCACAGCAGGTAAAGTCTGCTCTTCTGCTAAGTGACTCTCGGGGCACAATAAAGCCCCAGGAGGGATCGTTAAACTGGGCTGGTGGCCCCCACTCCTCCAGTTTCTGGTTCAAATCTCGTAGTGTGGCCTGAGAGTGTGCATTTCTAGCAAGTTCCTGGCTGATGTTGATGTTCCTGGCCTGGGTACTGCAATTTGAGAACCACTGTTTCTAAAGATGAATAATGTCCTTTCTTAGAATGAGGAAATCAGTGTCTAAATGGAAAAAGTCACAGATTTTGGACAGTTCACTGAGCGCTGTGCCAAGGCTGCCGAGGTACGAGCAACACTTGAGCGGCTGTGTGCACGTCTCACTCTGCTCTGAGAGATGTCACCAGCTCTGCCCAGACCACTTGCCAAAGATTCCACACACAAATGACAGGTGAAATACAGCAGCGTTTCAGAAATTCTACCTCTGTGGAGAGAGTTGATCGCAATGTGAGGCAAGGCTGTTTGGGTCATGCCAAATAAATGAAGGATGTGGAAAAAAAAATAGAATGTTTGTTTTAAATTTTCTATTAAATGATTTAAAAAATTCTCTAAAGGTAAATTTCAGGGCAGATATTTGCTCCAATCATGAATCAGAATGAAATTTGTGCTGCAAATATTTTTTACCATGCCGCTCTGTATTTGAAGAATGCCACCAGTTGGAAACAAGGACAAAGAGAATAGTAGAACGGATGTCCTGGTGATGTCCACAAGCAGGTCTGGGAACCTGTAATGAATCTTTCTCAAATCAAAGGCACCACTGGGATTCAGAAAGCCTCCCCTCACCCATGCATTATTTAAGCAATTGTTTAAGCACTTCTAGATAAAGTGGCTTATTTAGCCCCTGAAAAATCACTCAAGTAACTGGAAACAGAAGCAGCTCTTGTACTCTGCCCTTTCTTCTCTGAGCACTGAACACCTCTCTTCCGTGGATAGTCTTCACCCAACGACATGATCGTCGAGGCAGAGCTCCAGTGGAATAAGCTCAAACTGGTGAAGTTTTCGATATTCATCCGTGAGCGACCAGGCCTGTCATTAGTCTGGATTATCCGTATGGGCCGGTATGTGAACACGTAACCCTCAGTCTGCAAGCTGACTCGGGAGAGCAGGGGGTGGTGGGGTCGGATTTCCAATGGGGTGAGTTTAACACCACGCTGTTGTTCTGAAAAACAGCACTGTTGGTTCTGAAGACGAGAAGTGCAGGCGCTGAATAGGCGTCACAGGAAGGCGTCAGGCTCCTATTAGGGATGCTGTCGGAAGTGGCTGCTGGGGGGGGTGGAGCTCAGTTCCTTTACGAGGAAGGTGGGGACCATTGAGTGAGCACTGAGCTCCTCTCATTAAAAAGGACTTAAGTGGAGACTCCTGGCTGCGAAGGGGAAGCCAGCTGGGGTGAAGGAAGAGGCTTCTGCTAACAAGCCTGGCATGGGGCTTACGCAGAACACCAGCACCATCCACCTCCTTTGTGTTTCCGCACGGACTGCCGTGTGGGAGAGGAGGCCCCGGCGCAGGGTAGCGGGGACATCCCTTTTGAGGGAGCCCTAGACAAGGAGCCAGATGGTAAAATAAAGACGAGCTGACATCAGCGTCATGTAGCCTCGCCCTTCAGTTATGGCTCTGTCATGCCAGGGAAAGCCATCTGTCCCCTTCTAGTCATATGCTGTGCTTTTGTGGCATTGTTATTATCTTGACTGTGCCCATGTAAGTGCGAAAGGCTGAGACTAATGCAGAGCATTAGCCGTGTACACAGAGGAACCGCCGTGAGCCCTCTCCCCAGGCTGCCAGCTGCCAGTGGTGCCATTCTGCACCCTGCCCATGGGTGGAACCAGGTAAGCACAGACCCCAGACGGACCCATCAGGAGAGACTCGCTCTTGTCCACTTTGGTCACGTCGCGTCAGCACCCACTTTGAGCTCAGCACCTTTTTGTCCTTGCTGCTTGTACGTGGGGCTTTCCAAACATGGAGGGTCACCTGGTCCCTGTATTTGTCCCCTACTGGTTGGCCTTCGGGAAGTGTGCTCATCGCACACGAGCCCAAGGCAAACAGCATGTTCAGAACATACAGTCATTATTGCAGGGCTGTTCTCATGAGGAAAGCTTAAGAAAATCACACATAGATGTGACTCTCCCTTCTAGAACCAATGACATCTTGAAAGTGCTGTGGAACCAATGGGACAGGACCTGGAGAGGAAGCTGCAGGACAAGGGTCCTGGGGGCAGAAGGGACACAAGCGGTGGTAGGATTTGCAAAGCCGACCGTTGTCACGTCATGATGTTGTTGCTCTGAAGAGGTTTCCAAACAGACTTATTCACTGCATCAAAGCAAGACAGCTGACTTTTAAAAATCTCTATCATCAACACTAACACTGGCTTTCTGACTCTCCAAACAAGAATTCTTGCCGTGTGTTTGTCGTTTGTAAAGTAGTTTTTCTTCTTACCCTCCATTGGTGCCAGCACGTCAGTGATCTGAAGCCAGGTCATTTACGAGGCCCTAGTGGTTTGGTCTTGGTCTTGCTGGATTGTGTCCAACCACCCAAAGGGTTTCCCCTCTGCTATCATTTGAACTGTGTTTCAACAAAAAACTTATTGTCAAGATTACTTATGTAAATTGTTAAACAGCCTTCAACCTTTTCTTGGTCAATCTTAGGAATTTTATGCATGATTCTATTTTGTGAAAGAAATAAACGGAGTTGTAGCCGTCATGACGTCATTCACTGCCCGGGTGGACGGCTTCTAAGGACTCAGCTGTCATTGCTCATAACGCTCTAGACAGGCCCAAGCACCTGGAAAGGGAAGACCACCGCCGTCACTGCCAGGACCACCAGAACACTGCTGGGGAATGGAGAGGTTTCCGGGTACCAAACTAAAAATAAAGAAGGTCTTCCAATGAGAAGATTCGGAAAGAATGAAAACAAATAATTAAAAAACAAAAACCCCCAAAACCAAGTCTTTACAAAACCTATTGCAAGCGAAATTCCTGTAGTGGGACATATATGGCTTCTGTTTTCATACTTCAAAATCTCACTTAAAGCATGGAGATCTTAACTATTCATTTTTTTTTTTATTTGAGACAGAGTCTCACTCTGTCACCCGGGCTAGAGTGCCATGGCATGAGCCTCGCTCACAGCAACCTCAAACTCCTGGGCTCAAGCGATCCTCCTGCCTCAGCCTCCCGAGTAGCTGGGACTACAGGCATGTGCCACCATGCCCGGCTAATTTTTTCTATATATATTTTAGTTGGCCAGATGATTTCTTTCTATTTTTAGTAGAGACGGGGTCTCGCTCTTGCTCAGGCCGGTCTCGAACTCCTGACCTCGAGCGATCCTCCTGCCTCGGCCTCCCAGAGTGCCAGGATTACAGGCGTGAGCCACCGCGCTAGGCCTTAACTATTCATTTTTAAAGCATTTCTGAAGACACCCTTAAAGAGTTCTGGAAGGAGCGTTACAGCCACCCTGGGAAACCAGTGCAGCCACTGATGCCTGGCCCTGCGTCACCTGGGCCGATGCCACACTGTGCCGAAACACGGCTATTACCTGCAGCTGCTGTTTTTTGCATGCCTTTACTATGTGCCCAATGATTTACATACATTATTAATCTTATGAAAACTCTGTGAAAAAAAGGAAAGAAAAGGTGAAGTAAAATTGCTTAAGATTGTCCGAATATTAAGAGGAAGAACTGAAATCAAACTGGAGTCTGTTCAATTCCAATTCCCACGTGTTTTCTACAACTCTTCACAGTATTTCTTTTTCTTTAAGAAGAGAGAATTGTTTTAACATAGAATATAGTTGTGAATAAGCTTTTTATTTTAAAGGGTCAAATAGGTGCATGATCTATCATAATAGCAAGTTTGGTTTTCCAAACTCCAGTAAAATAACGATGCCTGTCCATGAGATGCGTCCATTCCCCACTGATTTCACTACATCTCACATAGCCTCTCTTCACAGCATTCAGCCACAGAACTTAACTTTTTCTAGATTCCTCGTGGAAGTATTCCTATTTTAAATAAAATCACTTTATGCACTGTCTACATTTATGAAGCTAGTTTTACACTAAAACACACTAATTAGTTTATGAATGTTGGACTAAGGAATTTTCACATCCTGGCAAAGGATTTTAAGTGGTGGCACCTATTGCAACGTATGATATTGTGGTCTAACATCATTAGAAACACATTCCTGACATTTAGAAAAGGAAGAGAGTGTTCTGTCAAGTTTTAAAACTACTGAATGTGTATTACTGAAGGAATACAGTGTGTTTGGAGTTTGCATGGCACATTTTTTGCTGTCTCAATTTATTCAATATTCAGATACGAAAACAAATATAGGTCATGACTTAGACTGCAAAATTGGCCCTCAGTTTTTCATCTCTGATGGAGACCTTCCAAGAGAGTCTACGTTCCAAGCACATTTATTATTGTCTTGCCATTTAGGGTTCCCAGTGTGCAACTTTTAGAAATGCTGGGTCCAGCTCACCACCTTGTGTGAGATGAGGAAATGATGTTTGAGCTGTGGGTCTGGGCACAGAGACAGGTGTGGGGAAGCTAGAATTTCAAACTTTTGGATTGTCATTTGTATAGTATATTTCAAAATAGCTAGAAGGGGAGAATTTTAGGTTTCCCAACACAGAGAGAAAGACAAGTGTTGGAGGTGATGGATATTCCCATCACCGTGATTTGATAATTACACATTGTATACAGGCATCATAATACCACATGGACCCCCAAAATGCGTACAGCTATCATGTACCAGTAAAAAAAAAAGAAGAAAATGTTAAATTTAGGGAACCACAAACATGTGATCAAAAGAATTTTGGGAATGTGAGAAGTTCCATGACCCTGAAAATTGACGGCAATGCTAGAATAAAAACCTCCCATCTGAGAAATCTTTGCAAATTCTCAAACAACTGTGAATGACATCAAGTAGTACAACGGCAAGCAACTTGCAAACCTGATCATGTCTTTTGCTGGAAGTTTTAAAATTCAATTCTACTTGGCGGTGTTTTTGATGGGGAATATGCCTTTAATTTCATTATGTATTACAACAGGTAAATGTACGATGTTAGCTTTGTAACACAGCCAACACTCTGAAATACATCCATTCCGTATAAAGGACACTAAAATTTAGGCCAAAGTTTCAAGTTTGAAATAAGACCTTACACGAGGCTATTTATTATTTGAGCTGTAGATCTCATGACTTTTTTCTCATACATGCCTCTTGTGTTCCACTTTGTCTTTTCAGAAAGCACAGGGACTAAGATGCAGCCTAGCAATAGGCAAACCATTTCAAAAATGCCAAATGATTGCTCAAAATGAAATCACAGACTGAGGCTGACAAGAATAAGCATGGAATACATGTGTATTACTATGGCGAACAACCCAAGCTGATGAAAATGGGCGGATTAGCTGCTCCCAGACTGCTGGAGAGACAGGCTTCCGACTTTTCCTCTCAGCAGCTGGGTCAACATGGAAACTTCACTACCACACAGACGTAGGGAGGCTGCAGGGTTCGTCAATTGAGCACATCAAGGACGCTATTAAGTATCCGGCGTCATCCTTGTGTCCTGCCTGCCTTGCCTTGGTGAGGCCCTGTCATGTTTGCAAAATGACTCTATCTCCAGACCTTACACAGCCTCACACACGGATGTCCAGAGACAAAATAAATAAGCAAAAGGGCTTTCTCTCTCATGCCTCTTTTTAAGAGCTTAGAATCTTTCCCTCAAGGACACCTCATCCGCATTGATGTCCACGCACGTCTTGTAACTTAGAATCAATCGGGTCAGGTGCTTCTTCCCAGCCCAATCCCACACTGGGAAGGAACAGCTGCGCTGCCTTGTGATCGGCTGGGGGTAGCCACTGGGACAAGACTCATCTTCCCTGAGACCTACACCAAATACAGGTTCTAGAGTGAGGAAAGGGGCTCTCAGGAAGAAAACCAAGTGTCTGCTACACAGTGCTGCACCAAACAACAGAAATTAATATCCCCAAAGACCAATGAAGGAAATTTTAGCATGGAAGCTACCTGCTAAAATAGAATGGATGAAAGAGGGACACCTGGCAGGGGATGAAGGAAGGAAGAGCATCGGGAGGGAGGATGCTTCTGTCTCTCCCTTCTGGATCTGGAAGTTTCCTTTCTGACTCCAGATCACCCACAGCAAAGGCGGCTTAGCATATAGTTAGTGTCATGACTTGAATTCTGTCTCCTCAGAAGACATATTTATGGGCTGGGTGAGGTAGCTCACACCTGTAATCCTAGCACTCTGGGAGGCTGAGGTGGGTGGATCGTTTGAGCTCAGGAGTTCGAGACCAGCCTGAGCAAGAGCGAGACCCCATCTCTACTAAAAATAGAAACAAATTATCTGGCCAACTAAAAATATATATAGAAAAAATTAGCCGGGCATGGTGGCGCATGCCTGTAGTCCCAGCTATTTGGGAGGCTGAGGCAGGAGGATCGCTTGAGCCCAGGAGTTTGAGGTTGCTGTGAGCTAGGCTGATGCCACGGCACTCACTCTAGCCTGGGCAACAGAGTGAGACTCTGTCTCTAAAAAAAAAAAAAAAAAAAAAAGATATATTTATGTCCTCAACCCTGGAACTTGTGAATATGACCTTTCTTTGAAATATGACTGCAACGTGATCCTGTAATTGGGTTAAAAAGTGGTCACGTTGGATTAGGGTGGACTGTTGTACGACACTAACTGGAAGAGGAAATGGGGACACAGACACAGAGGGAAGCTGGCCTGGGAGGAAGGAGGCGCAGCTCGGAGGGGCTGCCTGAAGCTGTGAGAGGCCAGGAAAGACCCTCCCTTGGGGGTCCAGAGGGAGGCCGACCCAGCCCACGCCTTGACTTCGGACTTCTGGCCTCCAAAGCTGTGAAGAAAAAGTTTCTGCTGTTTTAAGCCACCCGGTTTGTGGTACTTTGCTACGGCAGTCCTAGGAAATGAATTCAGTCAGGATTCAGTTAATTAGTGATTATTAGACATTAGTATAGGCCAGCTATAATATTTAGGCTTTGATCTTCTATATTGTAAAGAAAGAACTATGTTTGCTCACAGCACAATCTCACAAGCCTACATTTCATGCCTTTCCAACCATGCAAGAATCGAGCTCGAGCTCATTAGACCAAGTTCAACTCTGCACCACATGAAAAATTTGGAATGGACAGAAGTGGCTGGCATGCAATGCAATCAGAAAACTTAGCCTGCGGACATTTCAGAAAGGAGGAAACAAACAACATGTTTTCAAGGTTATACTAACTCTACTATGCCATCATTGTTCTGGAGGCATAGAAATCATTTTGCATCTTATTCTGATAACAGATGAGACAAGATCAAAATGTTCTTTTGTAAATGCTTCTAAACAGAAACTGTAACTCATTAACATCTGTGGACTTCCATGTATGAAAAACATCATTATTTAATGCCATGAAGATAGAAAGCCAAGTCTCAAATGACTTGAAAACCTTCACTTAAAATCTTCAGTTTTTGAAAGAAAAGTTGATTTTCAATGTGTCTCCAGAGCATTGTACAATAGCCTCCGACAGTAATGGAGCAAGGTGAAAATCCGCTGACGGGAAGACTGGGGTGGCACTCAGCACCTACAGCCCCTGGCCAGGGGGCCTTCACTGGTCCCCATGCTTTAGGGGATCCGCTCTGGCCCCCCCAGCCACATCCCCCCTCACAGCGAGACTATCCATCCCTCCAGAACAAGCTCCTGGCACCCAAACGCAGACCCCCAAAGTCACTGCCCAAGTGACCTTGGGCCCACTCCCAGGATGCAGGCTGTCCTCTTCGCAGGCCTGAAGGCTGACTAAGGGGTGCTATGTGTAGGGTAGTGGGGGGCAAGTGGACAGAGTTGGGATGTGCCAGCTGGGCTGTCCCCATGTCCACGCTCAAGGGTCCTCACAGTCGGAAAGTGGTGGGTCCCAGGCGGCCAACACTCAGGGCTCCCTGTGCCACCATGTGCCGGCCCTGGGTGGTTTTGAATCTGAGCTTTCTAAGTTGTACTCGGGTAGGAGGAAGATAGACTATGTGAGTTTCTGAGATTGATTCATTAATTTGCGTAACTCCATATATATAAAAATACTACATAACACACAGTTCCCCATTTATTCTTGTGCGAGGCCTCAGAAATGTCAGAGGAGAATCCAGTGGTATTATTGAAATGTAATCACCTGCCATGCCTTTTATTAATCGAATGAAGCTACTTCTCTGTAAACATTTAATAGAGCTACTACTTCAGGTTGAGCTGTCGTAAGATGAAGATACTAGGATCAAAATATAATGTGATACATTTATTGTGGGTCAGAAAAGTAATTTTTCAGGAGTTGCAGGAAATTAGTCAAAACAGAACTGGATGATCTATAACGCACAATATACTGGTCAATATTAAATATCCTCATTTCTAAAAGGTTCATTTCTTATAAATATGAGTAAAATATAAGCATTTACTAAAGGAATAAAATAGGAATTTTAAGAAATAATTTTTGCTTATAGATTATCAGAGATATAGTTTTATTTTTCTACTCATTTTTCTTTCCATCGCTTGAACTTTCATATTTTCAGCCCAAAATATGGCATATTGACTAGTATATTCCTGAATATATCAGTCATATAGTAAAACAATGTCTTCCATCATAACAAAAATGTCTGTACAATCAAAAGATTTTTAAACCTATAATTCCCTAATGATCAAGACCACAAAATTATTGTATAATTCTGAGCAATTTAGTTAAACCTACAGACCTGTGAACTAAAATAAAATCTTAAGGCTCACCCCCCATGGGCTGACTGAATGGACCCCCTCTTGGCCAAGGGAATATCCTAAAACTAAACTGTCTGCCAGGAGGAGGGGGGTCAGACAGGCCTTATCACGCCCCCTTCCTTCTTGGGGACATCTTTGTAACCCACTAACAGGCCTAAGGGGATGCAAGACAGACCTGCAGGTCCTCAGTTTACACAACAAATGTAAGTCCTGTGGCTTCTCTCTGATTAACACCTCCTTATCTTAAAACACTCCAAGCCTTTAGACAAAGCTTCATGTCTTTAGCCAATTACAAGTCAAAGAATTTTTAAACCCATCTGTAAGCCCCACCCCTTCCAATGTAGCCTCCCACGTATTGATTTATAACTTTACCTGTAACCCCTGTCTCCCTGAAATGTGTAAAACCAAACTGTAACCCAGCTACAGCGAGTCCACTTGCTCAAGGCTTCTTGGCTTTGAGCCTCAAATTTGGCTCAGAATAAATCTCTTTAAAATTATTTTACAGAGTTTGGCTTTTTTTCTACTGACAACCAAAAAGAGCTTTCCAATTAAATGAACCAAAAAACAAGAATCACTACTGACATTATATGCTGGCACGTGAATCATTTGTGACAAGGGTGATTTCAGAGCTCTTGCCGAGTCAGGTGACCTGGCTTCAGCTGTGACATACACCACTGGCTGTGGAGCCAGAAGGAGCCATGGCAAACCCACACAGGCAGATTTCTGAGCCAAGAATTCCTTTCGTGGCCCCCCAGCCATGGTCAGCCCTCTCCCTGGTGCAGACAAGCCTCTGCGAGCTGCCGAGCTGTGCTGGAGTGAAGAAGGACAGGTTTCCAACGGCAACACGCCCCTGTCAGGTCCCACCAGGCCTGCCCATGCACACATTAGTTCACAACATACTAACTGCACTCTTACTGTCACACAGGACTGCGTCCTTTACCTGTGAGATTCTACGTGTCAGATGAGCAGCACAGGTAATATATGCTGTGGTTCACAGCAAGGTGAAATTATTGAGGGTTAAACACTAGTCATATTATTATCCAAATTGGAGCCCCATTCTCATCTTTGTAATGTTAGAAAATTTCAACATAGTGGAGGGGCAGCTTTTCAAAGGCACTACAGGGTTTGCTTCAAAGCTTAGGTCTTAGAATCCTGCATATCAGAGATTCTAATCCCAGTGCTACCGTTTACCATGGGATTTAGATATATTACTTAAACTCTCCAAGCCTCAGTTTCCTCATGTGTAAAACAGTTTAAAATAAAACCTATTTTATAGCATCCTTGTGAAGATTAAAATAGTAATATTTTTAAAAATACTTAGGTGGGTACGCACCGAGGTTTATTCTTTACTGTAGTTTTACATCTGTAGACACACTGTATATGTATACGTCACAAAACGAATTATATTTTTCCTAAGTAGACAAAATCAGCAGGTCTCATACACTGACTACGAAATTTCATTTTTGCATGTTCTATTTAGTTTCTGAATGTCACCACAATTCATCTCTATTTTACATAATTATTAGCATAGTGATATATAAATGGACTTATGATATTACTGAATTCTCTACTGAGTAATTTCTGAGTAATTCTCTATTGAGTATTTTCTAGTGATTAAACTCCAACTCAAGGAGAAAATATCTTTAATATTCATTCCAGACCAATATAAAATGAAAATTATAATTGGGTAGCAACTCAGCTATTATACAGCAATGGATTTCAAAAGCACAGATGTTATGCAACAACCATTCTGGAAAATACACCTTTCTAACGAAAGCTCTCCATTACAGCTGGAGCCCAAGAACTTCATTAAAACCACTAGTTATATCTGTAGTAGAAAGCAAAGAAAAACAGTAAGTCCTATAGTTTTCTGATAAATACCTACCTGGACATTTTATTATAGAGTTCTCACATTTTATATTTCTTCTCTGTGATGTTACCATAAGCTATGGCCTTTAACACTCCCAGTGCTGTGTACAGCTGTCCAGGTTGTATACTGCACAACTCTGAGAGCGTCCATTCACATAGACTACCATGACAAACCCAGCAGCTCTCTGAAGTTCACAACTCGAACTGTGGTATCCCTGGTTCCCTACTTTCACTCCACAATGGACTCCCTGTATTAAAAACTAGAATTCTATGATCTCAGCTCTGAACTAAATGGCCTGAAATTAGAATAGATCTTCAGCTTCTTTAGATAGATTGAAATTTTTGGAAATTAACAAGTCAGAGTCACAGTTGTGTGTCATGAGACTTCAAACATGTGGCAGACATTAAGGACTTTGGATTATATGCGATGAGAATAAAAGTGGGATTATGATTATATCTCAGTTTATACAGCTTCCTTCTAGGGGGCCATGTGAGACCATAGAAAGCATAGTGGTAGAAAGTATAGCAGATTCTATAAAAAAGAAGGAGAATGGTAAACTAAAGAAAAGTAAGATTACAAAGTACTCTTAGATATGAGTACTTGACAGGCGACTTGTGGTTTTTCCCAGCACACTACGAGGTGGCTGTTGTGGGCAACCCCGGCCTACATGAGCAGCTCTGCCATGGAGTCTGACATTTAGCCAGAAAGGAACACAGTTCTGAGCCTTCGGCTGCCTCTGTCTGTCTGCCAGTGACATTTAAACCTGGAATAGATGAGCACTTGTCCTTTGTAGTACAATCGCAGAGCTTTGCTGCTGTTACATACAGATATGCGGAAAGTTTTCATTTCTAGCCCCAGATGGAATTCTGGCTCTGAGACTGGAACAGGACCAGAAGCCAGAATGGAGATTCATGCATTTCTGCAGCTGCACATTTTCTTTGTTTTTAGGAGTTTAATTTAACCCCAGGTACATCAAATTAAAGTTGTGTGGGCAACACGACTTTATAGTAAGTCTTGCCCGAGCACAAATGAATACATGTTGAGTCAACATCCCACCAGAAAGTCAACATGAAAGACTGAGCAGTGCAGCTGTGCTCTCACCGTTGGCCTTGTGCTGTGCGTCTGGCGGAAGCCGGTCCGGAGCATACCACGGGCAGTCTGGCTGCGTGGAACAATAAAACATTATTATAGCAATATGGACTTCAAACAAAGTGCAGCGGCAAGTCACAAAGCGTCATTATGTTATGTGGCTTTTATTAAGCAGACAACACAGAAGTAATTTCTTCCCAAATCTGTCGCCAAGCTCCTTCATCCTGCTCACCTCCCTCATCACTGCCACCATCTCTCCCCACCCCTCTGAAATCCACTCTGGCCAGAATTTCTCCTACTCTGCGGCTGTGATACGTTTTCTTTCTTTCTTTCTTTTTTTGAAACAGATGTGTTTTGGATATCTGCAGAAGTATAAACACTTGTGTAAAACTGACCTTAGCCCATACATAAAACAAAGCAACTTACCATCGACACATACTTTTTTAAAAACCCTCACACTGGAGGCAATGAGGAGGCCAGGAAAAAAAATGCAAGTTTAATATATGTTTTCTATTTTCTTCAAGGAAGAAACCTAAGCTGTTAGACGGGGACGGGGCACGCAGAGGTTCAGGATGGCGACGCAGGGCTCACCCTTCCCTCTGCACGGTTCTCCAGCAGAACCTACTCTCCAAATTGCTGCACCAGGCTAGTCTAGAAAGACCAGATTTTTCTCGTGGGATTTTCTCTTAGGTTTATACTAGTTAAGAACAGCTAGATATTGAATGTCAGGGAGCATGTCAAACAAATTGCATTGAATAAACAATAAGCTATAGACCTGAACTATTAAGATAGCTCCAAGGCCAGCATCTTTGTATTTAACTCCTTGGAACGGAGCAAGCTCAGCTTTACCTGGCCACAAAGTAGGCCTGCCTTCTGCTCCGAATGCCCACCCCAGCCTCCTACTTCCGCACAAGACACAGACAATATACATCTTTTGTGCCATTATTCAATTATCTCCTAAAAATAACTTGAGGAAAATTTCTCTAACGTGAGCCACTAGAGAGCACTGATAGGGCTGCCCGGCCACTAACAGTAGCCTACAAAGTTCGATGACCTGACACAACACTGGGAACGCCGCCTGTCTCAGAGCCGGGACAGTGTGACCTCACCCTGCCCCACTCAGGCACCTGGGCTCCTGGCTCCTTTGGCTCATGAAAAAGCTAAAAGGGGAAATGAGATCACCTCTGCTTTTTATCTTCTCATCTATTTTTAGACGTCTCCAGTAACACACAGGGTAAGTGATGTGAGCCTCAGTTTTATAGCTCAGAAGAGTCACCAAAAGGTGAATATGCCATCATGTCACCAGCATCGTTGCCTGTGACTGAATTCAGGCTTAGCTATTAGCAAGAAACATGGAATATTCTTTTGAAATTAACTCTGAGGATTTTGCTGTAAATTCTGCCATTATGTAAGATTTTTTAAAAAACTGAATACAGCTTGAAACTGTAGGCCATTACGCATGGCCTGGAGTCCTGTTTTCAAACGTGGATCTGTGTTGGTGCTAAGTTTGTGTGGTCTTGATGGCCTCGCCCCTTCCAGGTGACAGGAAAGTCTAATGAGAAGGTGAAGTCCTTTCTTCCTTCTGTAAATGAAGAGTTGACAAAAATGCCATTTCTACTCCTAAACTTGAATGACTTACTGGTTTTATTGTTAATCTTTTATAAAAATCTCTCTCCAATTCCCCAACCTGTAGAAGCTAACTCCTAAATAGATTTCTCTTTATGTTTCCCACAATCTTAGTCTACTCCTACATTCTTGGAAAAAAAAAATTTTAAGGAATAATAGCTGTGTTTGAAGATTCCCAGAAATGTTTCTAGTAAAGACTGAAAAGAGGAAATGAGAAAGGAAGAGGTAAAGAAACAGGTAAAGAAAAGAGGAAATGAGAAAGGAAGAGGGAACAGCACTAGCAACGGGTAACATGAAAACCCAATTCTCGGCAGTGTGCTGTGTCACACCAGGGCCAAATCAGAGATGCTCATTAAATCCTGACATGCTCATGCCACCCAGAGAGTCGTCATATCCTCCCTTGAGACACGGGCTTTGAGTCACACTCAAGTACCAAAGTATGGGAGGTTTCAGGCAACCAAGAGAATCAGGCGGTCTGTATGTGCCTTGCCAGGAAAATTCCAGTTAAAATCTCAAATTTTTTGCATCATTGGAAACACCATTAATAAAAACTAAGGAATGTGGGGTGAACTGTCCGAGCAAATCCAAAATCTAGAAAAATGTGTAACTCTTTTCCTGGATAAAGTTTCTGTCTACATAGGCAAAATGGAGAGCAGACGCAGAATTCAGACTGTGGGGAGAGGAGGGGGCGGATACTGCCACTGAGAAGGAAAGGAAGGGCACTTCGGGTTTGACTTATTCAGGTTGACTGTCCAAATCAATTCCACTCACAAATAATTGCTCAACTGTTCGCTTCATTCTGCCTGGGCAGACACAGCCGTGGAGAACAGTTTAAGTGGGTCA
Organism: Lemur catta; assembly: GCF_020740605.2. Taxonomy (NCBI): domain Eukaryota; kingdom Metazoa; phylum Chordata; class Mammalia; order Primates; family Lemuridae; genus Lemur; species Lemur catta. The sequence goes on along the minus strand of NW_025423849.1, from coordinate 1,774,362 downwards.
CTTTTTTTTGGATCCTTTAAGAAAATCCTTTCAATTGAAAAATGTCAAAAGCTATTTTGCACACAGGCAGCCATATCCATAGTTGTTCAATTTACGTTTATAACTAAAAGAAGCATCTCATTTTTTGTTTGCCCATATTTACTTTGCTTTTCTTTACACATAAAAACATCCTTTGAGTAGAGTCGGGCATGCCAATTGAAAATGACCCATATGAAATGTTACATGTTTGTTCAGGAAATCATACCTCAGTTTGAGACCTTTCAGTTAATTTATTCATATCTATGTGTCCTGTGGATTCAGTGTCTCAAAGATAATTATATTGTACACCGACCACCGGAACAGTACAAATTAGGGGATGAGAGAAAATAGAAGCTCTTTCTACAGATAGTAGTATTACATGCCAAAACTCCAGAGATGCACATAATTTTTACCTAAAGAGAACACTAAGCATTTATTTGCCACAATGAAAGCTCTTACTTACTGGGTGCTCCTGTGGATTCTGCACAGCCGCAGGGCCTGCTGGTCCCCAGGGATCCCGCAGGTGGAAAACCAAGCCGCAGTGACAGGTTGGCAAACACATCTGGGGAGAACAAGGCTGTCGGTTCATGGGCAGTGGGTGAAACTGGGGAGTTACACTGACACGTGCTCTACACAACAAGCTTGGGTTTCAATCTTGAGGTGCCCAATCTGGAATAATTCTAACTCAAAATAGTAAATATGTCAGTATAGATTCAGGACCAATACAGACGAGACTCCAAGGCCAAATTTTATCTAAGGTGAAACTATAGTCACTTCTTCATTTTGAAGAAATTAGAAACACTTGAAAAGTATACAGAGTTAACTTTTTTGTTTCTGAGTTATCGTCATAGAGGGTCCTCACTGAAGAAAAACCATCCACTGAGGCATAAAGTAAGTTTTCTTAGATTGCAGTCAGAGACAACTCAAGTCCAGAAAGGAAATTAGGAATTAAGAGAAACAATATTCATTCTTTAAGGCCACTAGAGAACCCACAGGATAGAATGCTTCAGTGATCAAGACATTTTCTTGAAAGAGGCAAAATCTTTGCTATGGTTTTCCACTGTAAATTGTGTGAGCAACTGCAAGAAATACCAAGGAAATATATTTCCCAGATGTTTGTGGGTGTACAAAGAATCTCCATCTGAGTGAACACACACTAAGGCTTGTGCCACTGGAAACATGCTCCAGAAAGCGCGTGTTCTGCCCGAGTGTGACGGCTGAAAGTCTTTGGTAGTTCCCAAGCGTGGTCCACCCACTGACGGTTCAGTCGGTAATGAAAGGCACAGGCTGCTCTGGGCCACCTGCAGCAGCGCACGCCTTTAACCGGGACCACGAGAAACGCTGTACATGGGAATAAACGTGTGAGTGACTTGCAGTTGCCACCTCAACTGTGACAAGAGGGCTTAGGTAAGGACCAACATACCTGTTTTAATTGCTTTTCCAGTTTTTCTTTCTCCATCTGACAAGCTTTTGTCTATGGACAAAACAAAGGCATTTGCTTATCAAGAAGAGTTCAAGTCATTGGTTCCAAACGCACTCCTGACCCAGCTGTCAGCGACAGACTCAGAGACCTGAGCGCTGAGGCGCTGGCAGCAGGAACGCCAACAAAAACAGTCACATTCTGGTTTTTCCAATCACACACTGATCCTATCTTGAAATTCCCAAATGAAGTGTGGAAAGCTGGATAGCTTTAAATCCTATTCCAACTTTTTGAGGCTATTGTAATTCTGAGTTTTAAGCTGATCTATTTAGATATAGATACAGAAACGGCTTCCACTGCTGACTGAATGAAGCTGGAATTGGTCATTCTGACATTCAAAAGCCCCCACAATAAATGTTAGATGCTGTACATGCACTTAACACAGGCCAGACACTGATCTAAATCCTTCACATACAATAACTTATTGAATCCTCTTAATGCCCCCAGGTGATACTTAATATTATCTCCATTTTGGAGATGAGGACATCCACACATGAGATGTTGAGTAACTTATTCAAAGTCACACCGACTTCTCCCAGCCACATCTAGCACAGTCACCTGCCCTGGGGTCCCTCCACATCTGACACACCTAGAGGAAGCCCCTTTTTCTCTGAGTGTTTATTAATTCCACCCTTATCCCTATACCCCATTTTCCGCATCCCTAAAAGGCATGGCCAAATGTCTCCTCCTGGGCGATATCTTTCCAAGTTGCGCTCTTCAGAATTATTCCCTCCTCCCTTGGTCTTCCCACGTGGAGTCGTGTGTTTACTATGAGGCTTTGTCCAATATGTGCTATGTATAGTCAATTCTTGCTCCTGGCAGTAGTTATGTTCCATAAAGTCATAACAAATACCGGGTTAGTGAATTCTGAACCATTGTTCCTAGAAGAAATGCAGGCTTCAGTTCCTGCAGGCCTCTGGTCACAGTATTTTTGTCAACTAATTGATACATAACTTTGTTTTATGTGTTGCTGTTTTATGTGTTTATGTTTTATATATTGCTGATTCATTAACACAGAACTCATGGTCAATTGCACTACAACTTACGCCTGCATGAAGTTTACCTAACACACGTGTTCTCGGTAAAGGCATGTCACAGCCTTCATGCGCTTAGGAACACTGACAGTACTTCGGCACTACGCTTCGTGGCCATTGTAAACAATGAAATTACCAACAAAAAGCACAAAGCTGTGAAACACATGGCACTAAATGGATCACAAGAAAGAAACTTTCTACAGTGTGAGAACTGAAACAGGAAGGCAGCAGCACCGTGTTCAACCTCAGCCAGGAATGTGCATGTCAGGTGACTCTGCCACTGCCTGCTCAGGCATGTGAATGCACCAGGAGAGCACTGCAGGGGCTGATCTGGGGAACACACACACGTCAGTGCACAGGCAAATTCACATATACGGAATCTGGTTGCTCAGGTGTGCGAATGTGCCAGGAGAGCACTGCAGGGGCTGATCTGGGGAACACACACACGTCAGTGCACAGGCAAATTCACATATACGGAATCTGGTTGCTCAGGTGTGCGAATGTGCCAGGAGAGCACTGCAGGGGCCGATCTGGGGGAACACACGTCAGTGCGCAGGCAAATTCACATATACGGAATCTGCGATGCTCAGAACAGACTGTGTATGTCTCTCTAATTATATCGTGAGTTCTTTAATAACAAGAACTGGTATTTTATTCCTTTACAGTACAAAGCAGAATGCCTTGCAGAAAAAAAGCACAGGAATTAGAATACAAGGAACTGAAAGTAGCATGTTCATATAACTAAATGAAACTATTAAACATGCACCCTTCTAACAGACTAAAATAATTTATGAAATACCTTTGAGTCATGACTTCAGCTCGGTGTTTTTATAAAGGCTTTTTCCCCCTACTTAACCCTGAGAACAACTCTGTGAAGTCATGAAGCAGGCATCGTTATCCCTATTTTACAGGTGAGGATACTCAGAGAGGTTAGGTAACTTATTTTTTAAAGAGAGAGGTTTTAGAGTTATAAGAAACATTTTAGAGCTCATCTAGTCCAACTCTGTCATCCGACAGATGAAGAAAGGGAGTCACTGCAGGTTGAATAACCTGCTCAAGGTCACACCAACTGAGCACTAGAGTGGCAGGACCACCAGGTCTTTCCCCCCAAATTTCTCCGACTCCTGAGTACTTAAGCAGGTCTCACTTCACCACGTTGCTATCTTACCATTGTTGCTGCCTTAAAAACATCCCCGGTGACAGAATGAATCGGTTCTGGTGTGTCAGCAACTAGTTCCAGAATGATTTGACCTAAACATTCCTTTAAAAGTCCACTCGGACAATAAATAATATGTTATTCAACTAAGGTAACCCCAGTCCTTTTTATTATATCATAGCATTTAACCTGCTGTAAATACACTTAACAAAGATCATCAAACCATCTACTATATTTCTTTGTGAGTTCTAACATCCTTTTTCCAAAGTGAAGGACACTTTTGAAAAATAAATGATTGGGCTATCATTATTTTAAAGGAAAATTTTAATAGTTTTAAGATATCATTTACATATCATTAAGATTGTCCCTTAGTTTATAAGCACAATTATACCATACTGTGTCTAGACAATACATTTATTTTGTTGATAACTATCAAAAATTACAGATGGCACAGGAAATGACTTGTGGATTATAGCATATAACATGGCATGGATGAACAGATGTTCCTGGGCTGGATAAAAGTTCTGTAATGGCAAGGACATTGCCAGTCTTAGACATCAATTCATCACCAATCTGAACTTATTTATAGAAGAATGGATAAAACTCAAATATAGTAGGAAGTGAAACTATTTATACAGTGACAAAAGAAATTAAGGAAGCTCTGCATGTAAGAAATAAAGCTAAAAGAGAGATTTCTTAACCTAGAGTAACCAGAATATTTTCTTACCCACTGTTTATAAATTATGTATTAGGTTGCATAAATTATTTTCAGAAAATTATTTTATTATATTTTACTATTTTATTCCTCTAATTTCTTAGAGAGAAAATTGTTCTCTTGAAAATTTTTTCCATGTAGAATTAGAAATTTCAAATTAATCCTTCAATAAAAATCAGAAAAGAAATTAAGTTTGATTCACAATCTACTTTGTATTTGGAGGAGGAAGGGGATGACTAAGAGTTTAAAATGTCTTGTAAGACTAAGAATCTTAAAGCTAAGAGCTGCCATAGAAGGTACCACAACGATCTCTTATTTATTCAAAAGCATTGCAAGATTTTGCAAATCAAAAATGTTGCGTTTCGGCCGGGCACGGTGGCTCACGCCTGTAATCCTAGCACTCTGGGAGGCCGAGGCGGGTGGATCACTCGAAGTCAGGAGTTTGAGACCAGCCTGAGCGAGACCCTGTCTCTACTAAAAATAGAAATAAATTATCTAGACAACTAAAAATCTATATAGAAAAAATTATCCAGGCATGGTGGTGCATGCCTGTAGTCCCAGCTACTCGGGAGGCTGAGGCAGGAGGATGTTTAAGCCCAGAGTTTGAGGTTGCTGTGAGTGAGGCTGACGCCACGGCACTCACTCTAGCCCAGGCAACAAAGTGAGACTCAGTCTCAAAAAAAAAAAAAAAAAAAAAATGTTGCGTTTCATTTTATTTTTTTAAGCCAAATTGTGTTAGCTACATTTTTCTTCATTAACATCAGTATTTACCCATCATGGCAACTTCCTGAGTCTACTTTAATATATCCTATTACACTTAATTTTAGCGTGCTTACATTTAATATATTCTATTTTAATAAACTGGTAACCATTATCTGGCTTCCTTGATAGTGCTCCAGTTACATTAAATCTGGAAACCCACGGAACAAAATCCTCAGTTTCACATGTAAATGGCCTTTAGAAATATGTATGTTTTTGGCAGACAGGAGCACTCTCACATAGCTCTTCAAAGAAAATGACAAGAATTTAGAAACCACTTCACTCTATTTGAGTACTAGGTCGTTCAACTCCCATTCCACCAAGATAAATATTATGAGAAAAAGATCAAAAGAACTGTATTTTATAAAAGACTTTGGAATCCAATTTCTTGGGTAATACTTTACTATACTTTAGTTAAAAAAAATTTCCAGTCATTTTCATCTCCTCACAAGATTGTTTAAGAATGATTTCATTGCAGGTGCTCATCTCTCCAGAAAATCCAGTGTCAACTAACAGAAGTCAAAAAGTCTTCTTTTTTTTTTTTAAAGAAAAAAAATAAAATAAAATACACATATTCTGGCAAAGAGTATTTTGTTTTGATTTGTACCTGAGAATTGAGCCTGTTCAGCTGGGACTGGGAAGTCTGATTAATCTGCTGTAGCTCCTCTTTCTCTTGATTAAGTCTTTCTCGATCCGATCATTCTTTTTTGAAGTCTTCTTCATATATTTGCACCTAAGAAACATTAACTTGTGGTTATAAAAGCTTCCTTTACTCTTAAGCCATTTAAAAGATTTCAGAAAAGGTGTTTTCTGGGCCTTTGCAATCTGAGATGTTCCTATGCTCTCTTCATGAATATTTCTTCATGGTATGATGGAGAAATACACAGGACTATTTAATTTTATCTTTCGCTTTGTTTACAGTGGCAACTCTCAACAATTCCTGCATCAGGAATTCAGAAGGAAAGTAACAATATGTATGTTTTGAAACAATTCCTCTCTGCTGCACACTCTCCACTGTGGTGATGAACCCTCTGGACCAGTCATCTGGCACCAACACAAGGGCTCCGATGCATGACACTGCTTGAAGTTCTAAATGACAGTTTACTGACAAGAGCTGTGAAGGGAAGTCACAGAATACTGACATGCTAAAGCGCCCAAGTATAAAGTATAGGTTGAGTGCAAAATAGAAATGAAAGCCTGATGTGTGTGGAAAAGTAAGGCGTTCACAAATTTTGCCCTTTATAAGTAATATTTTAGTGGAACACCTCTTGAGAGGTACTTCAAATATTCCAGAAGGTGATCAATCTAAAAAGAAAAATAGATTTAATTATTGTTGTTGCTTTTAATGGGCATAGTGTTGACTGGTGGCTTGTAGACTAGCATGTGAAGTTATGAAAACAAAGGAAACTCAGCTAATGAGGCAAAAAAATTCCTCTTAGACCATGACTTAAATTACTTACATTGGAACACAGTAGCTAGATTTTTGTCTATAAACACTAATGCACGTTGTACCTTCATCACCAACAGTGCAATAAATTTTAACTAAGGGTTTTTCAATTTTAAGTCAACAATAATAGAACAAAATAGGCAAGACAAAAAATTAAACACTTTCGATAGCTCTAGATGCAGATGTACATATTCCATTTTTAAGGCTTTATTTACCAGAAGCATTGCAAAGAAGCTATATACAGCCAAGCTGGCATTTTTATTTTTATTTTTATTTTCTTGGTTGAGAACTGAGGTGCAATTCCAGAGACAGTTTAACGCTCTGTAAACAATTACCAGAAGCCTTTTACATGGGACCAGGCCATCTGATTAGAGTGGAACACCCTGGCAATGTCATCAGTTCAGCCAGGTAGAGGCAAAGACTCTAATTCAATTTCTTTGTGTATTTAAGCCCTTTAGTGTTTCACGTGGCACTTGGTGATGTGGTGATTGTGGGTGCCCAGTTAGAAATGTGCAGTTAAAATGCTTATGAAGAAAGTTACCAACAGAGCCACCCCAAAACTAAGAAGATGGATCTCCCACTGGGGATTATGAAAAAAATCATACCTGTCACTGTCTTTGTCAAATATGAGCTAATCCATTACTGTAAACTCCATGTGTAAGAGTGACACATTATGTACATTATACATCAGCACCAAAGAGGATTCAAGTCTTTGAACATAAGCAATGCGTTCTTTTTGTTTTTCAAAGGAATCCTAGCTAGCACCAACAGTGTTTTAGGGATTGAGAATTTGACAGAGCTTTGACACTCTGCATATTACCCTATTCTCTTCATGGGTTTACTTTTAAGCCATGCATATGACCACGATTATTCAAATGAACTTGGTAGAAGAGAAAACCCAACTTCACCATCAAGTGTTATGACATTTTTAGATCTACTTACAGATAGGCTACTTCCTATGAAATAATAACAATAAATAACAACAATAACACAAGTGCTCAATCTTTTCATGTACTGCATCAAAAATCGTTGTCATTGGCACTTGCTCAGAGCAAAACAGTCAACAAATCAAACCCAGGGACATCAGAAAAAGACACTTTCCATCCCTTTGTTCTATGACGCCCTCTTCCCCACTGCTAATACATTACCGGCAACATGTGCTTCAGGCATTGGGATTCCTGTATGTGTCCTGTATTTATCGACACTGCCATGAACTGTTCCAGCCTTTTACCTACATTAGTTTATTTAACCTTTCACAGGAAAAGAGGTGTGCTATGCATGGTTGGGCCCTCAGCCAAGCGCACACCAGCTGAATGAACTACAGTTAGACACAAACAGTGTAGGCAGCTACATCCCTACAGCCCTAAGCTGCCGGCAGATACATGCATGAACTGTTGTAGCAAGCGCATCCTTACTCTTGCTGCCCACCTGGCAACAGTGAGGGAAGCTGGGTGAGTGGGGAGGAGGGAGCTGATGGGCATCAGTAAGTTGCCAGGTGGTGCTACCCACACATGGGAACAGCTGAGCAGACCTGGCTCTTCAGTGATTATGCCCAGTGCAAAGGATGCCCTTTAAAATTGCCCTTCCTGTTCAAAAGTCTGGAGGCCAGCAGCTACGAAATCACAATCTGGCTGCCACCATTTTCTGAAAAGGCCCAGAATTTGGATTAATAGCATTTTTAGGCCGGGCGTGGTGGCTCACACCTGTAATCCTAACACTCTGTCTAGGCTGAGGCAGGTGGATCGCTCAAGGTCAGGAGTTCAAGACCGGCCTGAGCAAGAGCAAGACCCCATCTCTACTAAAAATAGAAAGAAAATTATCTAGCCAACTAAAAAATATATATAGATAAAATTAGCCGGGCATGGTGGCGCAGGCCTGCAGTCTCAGCTACTTGGGAGGCTGAGGCAGGAGGATTGCTTGAGCCTAGGAATTTGAGGTTGCTGTGAGCTAGGCTGACGCCACAGCACTCACTCTAGCTCGGGCAACAGAGCGAGACTCTGTTTCAAAAAAAAAAAACAGAAAACAGCATTTTAAAAATAATCTCTACATGAAACTCTCTAGACCCAGTGCTAACAGAATCTCACCCAAGGGTTAATTAGCATACCCCTCTTTTGACTGTGTGAGCTTGGCCGTGCCATTTAATCCAGCAGACACTCAATTCCCTCTTTTATACAGTGTGGGAACGAACTAACTGATCTATAGTCTTCCTATCAAGCTGTAAAGTTAGATAATTCTAATTAAAATAAATGCAAAAAACTTTTGACATATTCTGAGCAGCAAAACAAGTGTCCAAAGGAGTGTGACAAACCCCTGTCTTCTTGTGTTCATGCCACTTCCAGCTTCTCACCTGCTGCTTGAGAACTTCCATTTCTGTCCTCAGCTCTTGAAGGTGGCGCTCTCCAGACTTCCACAAACAATCCCCGGAAGATGAAGAACACTCGATGCTCAGGGCATCCTGAAGAGCCTGTGGTAGCAGATAAGCACACGGGTGATCTAAGATTTACCACATCACATGAATCCATTTATAACAGTTACAATCATTTCAAATGCACCCACAAGGTAGAATTTCATCTTTAATGTTGCTTACAGGACTGAATAACTTTCTTCTTTTTGATTTTTTGCATTATGTATTTTTTCCCCCAGAATCTCTGTCTTTTCTCCATGATAATGCTTATGCTATTCAATCCCCATTATTACCTAGGGGGGCTTTGATGTTGGACCCTCCTCTACCTAGCCAAATAGGAAAGGAAACCATATCTATCGCCTTTTTCTAGATTCTCTGGTTTAATTACATTTAACTCTGTAGATGATGCTCAGACCTCAGGAAGCATGAGAGGTAGCAAACATGCCCATCCCTGGGCACTGCCAGTCTGAGATTCTGCATCAGCAGATCTGGGGGTAGAGTCTGAGAATCTGAGTTTCTCAAAAGCTGAGAAATGTCCCAAATGATGAGTAATATTCTGCTATACAACCATGCCATACCCCCAACAGGAGAGAGGGATGAAAATAAAACCCTTGGGTATTTTCTTCAAAGCAAATAAACTGGATTGAGTACACAGTTGTGTGAACTTCTGACAATCACAAGTTCATTACTAGGCTGACGTATTACAGATTTCTGCTGAGTGAATGGGTCAGCAGGCTTGTACAAGGAGAGCAGGCCCCAATTCCGTGCTGTGGTGCACGGTGTGCACAGTCCGCTGCTGAAATCAACATTTTGAGTAACTTCCATCACAGTGGTAAAAAAGAAAAGAAAAATATTCATTGTAACATAGAAGAACAATAACATCTTACACGTCATGATCTTCTAACACATGTGCTAAATGAGAAAAAAAATCTCTTTTCGTAACTATCACTTAATATGTATGTTTTCAAGTGACAGTTCAAGGTGTAAACAGACATGTGGGACAAAATCTCTTCTGGCTTTAAGTGTCCTTTTATTTTTCTCACTGCCCATAAGTAATGTATTATGCTCATTAAAGCATAAATCTTGGGTCTAGAATTGGCTATTGAACATATTACATACTAGCTAATTAAATTTGTTTATTCATCTATTCATTCATCTACCCATTCAACAAATATTTAAGAACTTATTGTAAGCAAGGCCCTGTTTAGGCACTCAAGATATGGCAGTACACAAAACAGAAAAAAAGTCAGGACCACATTGTGCTGTTGCCTTTGTGAGTCCCTTTCTCCATAAAAATACGTATTAAAATTATATTTTACAACTGCCTTGCTATAAAGGCAAATATATATGAAAACATATATTCAACAAAAGTTTATTTTTTCTTTTGATTTTAAATGACAGTAAACATTTATGGGCCCCTAAACGTATTGTGGTCCCTAGACACTGTGTCTACAGTGCTTAATGAAGACAGCTGTACAAAAATCCTAGCCTTATGTAGCTTGTAATCAAGATTGAGAGACAGAAAACAAATAAGGTAATAAATATAAGACATTAAACATATATTAGGTAGTAACAAATTCCAAGGAAAAATTAAAGCAGGAAGTATGAGGAGTATGTAATTTTAATTAGGATAGCCAGAAAAGTTATCTTTGGGAGGTGACATTTGTATAAATATCTGCGTTTACATAAATCAATTTTTCTCATTGATATTTTATGATTATAATCACCAGAATTATAAAATTATTATTTTTCTAACTTCAAAAAATTATGAACTATAAATACAGATAAATAAAGATGAAGTGTGCACATGGACATAAGCAAAAAAACAGCATTCTTGGCTGTTCTGATATCTACGAGATTTATATCTTTGTGCCCACATTTAGGGACATGAACTACAGAATATAAGAAAACTTGTAATACGGTGTCAAAAATGCGAGGGATTTTTAATATAATCTTAATTAGTTCCTCTAATTCATTTGCAGAAGATTTTCCAGCAGAGAATAGGAGGAAAAAGATACATATTTGCCCTAAATTTGTCTGTCTAAACATTGTTTTTCTTTTTTAGAGGATAAAGTACATTGCCTGTGAAGTCAATCTCCACCTTGCCATTTTCTCCTGATGAATAACTTGTTCCACAAACAGATCTAATACAGGGTCACATCTGCAAAGCATCTTATCAACTATGCAGGCACATGCTTAGCATTGAGGATCTTTAAATGATACCTGGGAACTCTGGTTAACTACAGCCATGGGCATTCAGTCCAAAACACAAGGTCTGAGCACATTTTCAAGGCCAAACACCTACTCTCCTTTCAGAAGAAAGACAATTTCTATGGCTTTGGTCATGAGATAGCTAGTTGAGAGATGCGTATCTCAACTCAACCACGTGCTACAGCATTCCCATGTTCCACACATGGCTTGGCGCTTGGAAGTCAAGAGCAAACAAATTTTTATTTTTCCCCTGAACTAGTCATCGACCCCTTCCCGCTGATAAGTAATTAGTCCATAAAACCACACACACACACGCATTATCCTTTTGCAGCAATTCACAGGCTGCCCCTCTGAAGAATTACGTTGGAGTTAAGGTATTATAACACTTGCATTTTCCTAAAAGCCTTGACTATTCCTGACCCCCCCCCTACATCCTGCCCCCAATAAAAGTGGGTTTTAGGCTTGCACTTGGGAGGGCCACAATCTCAGCCTTGGGTCTGGCATTTAGCATGCTTCCATATAGTGTGCATCACACCCAGCTCTAGTGATCATTTTAAAGAGCAGCTTGTTTCCTCAGGAAGCTTTTGTGGTTGACCAAGAGATACGTTACTGTTCGCAAACACCCACTTGCTTTGTGTGCTTCTTCAAACTAAAAAAAAACAGTTCTTATAGTCTATAATTTCTCTTCACTTCTCTTTTTCATGATGATTCTTCGCAGGGACATAAATTCCCTAAAGCCTCCTTATCCATGTATGGCTGAAAGCTGTAGACATGAGTTATTTCTAAAATTACAGATAATGTCTTGTGCAAGCCCCCAAGGCTGGGACCCATGTTGCAGGCTAGATTTTGTTGTGACTCTCAGTAGGAAAGTGTCCTTACACAGGGACCTCTCATTCTGATCTCCCATGCTTGGGCTGGCCTGATACCTTATTGAGGCGTCTTATTTCACATTCTAAATGTTCCTTCTTCTTGTTTGCAAGAGCATTTTTTTCCTTCAAAAGCTTATTTTCTTTCTTCAATTCATGCAATTCTTCATTTAGGCTTTCCTTTTCCTTCTGAGGTAAAGAGCAAGAAAATAAAATCAAACTCAGTAAATGTCAAATGCGATATTGTAGAAAAAGTGATATATCAGCTGCTATGGTCGATTGAGAGGGTCACCCTTCTGAGATATAATAATAACATAACCTGCAAGATTTTCACTGAACATTCCATTTGACCAATATCCTTTGGGTGAAAGACAAGGTTAGGATTGAAGAAATCTTTCTTTTATCAAGACTTAGTGGAGTAGCTTAGAAGTTTTGTGACCCTAGGAAAAAAATCAAGATCCCCAAGTCTTACTTTCAATAGTCAAATAAATGGGTCTGCAGAATAAACAAGTTCCCATATACTAAGTGATGGATAAGTGATTCAGAAAAGTAGCTGAAACTCCTAAAAAGAAAAAAACTGTCATTGCAACAAAATAATACTCTATCTGAAAGCTCAATCCTGCAACACTCTGTACTAGAGAGTGGGAGAAGACAATTTTTGGGCAAACAAGACCCTTCACTATAGGTAATTATTCAGAGCACTGCATTGTTGAGATTATTATTTTTAAAAGGTAGAAATCAACTAGTTCAATTGCCACCACTGTTCCATTTTTTAGATCTTTATCAAGAAGTCTAGTGTACTAAATGACTGAAGGTTAGCTGCTTAGACACTAACAGGCTCTGGATTCAGACAATGTCCCCTATCTCTTAATTTTAGATGCCAGATAGCAAATGTTTTGTCAAGCAAATTGGATTCTTAAGGAGATTGAGATTTTAACCAGGTAAAATAAATATTGCAGAATTTAGGCAACTCGAGATAAGAAAATAGCTAATACATGTGTTAAAGTACGTTATTTTAGTAATTGATCTTTCCCAACGCAACTATTAAATTTTAAAAATCCACTTTAGGTAATTCATTGTCATTAAAAATGCAAACATTTTTTATTTGCTTTTAGTTAAACAGCATGGCCTCTAGACTTAGAAAATGAACCAATCATTTTCTAATTTAAGAGAAAATTATTCTAACTAGAAAACGGTCCCAACTGCACAGGGAAACAATTAATTACAAAGATTCCCGGTCAGGGTGTGATTGGAAAAGGAGATGCCGGCTACCCGGCTGAAAGGGAGTCGCCACAATCCGTTTTCCCTCCTCACTGCGGCAAACACGTCCCACGAGCCAGAGCCCCCAGGCCAGCACGTGCCACGCTGGTCTTAGGCCACCGCCACCGCCTCGCAGCGTCAGGGGCCAGACGCCACCACGGAACAGCCACCCTTGCGTTTTCTCTTACTTGGAGGCCGCTAGTATTTAAGGCTTTCTCCTCCCCAGTTTCTATGCTATTCAGGAAGTCCAGTAATTGAAAGTAAAACCGGGGGAGGGGAGGAGGGAAGGATCTATTTCAGGAGAAACTGCCGTCTCAATCGTCTCTACCCAGGTTGCGGCAGGGACTGCCGGAGGCTCAGCATCCGGGAACCGGGTTCGAGTCCCCCCTCCGCGCGCGGGTCACCCTCTGCAGCCTCGGCCTCCTCGTCGTTCCTGCAGCAAAAGTCACATTTCCCTCACAGGCGGGCTGAGAGCGCTAAAGGAGACGATGAGGCCAAAGTGCTTCGAAAAGTGTTGTTTTTTATGATTACAAACGCATTAGCTGTTTGTAAAGTCTCTGTAAGCTGTCTTGTACAAATACGAGGCATTGCTATATTATTATTAATGCCAGTAATAAAAATAATAACTATGAATAAAAGGAAAAGTAACTCTCGCCGAGCCCGAAGCGTCTCGCGGGCTGGCGCCCTCCCGGCGGGCCCGCGGCCATCCGCGCCTGCGCACGACGAGGGCCGAGCCCGGCGCCTCCCCTCCCCCGCCCGCCCCCCCCCCGCGCCTGCCCACTTCCTCGCGCGGCGGGTTCCGGGCGGGGCCGCGCGGCCCGTCGCCGTCTCTCGGGCGCTGCTGCCGCCGCTCCCCATCCGGCGCGCCCAGCCGTCCTTCCGCGGCATCCAGTTTCGTCCTCAGCTCCGCGACCTGGGGAGGCGTTCACAGACGGTCGCCGCCGAGCCCGCGCTCGCAGCGACGGACACGCCCCGCCCCCGCCGGGCGCGACTCGGCGACTGAGGGAGATGGTCCGCGACGCACGCGCCTGTCCCCGCACGGCCTCGCGCTTCCCGCCTCCCCGGCTCAGCCCGCGGGGTCGACCGCTGGGGCCGCGTCCCCAGGTTGGTCACGCTGCTCTCGGCTCTCCGGGCGGCCTGGCACGGTCTGGGAAAGCCAGCGGGCGTCGCGGCCGGCGGAACATGCCCGCACGGAGAGAGACGGGAGCGGCCTTTAATCCGACGCCCCGCGGGACGGACCGACGGCGGCCGGGGCCTCCCAGACGGCGCCGCCCCCGGGACGGGCGCGAACTCCCGCCCCGCGGACGCCGCACCTTTCAATTGAGCACTCGGGGACATCGTGCTGGGAAATAAAGGGACGAATGCTGCTCTTCCTCACGTGTGGTCGAGTTTCCTTTATATAGGGAAACTCGCTTTCCCTTTTGGAGGACAGAATGATTTTAAGTTATAAATTGCCTTTGACCTATGAAAGGAGATTTTGTCCAAAAAGTTCCTTCCTCACCAGAGCAAAAGCTCCTTGAGGGCAAATGTGCTTTAGAGGGAAGAGGGGGTGCCCCGTTTGTCCTCCCACTTTCACTGTCGCCACCGTTTGTTTCCATGGAGACCAGCTTTTGCTCTCTAATTGATTAATTAGAGCTAGACTTGCCTAGAACCGTGTGAACTTTAAATGTTTCTCGCTGCACCTGTAACTTGGGCGCTGATGGCTGCAGGTATCGACAGCACAGCTGAGGCCAGACTCGATGGACCGTGATAAATGGGTGATAAATGGGCGTAAAAATCCCGAGATGCTGCTGGGGGCTATTTTTAGCACATTTCTGTAGCCCCCTCAAGATAATTCGCTGACGCTGATGGTTAATCGTCAATACCGAGAGGCCAACAACATACTCAGCACCCTTCCCTCGCTTTTCAGCAGGCGGCTCCCGCCGGTGAGTCCTGATGCTCTTGGCTCCACCAGGGAGATTGGTTTCAAGAAAAGACCAAACAGAGGCGCTCACCTTTCTTTCATACAACTTTTTCATACTTCTAAATTGCTGATCCCATTGCTGGTTAACTTCCAGGAGCTGAAATGATTAAAATTTGATGAATCAAAAAAAGAATGCCCGCCCATCTGGAAATTTGGCTACAATGAAATCACTTTGTGACCTTACTGAGATTTTTTTGGAAACCATGAGTGAGGATGAGATTCCTTCCATCAAGTTTTGATTGGGCGAGGATAATTTAATTGGACACACTCTCACTCTCGTTAGAATCATCTTTTAGGAATTGATCCATGTATGAACAACTATTAAGTCTTAGATGTATCTTGACAAATCAGTTGAACAGTTTATCAGCAACTATTAACTTGTCTTAAGTATTTGAATTTTCATCTTCTTTGTTTAATCCAATCAGAATCTGTTAAAAGTCTATAAGAAATGATAGCTTTTGGTAAGATTTATTAATGTACGAAGGGTCTTCCTCCAAACCTTTCCATATTGGTCTATGTGTTTACACTGATCATTATAATGAAATATTTTTTCCAGTTCTTTTAAAGCAAAATTTATATTAACAAATCCTAGACTCCATTAACTGATAATCATTGGCTTGGAATAATGTGCTTTAAAAGATTAACACATGATTTGTGATATATGCCCAAATGGATATCACCTTTTTGAAGGTATAGATTTCAAGGAATAACAGTTTCATCCTAAGAAAATATTTAGAAAAATGTGAGGCAGCAAACAATTTAAGGATCTTAAAACTATCTGCTAATTAGAAGGTAGAAAGAACACTATGATCTGTGTTTTAGTATTTTTGTAGGGGAAGCTCACAGCTTCCTACATTAAGAGAAATTCCAGCACTTATCAATATGGAACAGACACTGAGAAGATAAGTCGCGTGACTAAAAAATAGCAAGGCCTTCTCCTAATTAAAGGACAAAATACCTAATCCAGAGTGGCAGTTACTAGATACATCTTACACTGGAAATCGATATGGTTATTTAGCATAAGACTATATAATATTATTATATAAATATACCTGATCTGCTCGCATTTTAGGGATTCACATTTCTATGCTATAACAACATTACTCTGCCATAGCTCAGTAATTTTCCAGATGGGCACAATATTCAATGCAGTATCAAAGAGGAATAGAAGGCACTATAGAAGAAATGAAAGATGTATTAAATAATACATAGAATGGGTTAGAAAAGAAATTACAAAATTACAAGTCAACTGTACTTATGAAGCCTTTGACAGTTTGAGTTTCAAGGTGTGTCAAGCTGCAAGGCATAAAGGGTACAGGTGATAATCTCACGTGGTCCATGTGAAAGAAAGATCTAAGTTTTCAGAAAATTAGTATTATAATTACCAGATTTATGTCTTTGTTATTTCTCATTCATCATTGCACAAACACTGAGAGACCAAGTACAAGATATGTGGGTGAATAAGAAAAAACCACTTGTTTTCAAAATGTGCAGACTAGTATCCTAGAGGTAAATACTGTGACCTGATAAAAATAAAAAGCACGAGGTGCTACACTATTTTATTCTGAGTGTTAATCTACGACACATGTGGTTTCAACTAATATTTCTAAATTACCTCATTTCTCTGTTTTTCCAAGCACCTTATCTTTTGTTCAAGAGAATTTGTCAAGTTCGTTCTTCTTGATGATTGAGCACACTGAGGACAAAGAAAAAAGGAAGATTGAAACAAAAGTCTACAAAATAAGCAGGAGAAATACTGTCCTTCACAAACCTCATGCATTTGGCCAACTCTCATGTCATGATTTATAAAAATACCTGATTCTAGCAGTAAAAATCCTCACACTCTAAGTCCTTCATAGTAACTTGTTGATGAATCAGCTTCATATTATATTTTAAACTCCTTTATATGGATTAGTTACCCAAATAATTCTCTAATAAATTATAAGTGTATCTATATACTGCAATGGGCAAGCCAGAGATTAGAATTTAAAATTTCATGAATTTGGATTTCAATCTTTTCCAAAAAAAAATGACAATTCAGAGTATGATGGCTTATAGAAATCATGTAAGTTTCATGGGTACATTTTAGGCATTTACATAGTATACATTTCTAAGAAGTCATTTTTATAGTTGTGCCCATGAACATGTATGTGAGTGAGATTCTGAAGAGTAGCCCTAGTAAAAGTCAGAGGAGTGATAGAACCATCAAGAATAAAGAACACATACAGCTAAAATGTGGCAAGTTGATTCCAGAACTAAATAAGTTAATTACTTTGATTGCAAATGTGGTGGTTCACACTTGTAATCCTAGCACTAGCCTGGGCAACATTGCGAGACCCTGTGTCAAAAAAAATAAAAAATAAAAACTATAGCAGTGCATAGTGGCACACGCCTGTAGTCCCAGCTATTCTGAAGGCTAAGGCAGGAGCATTGCTTGAGGTGGGAGTCCGAGGTTACAGTGAACTATGATTAGGCCACTGCACTCTAGCCTGGGTGACAGAGGGAGACTCTGTCTCTAAAAAAACAAAAAACAAACAAAAGAAAAAAAACACCCAAAACCAAACCAAAAATACTTTAATGACCATGACACAAGTATGTTATAGAGGTGGGCATAGATTATCTGGTACCTTGTAACTTTAGTCAGCTCCTTGAGTAAAGCCACTAGATTACAAATTTAGATTGATTATAAATTATTGGCATAATGAAAAATTTAACCACCTTTCTTTTTAGACGTATTTTTTTCAGAAGGGGGAGTATTCATTTAAAGAAAGCTCAAAAGCTCTGGAAACCACCATCTGCCTAACTTGCCACCAGCAACCTCGCTCACAGCAACCTCAAACTCCTGGGCCCAAGCGATCCTCCTGCCTCAGCCTCCCGAGTAGCTGGGACTACAGGCATGCGCCACCATGCCTGGCTAATTTTTTCTACATATATTTTTAGTTGTCCAGCTAATTTCTTTCTATTTTTTTAGTAGAGACAGGGGTCTCACTCTTGCTCAAGCTGGTCTCGAACTCCTGAACCTGAGCCATCCTCCCTCCTCGGCCTCCCAGAGTGCTGGGATTACAGACGTGAGCCACCGCACCCAGCCAGTGTTTTTTTTTTTTTTTTTTTAACCTTCATAACTAATTTTCTCTGGAAGAAAAGTGTAAAATATTTGACCCTTGATTTTTATTTTATAAACAAGGATTACTGAAAAGCTAGTTACTAAATCTGCAAGAGAATCTATTTGTAACTGTAGGAGTACTAATTTCTGAAATTCAGAAGTATGCACAGGTATAAGCGGGAGAGGAAAGAGGGAGGGAAGGTAGATGGCACAGTGAATCGGAATGGCCCGTAAGCCGTGAATGTGTCACTAGGAGTTTCACTGGCGATTAAGCAACATTTTACTCTGGTTCATATGTCTCAGGTGTGTATTAAAATGAAGTGAAATAAATCAAACACAAAGGTTTGTGGTCACTTTTCATTTGTATTTACTTTGCTTTCCAGTTGCTAGTGAAGGTATCTAATAAAGATTTTTAGTCACTGGTTCTAGTAAGCATCTGCTTACAGAGCAATTATTCCCTGTAAATAATTCCCTATGGTTACTCCCTGTGAAGTATAATCTGTGTTCAAAGTAGCTGGGCATTCCTTTCTCTACCATAACAGCCGTACCAACTTCTAGTATATTTAAGGTTTGACACTACTACATTAAATACCTAAATGAACAAAAGAGTTCCACCTGGTTTCCCATTAGACCTTGATTATCTCAAAAAAAAAAAAAAAAACTTTAAGAAAGCACTTTACTTCATTCATTATTAGCAAGTATCTATTGCAATAACTGAAGAAGAATACTGATATCAGTTGTAAATATGTAAAAATTTTACTATAGATACTCTATTGCTATAATATGTTCTATCTCTAACCAGACCAATATTCTTTTTACATTTTATATTGAACTAAATTCCTATAAATCAAGAGCAAAATATGGAACCCATGGAGTTGGGAGGCCAAAAGTAATTTTGACAGATTTAATCCTCTCATTTTGTAAAAGAAGAAATGTAGCCCAGAGAGGGTAAAAGCAATGCACCAGTTACCCAGATACTTTTTCTGTGTTAAATAACATTGATTAAAAATATAGAGCACATCTTAGCTAAAAAAAAAGCAAACTAGCTGTTTCTACTCCTATTAATCAATGCACAATTAACTGCTAGGAATGCTACCAATGCCAGGTGTGCTCAATTCATCCCCTAGAAATGTGTTCTTACCTCTGCATGCTCCATAGAACTTTCCGCAGCACTCATTCTAGAAGTTTCCTGTACAAGATGTGCCATGGAAGCTGTTTTTCCTGGAGTCTTGGAAAGCAGTGGGAAAAAAAGGGGAAAAAAAGTCTCTTATGGTATCTTTTAGGGTGAGAGCAAATATACAAAATTTAAAAAACATACTCCGCAGTTAACTCATGATAGAAGATAACAGCGATAGTTTTTCATTAAAAATAAACAGAAGTAACTCTGGATATGAGTTACACAAAATAAGATTATAAGCACAGTAGCTGTGATTTTAACTTTTCTTCTCTTCCAAATGGGGATTTCCCAGGATGTCTCAAATGGGCAGGCTCTGACTAAGACCTGTGGCAGATCAGCCTTGCTCTGGTATGTAAATCATCATTCTTCCTTTACTGGCAATTTCTCCCACTGGAGGGAGGAAGTTCACCACCGCAGAAAGCCTGGGCAATCCAAGTCTTTCCTCAGTAGTCGAACTGCTATAAATTCATTGTGCTTCCCAGAGCAGTTAGGTAACTGTTGACTGTTTGACAGCTCGGTTACTTGTTTCCCTAATGGCAAAGTTTTCTGGCAATGCCTTCTAAATATGAGTTTAGATTTGTCGAACTTAATGAGTCATC
This sequence comes from Lemur catta, assembly GCF_020740605.2. NCBI lineage: Eukaryota > Metazoa > Chordata > Mammalia > Primates > Lemuridae > Lemur > Lemur catta. The sequence continues at coordinate 1,754,170 of NW_025423849.1, read as the reverse complement.
CATAATTCTGTAAGTGCTACCAGTTCTTATGCACCTAAAAGAGAAAATAATTTATTGCAAAAAAAAAGGGCATTGTTTGCTAATCTCATCTTCTTTATTGGCAGAAAGGTTAAACTTGGCTTTCAAGTTTAAGACTATCTTTGGGCTGGGCATGGCAGCTCATGCCTGTAATCCTAGCACTCTGGGAGGCCAAGGCAGGCGGATCCTTTGAGCTCAGGAGTTCGAGACCAGCCTGAGCAAGAGCAACACCCCATCTCTACTAAAAAAATAGAAAGAAATTATCTGGCCAACTAAAATATATATAGAAAAAAAAAATTAGCCGGGCATGGTGGCACATGCCTGTAGTCCCAGCTGCTTGGGAGGCTGAGGCAGGAGGATCACTCGAGGTCAGGAGTTTGAGGTTGCCGTGAGCTAGGCTGATGCCACAGCACTGTAGCCCGGGCAACAGAGCGAGACTCTGTCTCAAAAAACAAACAAACAAACAAACAAAAAAACAATTCTGTGTTTCTATGTTCCTGTCTTCACCGTGGCATCCACAGAACCTCGGCCACAGGCTGCCTGGCCCACGCCAGGTGCTCAACACGTTTTGCTGAATGAACACATGGATGACTAGCTGAATACCCAGGCACCCAATTTATAGACTTTTGGCTAGTGTGCCTGTGTGTTTACTTCCTGCTGGTTTCTTGGTCTGTTTTGGGGATACACTTGAGCCAAGAAGGAATGACGTGGCCTTAAGGCAGTATTCAAAACTATAGGTGGGAATCAAATTGCTCATTCAGAGTTCTAAAAGTTACAGCTCACACAGGGTCTGACTTTAGGGGATGGAAGCAGAAATTTCCTGGAGATTGACACTTTATCAACACTAAAACTGCTCATTAGAGAAGGAAAAACAACCCGGCCCAAACCTTTGAATTGCAAGAACTAGTGTTTTCAAAATAATTTTTTTAAAAATTTAAAAGTTAATTCCTTTTGTTAATTCCTTTTGAGCGAGAGTCTGTCTAAAAAACAAAAAAAAGGGTGGGGTGAAGGGAGAAGAGTACTGCCTGAATGTCACTCAGTCCTCATGAGGAGACTAAGCCCTACCCCCCTACTTGTAGGGACTCATCCATCACCTGTCAAACTGCCCAGATTGAATCTCAAAGAGCAGAGCCAGCTTCAGCCTTCCTCCCTGGGTTAAGCCCAGGAAAGGTGCGTCTTGCAGAGAATTTCCCAATTTCCCCTTACCGGCGGGATGCACAGCTGTGATGGGGCCTAGTGACATGTCCAGGTAGAGAGGTCCTGAGACAACTCACCCCCCAGAGTGGTGTGGAAGTAGAGCCAGACATTTCCTGTGTTCCTGGGAAAGGATGCAGAAGTGGCTAACTGAGGTTGAGTGGATTTGAGGAAGGCTCGACGTCAAATTGAACACAAAGTACATGGACCCAAGGTCAGGAGATGTGCTGGAAGCTTAAGTGGCTGCTACCGAGGAGAGAGACCGATGAAAAGACCACCAGGGTAGATTACATCTGTGCCAATGGCAGTGTCACATGGTACGTTATTGAAACCCTGACGCCTCCACACTGAAGTTGCCAGAAAAGTACAGGACATCTAGATAAATTTGAATTTCTTATAGACAACAATTTTTTTTTTGTAGACATATGTCCCATGCAATATTCTGTTGTTTATTCATTGCCTACAATGAGCGTGAATTACTTTAGAAAGAACTAAAGATACTTTTAAACAGAAGTATAAATTATTTCATTTTTTTAATGCCAGCCACGCTGTCAATCTACTCATTAGATTTTTTTGTAATAATCACTAAAGATGGTTTCTACTCAGGAGGACCATGGAGTCTGAGTTCCTGTTGTTAATTTAGGATGCATTTCTAGAAAGTGGTTCACAAAGTTCCTAGCGTGAGCTTACCCTTGCATTTTATTTGCTTCTTTGAAGCACCATAGACATCCAGCTCCTCAAACAGGAGGAAGTCCAAAGTCAAACAACTCCTTTAATCAGTACAACCTGTTTTCTTTTCTTAAAACAAAACAAAACAGAAACAGAAACAGCAACTACACAAAAACAGCGTTTGGGCTGATTTTAGTAACCCGATTTGAATGGGTTTACTCAAACTGGGTTACTTCCTCCCGAGGAAAGAGTTGTCACTGTGTTCAACATTCTTTCTAATAGCGTGATCTCTTCCTCGTTCTCTTGTGGTCACAGCTGCCGGAGCACTTTCAGCTGGAAGGTGCCGTGTGGTGAAGGAGCTCTTTAGTGACAGGAAGTGACTGGGTGCGAGAAGGTTTATAGGGCTCCACTTCGGGCGACAAGGAAGTACGAGACTGACTGTAAATGATTTGGGGACTGTCCCCACAGATTCTTCTCGGTGAGTAAACTATGGAAGGGCACATTGAGACGCAGCGGAAGGAAGGCATTCTCTCTCTTACCTTTGCAGAACAGGAACTTCTGCTACTCGGCCCGGCCTCCGTGGTGACCCACTTTGCACCAGAAGCATTTCTCTCAATCAGAGCCCGGATCTGGCTGTCCAGCTCCAGGCTTTCACACCTGCCCAGGGGGACACAGGAAAGTCACATTTTACAAAGGTGATCACAAATCATGCAAGGGTGGAGCGAGCTCGTGAATGACACGGAGGTGTTATTTGTGTCGGATACCTCTCTAGAAGCTCCCAGACTCTGACCTTCTTTTGTTTTCATTAGTTCGTGACATAAAAGCCCTTCGAAAGAGTATTAGAGCTCGATTTTCCCTTACTTGCACACTTACGCAAAGTGGGAAAGGAGGACGCAGACAAGTTTAGAGATTTCCATAGTATAACAATGACAAGAACTGAGCACCCACAGTGAGCCAGGTACTTTAATACATTTTTCTTATTCAATGAGTACAACAACCCACTGAAGTAGTCACTGTCCTTGCATTTTACTTACTAACTTAGGTGAGGTCAACTGTGAAATGTTGGCAAGCCAAGATCAAACTCAGATCTGTAGAATTCTATAGCCCGTGTTAACCATTTTTGTTGTGTATCTTCAATTAACCTGGGACCAAATCCCTAAGCAATTACTTGCTGCCAAATGGAAATATTATATTATAGCCGAAGAGTATCTGGCAGCTACCTTAAGGAGAAGCTAGCCCAGTGGCTTCATGTAGCTGAGAACCAGAGTGAACTGCTCACTGTCACTTAACCGCTCACTGGTAACACCGAGATTTAAACCAGATCTTCTCCTCCAATCAGATTTTTCTTTCCCTTTTTATCATGTTGGCATGACGGAGGAATTTTCTCATTAAAAACACAACTCACGAGAAAAATGCATTAATTGTGTCATTTTTTTATATACTCTGAATATAGCACTAAGACCTGAGGTTTGCAGTGGAATAGAGAAAGAGAAACACCCTACCAAACTTTTAAACACAAACAGAACGAGTCCTATATAATCCTTGCGTTAGTTCTAACATTATCCTCGCCCTGGGATGTGTTCCCTGAATCTGCCCGGCTGATGCAGCGAGAACTGTGACTCCAGTGGCCTGTGCTCTGGGCTCTGGCCTTATTTTTCAGCAAGGAGACTTGGGGGTCAGTGGGGCTAAGTGCCTGCTCCACCGTCACTCGTGATGGGCAGGGTGACGGTCACACTGAAGCCGGAGACTTTTCACTCTGTCCCTGGGCTCGCAGTGATGCTGGGAACCATAAATTCAGCAGGACCGTGGAGGGCTCTTTCACTTCCAAATAATTCGTTTTAGATTTTCCATTTTGACAGGCCTTTCTGTTTAAAGAAAACAACCTGTTGGTGGCTCCAGCTGCAATGTAGGCGGCTTGTAAAGGCGATGTTAGGAGAAGCTTGAGAGAGAAGAGATGAGGGTCGGGAATCCACTCTTGCCCCTCCTTTCTGGAACTCCCCGGTTTTTAAAGTGGTGAGTTCTTGACCAGTTCCATGGTTAGGATTCAGGGGGTCCGTGAATCACCCTTAATGAAGCTAAATAAAAAATGTTATGTGCTTATTGTCTCTTTCTGAGGACAAGGTCTATAGTTTTTATCACGTTCTTGTCCTGCTTATAAGTTGGAACACACGGATCCAACTTTAGTTACTGTCATGAGGACTCCTTTAAAATCAAATCTCACTGTGGCTTTTTTTTTTTGGTGTAAGAGTATACTTTAATCTTTCTTTCTTTCTTCCTTTCTTCCTTCTTTCTTTCTCTTCCTTTTCTTTTCTTTTCTTTTCTTTCTTTTTCTTTCTTTGTTCCTTTCTTTTCTCTCTTTCTTTTTTCCATGGAGGAACTATAAAAATTCAGAAATAGATCTTTTAATCAAACACAGTTACTAAAATCTTCATTTGAGGGGCCCTTCTTACTAAATTGCAAGTGAACAGGGAATTATAGAAGCCATACCATTGGGCTAAGAGCTCGAGCTGAGAGTGACATTCGGTAAATCCCTGTTTGGCAAGTGGCTTATTCATGGCTTATTTTGAACTTATATAGACACAAACCTCCTTTGGTGCAATCCCTCCTTCCTGCCCTTCACTCACAGAATAAATCAACACAGAAAGTAAATAGGAACGATATTAATATAAATTATATTTTACCAACAGGGTAGTTGGTTAAGCCAATTTGACACTGAAAATTTTTTTCAAAAAAAAGTTTCCCTACATGATCCACGACTGTGAGCTGTTTTTCCCTAGACTAACACTGGGAAGTGACAATCTGCCCTGTCACCCCAGTGAGCAAGCAGAGAGGACAGGGGAAGACACATGAATGATTTGCAGGTATATTTGGAGCCCTCGTATGTTTATTACTTGTTCAAAAGCATCTGTACTTACAGGAGTCTCTAAAAAATTACCTAAAGGATGCAGCGTCTTTGAATGCCTTTATCAGGCTCATCCAGGGTTTGTTTATTTAAATTTTATTAGATGATTAGAGCCTAGGCATTGTTAACTTGTAGAATGCTGTCTGGGAGAAAAGATAACCTCAAAGGTTATGGTTTACTGCTGTGTAGGGCAGGTTTGTATCTAATCTAACCATCTTATTCTGACATTCCTTTACTGAATTGCCCCTAAGCACCCAGCTCTTCAAATGCTCCTTGAATGAGCCTTCTTATCTTTCTGGATACCTCATTAATGAATGAGTTCAATAAAATCTTAGACATATCTTCATTTTATGTTTGCATGAGGGTCATGTTTTCAACTTTTTGCAAACTGTTATGTTAAACACTTTAGACACTTAGAAGTACTTTAAGTGTTCGATTAGTACTTTAAGTTTGCTCCTGGCTATTTGGGGAGAAACAAATTACTTGATAAAGAAATTACTCTGTGTACGTGGGTTTTAGGTGATTAAGTTCAGGTATCTGAATTATTTTAGTAATTGCAAATATTGACAGATGTGGCTTAAAAAGGTAGTAGAAGAGAAAAAGTTTGCTCAGAGAATTTTTAAAGTAGCATTGTCCTTGGGCAAGAATGAATATTTCTAAAGTTTTACCCAAAGGTATGTGGTTTCATAATTTAAATAAATGTCTCAAAATTGTATTTTGCATGTCTGAAATGAAAGCTCAGAGAATGGGGGAATATTTCTTACAAACACGGACTCTGTCATTGCCCTCAAGGTGCATTCTTGGCTGGATCCCTGTGTATTTCCTCTTTGCTTTGTTGATGTGCCGGGTCGCTGTACTGATGCTGCACACCTGAGCCCAACTTCCTGCATCTGTGCCCAGGTGGACGGTGCCGGCAGAGCAGCCAACTCGAAGCAGAGATGAAGTGCAGCTGCGGGTGCTGGTGTGAGCCCCAGTGAGAGGTAAGCTGTGGACAAAGTTCTGTAAAAATCACATTCTTGGCTGAGCGCAGTGGCTCACAGCTGTAATCCTAGCACTCTGGGAGGTCGAGGTGGGAGGATCACTCGAAGTCAGGAGTTCGAGACCAGCCTGAGCAAGAGCGAGACCCCGTCTCTACTAAAAAAATAGAAGGGAATTATCTGGCCAACTAAAAATATATATAGAAAAAAATTAGCCGGGCATGGTGTCACATGCCTGTAGTCCCAGCTACTCGGGAGGCTGAGGCAGGAGGATCGCTTGAGCCCAGGAGTTGGAGGTTGCTGTGAGCTAGGCTGATGCCACGGCACTGTAGCCCGGGGAACAGAGTGAGACTCTGTCTCAAAAAAATAGATAAATAAAAATTTTTAAAAAAAGAAAAAAGAAAAAAAAATAGTCCATTTGCTGTTAGAAATATTGCATCAATTCAATGCTGCCTCTAGAGGGCGCTCTGCATTCAGTTCCCATAGAAAGTTCCTGAAGGCCCCTTTTTCTGAAGGTTTTCATTTTGAATTTTGAGTTTAGGAAGGCGGGGGCTAGAGAATAGGTGGTGTCCATGTGAGTAATAATTATAGCTCATTTGTTTTATTTATTTTAAAACTCTTAATGAAAATTATTTCTTTTATTTTCTTTTTTTAAAATATGGAACACTTCACAAATTCACAATTCATCCTAGTGAGCATGCCAACTCCTGTGTATTCCATGTCTTGTTCCAGTGTTAGTGTCTGTGCTGCTGAAGTGAGCACAATTACTTCTTTTTTAATAAAGTTTTTTGAGTTGCCAATAATGTTGGACATTTATGTAATAGACTTACATCAAACAGCTTAAGTAGAAGTTTTTCAGAAACAGTTCTAATAAATACATCGAGTTACCCCACACATGATAATAACCGATCATGATTTGATTCAGGGTATTTTGCACCATCTCTAGCAAAACTAGTGTGGGGAATCTGACAAAAAGTGGCTTGCACCCTATCAGCCAGATGGAAAGACAGGGAACAGTCCCCCAGAGATCAGACATGACACTGTCATGTGTAAGTCGGTTTTACAAAAAATTGCAATAATTCGTGTTCTCTCTTGTCTTTTGTGATGTTCATAGGGATGTGAAATTGATGAGCCTGGAATTTCTTTTGTGACAGAAATTAGTAAATACTCAGAGAACTGATCAAATATAGGACACTTTCAACATCAAAATATATAATGATGAGAATGTATTGTAACTCATCAAATAGGAATCATTAATTTATATTGATGAAAAAACTTCCAATAAACATAAATGGGTATAAGACAAAGCTTTTCTTTACATTGGAATGCCTTACCAATAAATGTAGAGAGCATTATGGTATTAGAAAATCACTATCTGACAACCATGATTAATAATTCAAATGAGAAATATCAATGGATGTTAAAACTGGTGGCTGAAAATTTGATGAGAGATGGAATATTTACATAATTCCATAGTCCCCCCCAAATACTTAGAGACAACTAAAGGAAATACTAAGAATAACTTCACGTTGGAGAATCTTGGCAGATACCACCTTGATCAAAGGATCGAGGTTAGAATCCCTTGTAATGGGAAAAATCAAAACTGGACCATATGCATGACAAGACACATAGCTCCCCATCTGTGGTGTCCCTGCCAAAAATGCATAACCTGAAATTAACTACGAGGAAGCGTTTGCCCAAAACAAACTGAGAAACATTCCACAGAATATCAGGCCCATGGTCTTCTGGAGTGTTCCGGACATACAGGCCAAGACTGAGGAACTGCCCCAGATTTCAAGAGAATAAAAACGATGAAAACTAATGTAATGTATAATCCCGGATTGGATTCCTTTTTCTGTGGAGGACATTGACAGGATAATTGGCAGAACCTGAATGGGGTTTGAGTATTAGATGGGAGTACTGTATCAATCAACATTCACATTCTGATTCTGATGGCAATCTTGTGGCTGTATTGGACAGCATCCTTGTTTGTAGGATATGCATACCAAGTCACCCAGTGATGACTTGCTTTCAAATGGCTGAGGAAAACATATTTTTGTACACTTCTTAGAAATTTTTGGTAAGTTTGAAAGTATTTTAAAAGTGCATGAGAAAGTACTTAAAATACTAAGCTTAAAAAATGAGATCTGATTTGATCCTTGAATTATGCTCAAGGTAGAAATCACTTTATAAAAATGAAATTATTAATAGCATTTCATTATGTATCAGGAAATAAGATTCAGGCCAATAAATCTTTCTTGGGATTTGTGAAATTAGCGCTAACCAAAGCAACTAAGATGATTTAGAGTTTTGTTTTGTTTTGTGTTTCTAAAAGGATGTGGAAGAAGAGCATTTGTGTGAATCAAATTACTTTGATGGTCTGTTCTAGCCCAAGGATTTCAGAAAATGAAGTGAATATTCCTGCCATAATACTTAAAGAAAAAACAAAATATACAAACAAAAACCCCAAACCTTGAAAGGCCTTCACCTTGGCTCCGAGGGCTGGCATTTCACCTCCCTGTGGACTCCTCGTAATCACCAAAAGGAATTTGAGGGCAAATTTAGAAACCTTGCTGAAAATATGTTAGCCCCCATGAAGGAGAAATGAGGATTGCTGATACTGTTCTTGTCTAATAAAGAGAGCCCTGGAACAAACGCAAATGCCTCATCAGTGAGCACCGGACTGCCACGATACAGACTCACTGCTATAAAGTCATCTAATCTGTGGAAGGAACAGTTTCTTGCTGAATAAATACACATGTGAAACCGTCACTAAGCTTATAGGCAAAGGCAGTTTAAACCATTGAATAAATATGAAAATGTTTGTCATTTAAAAAATAGATTCTAGAAAAGAATCAAAGGGTACAGATAACAGACATTTCTGGGTGAGTATAAATATTTGATTTTTCTTGGGGATTTGGGCTAGGAGAATTTTCATTCTTGTTTCTTTTATAAATTATTAGAAAGATAAACAATGATACTACTAAGGCTTTTCAAACCAAAATGCTAAAGCAAAAGAAATAAACTGCAGGAGAAGTGCACAAGTTTGTGGGAAGAGGCTAAAAGGTCACACATGGCTTCATCGTAAAGAATTGCATTCAGAGAAAAAAACCAGAACAAATGGACTCGGTATTTGCGGCCTGAACTTTCAGTTGCAAAGAGAGTTACAAGGCATTGTAGATTATTTGCTTATGAAATTACCCTTACAGGGCTACATGGCAAAACTTTAAAATGACTAGATTTTATCATTCATTCAGCAAATAATTATTGAACACCTGTTTTGGGCCACATACTTTTCTTGGTGGTTGGCATATTCTTATATCAATGAACAAAACAGAAAAAAAAATCCCTGATCTTTTGGAGCTTACATGTCAAAGTTTCCGTTAAAAAAATGACAAAGACTGTAACATTATTCTGCCTCTGAACAAATCTATAGTGAATTTGCAGTCATGTTCTTTAATAAACACATCTTGGAAGATCTAGTGAAAGTCAACTCAAGTATCAGGAAGATTAATTGCCTCTAGATAGAGTTAAAAACTAGTATATCTATTTGGAAAATATCGATAGGTTCAAAGAGAGGGTTAACAAAATCATGGAACATGTTACGGGCACAGCCCCTCCTCTCAAAGGTGACTGCTGTGGCCTGAGTTGTGACCCATGAGAGCATCTACTGTTTTAGGTCATAAAATATACATACAGCTCTGAGGTGTTTAAATATTTTTAATAAAAGTGAAGAATTAGGGAGGGTAATGAGAAAGAGATCGTCTTTAACATGTAAATCTTTTAAAGAGATCTTTTGGAAAGAGTACAGATCCTCTTGGATGGCCAGAGATACAAAGTTGTAAAAAATTAAGAGGCAGTTTAGCGAAATTCTAAAACCAACCAACCAAGCAAACAAAAAACGTGAGAAAACCCAGATGGGGCATGGCGGGCCCAGCTGAGTGCTAAGAGAGGAGACAGATAGTTCAAAGCAAAAAAATACAAAACAGAACAAAATGAGACACAAAAATAGAAGATCGAGAGAAAAATCCAGAGAAAAGGACACCTGAGAGACACCATGGAAACGGGGGTGGCACCAGCTCAGGGAACCAGTGAGGGACGAATGTGGAGCGAGAAGACGTCCAGGGATGTGCACGTAACACCTGCAGGGGGTGCAGCTTGCAGAGGTGCCTGTAGGGCTGGTTGTGACTGAACCGTGTTTTCATTTAAGAGCAAAAGAAGCCAGGCATGGGCCTGTGAGAAACGAATGTTTCTGTCCTTCTACTTGGAAATGCCATCGTCTGGCAGGAAAACAAGGACTCCAAAGGCCCCGGTTAGAGGAGGGGTCAATGAACTGGGAGAGGCGGCGGTGGCAACTGGCGACTTTGATTAGAGATTTCAACCCATGATTGGGCTTATCACTGAACTGATTTTTTTTTTTTTTGAGACAGAGTCTCGCTCTGTTGCCCAGGCTAGAGTCAGTGTCATGGCGTCAGCCTCGCTCACAGCAACCTCAAACTCCTGGGCTCAAGCGATCCTCCTGCCTCAGCCTCCCGAGTAGCTGGGACTACAGGCTTGCACCACCATGCCCGGCTCATTTTTTCTCTATATATTTTTAGCTGTCCATATTATTTCCTTCTATTTTTAGTAGAGACGGGGTCTCGCTCTTGCTCAGGCTGGTCTTGAACTCCTGACCTCGAGCGATCCTCCCGCCTCGGCCTCCCAGAGTGCCGGGATCACAGGCGTGAGCCACCGCGTCCATTGTGAACTGATTTTTATCTCCCCAACCCCCCACTCAGCTGGAACTGACGGTGTGTGACCAACTGCAGCAGCCAGGGAACAATGGCTCCGAGGAGAGAGAGTCACAACGTCCAGCGGTGAGTGTCCTTTGGTTTCCTCAGGGAACACGGGAGGCCAAGGACACTTAGCTTTGCCAGGTGACGTGAGAGCTGGTCACTGTCAGGGGACCCACCCGAGCCTCCCGCGCAGGCTGCCGTGTTGGGGGAGGGTTGGGACCTGGCCAAGCCCAGAGGGCCCTCGTGGGGGGGGCACATGCTGGGCAAGGGCGAACCTGTGTATAGGCTGGGGGCGACCTGGGAACAGTGTCCCTCTCCAAAAGCCACCGTCACAGGCCGGGCCGTCACCCGGCAACACCGGGATGGCATCTGGCACTTCGTTCGCTTGTCCGTCGGGGCGTCGTGAGCACTGTCGCTGGCGTCCTTTACCGCCCCGAATGGACTCAGTGTGCTGCCGGCGGTCCCTCTGGCTCTTGTTCTCACCCGGGTAGGTGACACCAGCTGCACCCGGGACTGCTGAGCGCCGGGTTCACCAGAACAACTGAAGAAGAGTTGTTTTTACAAAGAAGACCCTACAAAAATTGCAAATTCCCTTTTGCATAGTCTTACATTAAGAAGAGGTCACCGGTCGGCCACGGTTTCTCAAAAACCGCGGGGGGCCCGCGGCCGTCTTTATTTAGACCCGATTTCTCAAATCTGTCCCTCGGTCGCACTTGCGAGGCTGCGGGGTTTTCCGCGCCTCTTAGCACCGCTTCTCATGTTGACACAGAGGTTTGGCCGTGGGCAGCTGTCACTGCCGGGCTGCGGGGTCATAAAGAGACCCCCGAGCACACAGGGCCCGGCCAGCAACGAGCTGCCGTCTGTTCCTATGGTAGAACGATCCGGTTCAGAGAGAACCGGGGCGACATTCCCTGCCGAAGCCATTGATCGCTGATCAGAGAGTCCCTGCCGGCAGTCAGGCACCTTGGCTGGCCTTTCCTCAACAGACATTTTTGTTTGTTTATTTTTATGTAAACTGCCTCAGAGAAACTTTTGTTTGCAGATTCCTGGAACTCCAGCCCAGCCGGCCATCCGAGTCCTCCGTCCGCTCACCGAGCTGTGCTGGAAACTAACCTGTCACGGTGGAACTGAGCCCGAGGGAGGTGCCACAAAGTGAAACTGGCTTCTGGATCTGCCGGGTGAGAGTGAAAGTAAAGGTCACTTTTTGGTAAGCCGCTCTGAGTCTCAGTAAAAACGGAACCCGGTGTGGGGGAAGAGGGTGGGACTTGAAGGTCAGGGGGGAAATTTGGTGGCTATGGTGACTCCGGGTGGCTTGTGGATGGACTCCACGCTGAGTCACCGGATGCTTCGATGAGTCTGGATGGGGAGGGGCAAGAAAGCAGGTTCTGAGGTGTGAGGAAAGTTCAGGAAGCTTGATGATCAGACGTGCCATGAGAGGGCACAGCAGGGTGGCCGTGCCCAGGCTTTAGTTAGTGTCTGGAGGGACCCAGCAGGGCTGGCCACGAAACCACAGGCGCTCCGTGCAGGACGGCCGGGCTCCTGTGGCTCGCGGTGGAACATCTGGTTACGGGGCATCGTTTTGTGTCTCATGTGTTTAAAATTAGTTTCTAAGAATTATGTTGTGTGCCTTAAAGTCAAACAAACTCCCCAAAATAAAAGACAATAGTTATTCTTTTTTTTTTTTTTGACAGAGTCTCACTCTATTGACCGGGCTAGAGGGCCGTGGCGTCAGCCTTGCTCACAGCAACCTCAAACTACTGGGCTCAAGTGATCCTCCTGCCTCAGCCTCCCGAGTAGTTGGGACTACAGGCATGTGCCACCATGCCCGGCTAATTTTTTTGTATATATTTTAGTTGTTTTGCTAATTTCTTTCTATTTTTAGTAGAGATGGGGTCTCGCTCTTGCTCAGGCTGGTCTCGTACTCCTGACCTCAAGCGATCCTCCTGCCTCGGCCTCCCGAGTAGCTGGGACTACATGCCTGCGCCACCATGCCCGGCTCATTTTCTTTTCTATATATATTTAGTTGTCCATATAATTTCTTTGTATTTTTAGTAGAGATGGGGTCTGGCTCTTCCTCAGGCTGGTCTCAAACTCCTGACCTTGAGCAATCCTCCCGCCTCGGCCTCCCAGAGTGCTAGGATTGTAGGCGTGAGCCACTGCGCCCGGCCTCTCTGAGGTTTTTATCAAAGACATTTCCATTGAGGTAAAAACCTGGCCAATTTCCAGTCTCCAGACATACAAATCTCATGCTGGGAGACAATACCAATCCTTCCCAGACAAATGATAAATTGGTTCTTGGGAAAGTTCTAATCTGGTCTTTTTTCCAGTGGTATCTCCCAAATACTTCTTAGCACGTGGTTGCAGCTTTAGAAGCAATTGTTGCTTCCAATCCAAGAGCTTATGTAAGCATAAAGTATTAAAAAAAGACAGATATGAAGACGGACTCTAGGGATCTTCTTGGGCCTTGTGTCCCAGCCAGGCCTCAGAGAACGGAAGATCCACTGCATGAGTGTTGTTTGCATGGAAGAAGTTTTTCCAGAAGGTGCTTTAGAGAGTGTGGCTGAAGGCACAAGTTTTCCCAAAGTCCCTTGTCTTAAATCTCTGTGGATTTATCAATCCAATAAGAGTTCATTTTGTTTAATATATTACATATAAACACATGGTTGAGAAGCTACTTTCTTAGTGTGGAAAGAGAAGAAACTTAATTAAGCTGTTGGACAGAAACCCAGGGTGGCTTTGATGTTCTTGTAAGGCTGGTGGCAGGCACCCTCCCCTCCCCAGTGGAAAAAGAAGAAGCCCACCAGACCCGCCAGGAACGATGCCTGCCACCAGCCTTACTCAGGGATGCCTGTCTTTATGAGAAAGCGGCAGACAGCGTTAACTTCCCTGCAAGGTGGACAGTAACTGTGTCCATGGTCCTTTATTCTGCATTTCCAGAATAGCTTACTTTAGGGCAGGTAAGAAGGGGGTTAAAAATAAAGAGGCCAAAAGAATTGTAAAAATGCTGATGATATCACAAAAGAGATCATTTTAGTTTTCGCTCACCGCTTGCGTAGTCCAACGAAAACATCTGCCTGTCACCCCATAAACGTCCCTGCACTTCTCTTCCCTTTATGAGCAAAATAATGGAGCTTTATGGGACTTTTAATAGCCAGCAGCTGTCTGGCTGCTCAACGCTGCATCTGGGAGGCAGCGTGCTGTTCACACGGAGGGAAAAAAGACAAAACTATTGTTGGTTTTCTTAAAGGACGCCAGTGGTTTACATAAAGACATTTGAATGGTTTGAATAGGAGGAAAGACACAGGAGCTCCTTATGTGCCTGTGAGAACCGGTATATTGTTAGCAGAAGGCAAGGAGGGAATGATGTCATTCCCCTGTGTTTAAGAGCAGGTGACCGACTGCCATTAGGAGTGAGTTTCATGCCAGGTGACACGGGCACTTCATGAGAACCTGGGTTCAACCTACTCTTCTGAGATGAGCTCTACTTCAGGCTAAAATGAATCATAATAGTTTTCCTTCTCACGCCTGTAATCCCAGCACTCTGGGAGGCCGAGGTGGGAGGATCGCTGAAGGTCAGGAGTTCGAGACCAGCCTGAGCAAGAGCGAGACCCCATCTCTACTAAAAACAGAAAGAAATTACATGGACAACTAAAAATATATATAGAAAAAATTAGCTGGAAATGGTGGTGCATGCCTGTAGTCCCATCTACTTGGGAGGCTGAGGCAGGAGGATCACTTGAGCCCAGGAGTTTGAGGTTGCTGTGAGCTAGGCTGACGAAACGGCACTCACCCTAGCCTGGGCAACAGAGTGAGACTCTGTCTCAAAAAAAAAAAAAAAAAAAAGTTTTTTTTGCAAGGTTATAATTGTAATTTTCTGCATGCACAATCATTTTTTTTTTAAAAATATACTTCTTAAAAGAATTGTTTGGACAGAGAAACATCTGCTTTTGAGAAATTAAAGTGAAGAACTAGCATCATTATAAGAGTACTTCAAACAAACAAAAAAAAGGATGACCCCAGGATCGTAACAGGTGGAATGGGGCTGCCTTTAAAATGATATGCTTCCAGGCTATGTGAAAGTGAAACATAAAAACTACAAAATACTGTGTTTACGCTGATAATCCCCCACGCTGAGAATCAAAGTTGTTTCCTCCACTCCTTGACTTTTCTTATGAAACCTTGCTTGGGATGACAACCATAATATCAATATATTAATATAATGTGTCAGGAGATGGCAAGTGTTACCCTTGCCGAATCTACAGTATTGCAATTATTGTAAAAAGGTGACTCAGGTCCTCGCCGCTCTGCTCCTGCCGTTTCCTCTCATCTCCCCGCTCTCTGCCTTCTCCCCCAGGTCCCCTGAGACCAAGACGCGACAGCAGCTCATCCCTCAGCCCCGCATCCTTCCTTCCGAGCCCCGGATCACGCAGACCTTACAGGTAACTTGAAAGGCATCTTCTGGGCATTTTAGATTACTATCAAAGGCCCCAACTCTCTCTCTCTCCCTTAGAAATACGGGTTTTTGACCACTAGAGAAAAAAGTATGTTACCTACTAAATTCTGTACAATCTTCATCGTTAGTAGATACAGAGAATCGGAACGTTAATAAGCATCGCCGGGAAGAGGGGGTTGTAAGGTGGGACGCAGGAGCCCGTACAAGTCCCTACGATCCTCGGCACGGAGGGAATGGCCGTGGGAGTCCGAGCTTGGGGCGAGGTGACCCCGGCACCTGGGGAAGCAGGGGTCTCTCCCCGCCCCTCCCTCCCTCCTCTCCCTTTCTTCCTCCTTCCCTTCCTTTTTCTCTTTCTTTCTTTTCTTCTCCCTTTCATTCTTTCTTTTTTGAACTATAACATGTAGTCAAACATGTTTTTCTGCTACCAAAGGAGCATGGGGCATCTTCTGTCCTAGAAATTGTTCAACATCATCTATTTTCTATGTTTCCATGTTGCTGATGGTATCCTGGAAGTTTTTGATAGAATCAGTTAGTCCTCAGACTGTTCCTGTGAGGCAAATTTGAGTTTTACTGAAGTTTTATAAAAATGTCCACGAGATGGGTCGAGGCCTGTTGCAGACCCAGGATGCCCAGGGCTGCCTCGCCGTGTGCTGGCTCTTCCCTCGGGGTGGAGGGAACCGTGTTGAGCCGGTGAGACCCCAAACACACCGCGCAGAGTCGTGAAGAGCGGCACACGGAGAAATGCTGAGTCGTACACAATTAAAGGCTAAAATGCTTGTTAAAATACTGAATGGAACCGGCTGAGGGGAAAGGGAGAAATCAATATGTCTGTATTTATCCAAGCCCTATTCTTCCACATTGCCAGTCGGTTTCAGACACCATTGCTACGCTAGCCTGTTAGCGACCCCATCCCCAAATCGTAATGGCCTCCCTCGTCCAACCATGATTTTCATATCGGAAATACGCGTGGGTCTCTTTTAATGAAACGATTCTCACAGAGAACCCGAGCAGATGCCCCAGACACACAGGGTCTGGGAGTCCTAGTTTAAGAAACATTGATGTGTTAATAGAAACCTAATTATTACTTCTTTACATTATCTTTCGCCCAAAAGATGTTGCACGACAGAAGTTCTGTCTTTCTAAACAGAGACGCTGGCCTGTGGACGGCACTCCCGGCTGCTCAGTCCTCACTCGGGATACCCACCGGACGTCCTTCTTCTGTGCCGCAGGCCCGGGGCAGAGGCCGAGGCGCACGGGTCACTGGTCACTGGTCTTTTTTTTTGAGACAGAGTCTCGCTTTGTCACCTGGGCTAGAGTGCCGTGGCGTCAGCCTCGCTCACAGCAACCTCAGACTCCTGGGCTCAAGTGATCCTCCTGCCTCAGCCTCCCAAGTAGCTGGGACTACAGGCATGCGCCACCATGCCCGGCTAATTTTTCTATATATATTTGTAGCTGTCCATATAATTTCTTTCTATTTTTAGTAGAGACGGGGTCTCGCTCTTGCTCAGGCTGGTCTCGAACTCCTGACCTTGAGCGATCCTCCTGCCTCAGCCTCCCAGAGTGCTGGGATGACAGGCGTGAGCCACCGTGCCCGGCCTCGGTCACTGGTCTTGACGCCAGCACTCGACTCTCCTGCCACCACACCTCTGTGCACACTCTGCCTTCAGTCTGGAATACTCTCCCCTTCTCTTATTCCATCTTTCTCCTCATTTTCCCTTTGCCAGAAATTGGGTCCAACAGCTTCTTCTTGCACCCTGTCCTAACCTCTAGCAATCTACTTTCCTCAGATTTCCCAGGGCAGTTTGTCTGTGTCTCCCTTATGCGGCAAAACATCCCACTGTATATTGTACTTAGCTGTGTGCATGGCCTTGCGCTTCTAAACTGCAAACAGCTAGAGCGTAGGATCCGCATCTGATTCTTCTCCTGCAAGCACGTAGCAGGGTATCATGCACATAAAAGGTGCCAAATAAGAAATCAAAGACATAATTCTGGGCCCCAACAAGTAGAGTGAAGCTTGAGCAGAACCTTGAAAGATTGGAAGAATGTGGAAAGCGGCTGAGGAAGGAATTTTTTCATAAGGAACTTAGTCAACTTCTTGCTATATATCTGAGCTAAGGATTAAACAAATCAGGAGGAAAGATACAGCTACTTCTTCATCTTATTCCTAAAACAGAGTTGTTTCCTAGGAGAAAATTTGTGCCATTAAAGAGAAATCAAACTAAGTATCAAGGTTTGTCAATGGAAATTTGCCAAATACTTTATAAATCAAATAACCTTCATTATCTACCATGATTCTTGTCCCTCACTGTCACCTCATCTGTTTCTGTCTTTTCTGCAAGGCTCCACCTGATAGGTGCTCATGCACTCTTAATAAACTCACCATCTTTGTCAGAAAACAGAGGAGCTCTCATTAGAATATCACTATGAGAGGCTTATAACTTCTAAACAAAGTGTTGTTATTACCTTTCAGAGTCTTCATACGGAGTGGTGAACACCACCAGTTTCTCATCTTTGTTCATGAGCTGTCCGCACGGAATCTAAAAAGAAAAAAAAAAATGAAGGACGTGAGGCTCAGACGTGTCTCAAATGAAGTTTACTATGTCAGTCACTGAAAGAAAAATCACCTGTTAAATTAATGCGTTTTTTTCATCAAAAGCCATGTTTTTATTCTCATGTCTTGTTTTCAGCCCAGCCAGATGCGAGAAGACAGACCACAAGCTTACCTTCTGCCGGGTCCTAATCAAAGGTAAAACACTGGGTGTAAACACAGGCTCGGGGCTTTCAGTTAAGGAAGATGCTCATGACAGGTAGAAATTGTCCAGGAGCAAATGAGAGAAAGCCAGACATTCCAACACAGAGAGTGGAAAAGTTGTCCAAGTTGTCAGATGGATGTGTTTGTAGTTTAATTAACCGCAGGACAGAAATGAGTTCTCCAGAAATGACCCAGGACACCAACAGCCTTCTTCGTGGAAGGGCATCCACACCAGCTTTTTCTCCAGTAGGAATGAATGATTATTTTCATGATTTTCAGAATAACAAGGGCTCTGGTGATGCGATCATTATAAGAGGAGGAGGAAAAAGTGTGCTTAAGACACAGAATTTTTTCATTTCCCATTTTCTCTATTTGATATAATTTGCAACCTAAGCACTGAACTGTGGACAAACATTACCAAGACAGCACAGCACCTCATGGGACTTCCAGTAGAATCTTGAGGTTGAAGAATTTGAAGATTTGTGTAGGTTTTAAAAGCCAATTCATGCAGGCAATTAACACATTTTAAATGCATCTGGAAACCGCTCATTGCTGTGATCCCATTAGAAAATTTAGGGAGTTAGGTTTATGGGAAACATGAAGCTGGCTTGTCTGAGTTTTATGTTTCTGTTTAATTGTAACAGCATCCAAAAAAAAAAAAAAAAGAAAGAAAGAAAGAAAGAAAGAAGAAAACAACATTTGTTAAAATACTCCAGGAAGGATTCATTTCAGCTATTGGCAAGCTGTCTGTATATAGTGTGGGAGGGTGGCTTTTTTTGCTTTGTTTTCAGCTTGTGACAGCTGTTTGAAAGTCATCTGTTACCACCATGGTCGCCAGTTACGAGATGAAAGCCAGTGTCTGTCAGGACTGTTGTAGGAGGTGGACCACCAACTAGAACAGCTATCTTTTATTAATAACTATGCAGGATTGCAAGACCGCCCGCCCCTTACGTGGCACTCGGGAGGTGGTACACAATTTCACAAATTCATTGAACAGGAAGGCAAGTGACATGCTGCCTGACAGAGTGACTTCTATTTCTGAAAGATGAAGTTTTAAAAATTGAATTAATAAATGAAATGAAATAAACTTGTAGGAAGGGTTTTTAAATGTCCTCAATTGTTTTATTATTCCTAAAATTACTTTTAAAAATGCTAAATTTCCCAGCATATCTGAAAGTATACATGGATCCTAGCGCATCAGGGAATCATAGAATTTCACACTTTAGAGAACACTCCAGGAATCACAACACCATCATTTTACCATAAAGGAGACGTAAGTCCTGAGAGGACAAATGACTGGGCCAATGAACGGCTGAGCTAGGATTAGACACCAAGCCATCTGACTCCTAGTCCATGACTTTCTATGATTGTTCCATAATTAAACATCATACAGACGAAGTTTTAAATTTGAGGTAAAATGCGATCTGTTTTTATACTAATATATTTTAAAGTAATATACAAAACTTTTACATTACAAATACACCTTGTGAAAATATATTTCTTAAGCAGTACCATTGCATTATTTGAACTCTGGTGGTAAACCCTCCAAAAATGCCATGTGGAAAGAGAAATCTCCAGACTTAAAATTTTATAGTTTAAGATTCACAAATAATACCTCCAAGGCACTGGAAACAGACAAGACAGGTACGGCCTCAAAGGCATTAATTATTGTACTGAACATTGTAATTCCTTCCTAAATTGCCTTTTCCTGGGCTGGAATTTTACATTTGTTATTATTTTGTCAGGAAGTAACAGTATCAACTGGTGATAATCGGAAAAGCCAACATCTCAGGCATAATGATAATCTCCAATTGATCTATTTCCACCAGAATTCTTTCCATTTCTACTGACAGAAGTGTTTTTCTAACCAAACAGTGACAAAGGAGACAATTGGACAAAAGATACTCTGCAATCAAAGGGCTTCTCTTTCAAGTGGAAGCAAATAAATAAAATAAAGCCCACCCTGAGGACACAGGCCTTGTCAATATCATTGCCTCATTTCTTTCAGAGGAAATAAACAACAGAAGGCCAGGATTGAGAAAACATTTGGGTGTGTCTCTAACTTTATCTCCACTAATTACGAGTCAGGGTGGCATCAAACCGTAATATAAAGAATTCTGCTGCAGTTTTCTCTCCTAATTTTCCACTGAGCAGAAGCCCAGAATCAGCCTAGATGCGGGGGTGGGGATGGGGGGGTGGGTCATGCACGTCCTGAACTTTTGCTGACTGGTGTGGAGACCTGGGAACGGGACCCCTGCTTAGACAAACCAGGACACACCGTGGTCTGGACGCCTCATTCTAGTAGCACACGGCAGTTACCTCTGGCTGTGGTTCCTTAATTTCTTTTTTTTTTTTTGACAGAGTCTCGCTTTGTTGCCTGGGCTAGAGTGCCGTGGTGTCAGCCTCGTTCACAGCAACCTTAAACTCCTGGGCTTAAGCAATCCTCCTGCCTCAGCCTCCTGAGGAGCTGGGACTACAGGCATGCGCCACCATGCCTGGCTAATTTTCTCTCTATATATATTTTTAGTTGGCCAGATAATTTCTTTCTATTTTTAGTAGAGCCGGGGTCTCGCTCTTCCTCAGGCTGGTTTTGAACTCCTGACCTTGAGCGATCCTCCCACCTTGGCCTCCCTGAGTGCTAGGATTACAGGTGTGAGCCATCGTAAGTCACTCTTTATACCTAAAATAACCAGTGTGTATGTTCAAGAAGCTTTATCCCGAGATCAGTCATTGTATCTCCAAAAATATTAAAAAAGAAAATAATCAAAAGGACTCCACTTAGGCTAGAAACAGGAACAATGAAGCATATCAGGTGACTATAAGACTAATCTAAACTTACATGTGTGAGGTTAAGATACCATTAAAATATTTTAGATAATTTCTGTGCAAAATTAGCCAAATGTTCAAGGTTTTTGAGAATATGATGATGTCATTAAAAAAAAAGCATATGTTGTAAGTTTTCATTCATTTGTTTCCTCTAGAAAATATCCTTTTATGCCAAAAAGGTACTTAAGGAGTTTGATGGCAGTGTGGAAAAATTGGAGAAGAGGAAAATCAGACACCACGCTCATTTACAGGAAAGGCTCAAGGACAATTGAGAATGAGGAGATTTTTGGCTACACATTTGGCTAAACCAAAAGAAAGAAATACCCAAAAGAGCTATAGGTTTTTTTTTTTCCATTTCATATTTCTGAGAAAGGTGTCAAATCAGGGACTTTTATCACCTATTTCCTTCTAAGAATTCCTTTTGTTTTATAGCAATAAAGCTTTTTCTCCACCACAGATTCTCTGTAGCTCAATCACATCAGGGCACCCGCATTTCTTCTATATGCACAACTGACATTTGGGCACCGAAACTGGAAAAGTTCTTGAACTAGGAGTCAGGAGACCAAGACTCTGTCTGTCACCAGGGCTATCACTAAATTCGCTTGTCCCTGAATAAGATGTTTATCACCATCTCTGAAATGGGAACAGGTTGGGCATTATCATGGCTAAGAGTCCTTCCCATCCTTACATGCTGTGAAAATTTTTCATTTTAGGATTATTGTAATATCGCTCTTGATGCGTGGGTCTTAGAGGCTCAGTGAAATAAATATTACCAACGAGCTATTGTTACCCTGTGCAGAAGATATTGTTGCCCACAGAATAGTCCCTCATTCTGCAGCAAGACCAACATGTTCTTACTCTGGGTCTGTACTCAGCTCTATTTTGGGAAATGTTCCTTATTGTGAGTTTCTACTGAAGAATTTTATTAAAGTTCCCCAAATTACAAACTAACTTTTTAAAACATGTCTATTAAAAGGATGATCGGATCCACAGTCAAAAGATGTGGATTCCAATCTATTCCAAGCTCTGTCACTTTGAGCTTAAACACTCTGAGCTTCAGTGTCCTCATCTGCAAAGTGAGGATGATACTTCCCTTTTTCAAAGAAAAAAATACAGCGATTTAGACAAGCAGCTGCATTTAAAAGCAACTTCCAGTTCAACTGCACTACAAGATCATTTTTCTAGTGTTGCCTGGCAAATAGCAAGCTCTAAACACAGGTGATGCAACTGAAATCTTGTTTAATCTTCAAAACTCACTGGAAAGCCTGTAGATAAAGTGATTTTTATGGAACATGAATATTATTAGATACATTATTATTTATGAATGTTGGTTGTTCTGCTGAAAAAAAATCACAAAATGTGGTATTAAGGATGTGCTTGTTTTATGGGAATATGCTTCAGGTGAAACTTGTTTAAAAAAAAAGGGCCGGGCGCGGTGGCTCACGCCTGTAATCCTAGCACTCTGGGAGGCCGAGGCGGGTGGATTGCTCTAGGTCAGGAGTTCAAGACCAGCAAGAGTGAGACCCCGTCTCTACTAAAAATAGAAAGAAATTATCTGGCCAACTAAAATATAGAAAAAAAAAAAAATTAGCCGGGCATGGTGGCGCATGCCTGTAGTCCCAGCTACTCGGGAGGCTGAGGCAGTAGGATCGCTTAAGCCCAGGAGTTTGAGGTTGCTGTGAGCTAGGCTGATGCCACGGCACTCACTCTAGCCTGGGCAACAAAGCGAGACTCTGTCTCAAAAAAAAAAAAAAAAAAAAAAAAAAAAAAAAAGGATCTTTTTCATATCCTTTAGAGGTGAGCCAGCCTTGGCCATCCTTAGGCTTCTGCTGACCGTCTTCCGGAAGATCCTCACACACTTGAAAGGGTAGTAAAGGCCAACTTCAGCCAATTTATCAGAAATATTTATACACTAGATTTTGTTTCCAAGTAATAAATTTTATTTACAATTATATATTAATTTTGAATGCATCTTAGCAAGTAAGGGCCAAATTAAGACCTAGTCTTGTACAAAAATAATTCAAACTTTACTGTTGGATTAGCTCTAATTATTTCATGAGAAAGTCAAAAGATGGCTGGGAATACAGGGCACCACAAAAAACTAAAAGAAAAGGTAAATGCCTTGTTATCTCACCTGCATTTCATCATTGCCTTGTAGATTCAGATTCAGCGTGGACATCACAGCTATATCCTAGAACACCTTTCTTAGCTCCTGTACCATCTAGCCCAGCAGGTATCTGCATAATCGTTACACAATTTTTTCTACTCCTGTTACCAAAACACATCATGAGCCACTGCAAGGAAAGACTATAGTGTATTCTGACCTGCACCAAATTTTTAGCAACAGAAGTCATATCAGAAACTATTCCTTCAAAAAGTAATATATCATTATTATTATTATCAAAGTCAATTAGTTGTGCTAAATCTAAATACCTAGGGCTACACAGACATCGGCTTGTAATATTAACATCCCGGTGATTATCCCAAGATTAAGGAACACAAAAGACTCTGCTGTCTCAATTCCTCAGATGAAAATAAATGACTGTTGAGGTACAATGAGGAGTAATAACGACCGATCTCAGCTCTGTAATTCTAATTAATACTCTCTGCTGATAGTGAAAAGTTGAGATGAGACTTGTCCCTCAGCACTGGATTTCAGATACAGAATCTACCCTTTGACTTTTACCTGCAAAATTCAAGATCCTCTCAAATTAATTCTATTTCAGTGTTAACATTTATGGTTATTTTATTTTATTTTTTTTCTTGTTTTTAAACAAGCATCAGAAATTAGAAATTTTTAATTTCTAATCAAATTAGAAATTAATCTTATCGTTTTGACCCTTATCTAGGCAGGATTAAATTTGTCTACATTAAATACTTTAAAGTTAAGAATCTTTCTACTCATTTTTTCCAGTTAAATGATGTTACGTATTCATTTCATTATAAATAAAATTTGATTGTCTTGATACTGTTTCTATATTTTGTTTCTCTCTACAAGAAAAAATTAAAAAGGGATATACATTTTCCAGTTAAGCTGAACAAATGTTCTTATTTTAATATCTACAGTTGTTTTGCCTTTTGTAATTAAAAAAATGTAAGCTATCTTTCCAGAAGATTTTTGAACTTTGTAAGTAAAGAGTTTGTGAAAAATGGCAATGTATTCTGTAATATTGAAGAAAACAAGTGAATATGGCAACATACTGAAGAGTGGGCTGAATGTAGTAGCTAAGCACACACTCTGAGTCCCATCTGGCCATAACCTCGTCTTTATCTACATTTATTGACACCAAAAGGAAACATTTCAACATATTTGCAATTTAAGATATAACTTATGGCTGGGCGCAATGGCTCACGCCTGCAATCCTAACACTCTGGGAGGCCGAGGCAGGAGGATCGCTCGAGGTCAGGAGTTCAAGACCAGCCTGAGCAAGAGCGAGACCCCGTCTCTACTAAAAATAGAAAGAAATTATCTGGACAACTAAAAATATATAGAGAAAAAATTAGCCAGGCATGGTGGCGCATGCCTGTAGTCCCAGCTACTCGGGAGGCTGAGGCAGGAGGATCGCTTGAGCCCAGGAGTTTGAGGTTGCTGTGAGCGAGGCTGACGCCACGGCACTCACTCCAGCCTGGGCAACAGAGTGAGACTCTGTCTCAAAAAAAAAAAAAAAGGATATAACTTATGACTGTGAAAGGGGTCATTTACTTTCAAATGCATTTTATCAATTATGCTACTTAATACTACATTACAGATGATGCCCTTTCTTCTTGCAGAACACATGTCATGTTAGCAAAGGCAGAGGATGGTTAATTTTGATTACTTAACACAATAATCTATTAACTGTGTACTAACTGCCCCAGTGTGGCAGTTTCTCTGTTATCCAAGGTTTTCTACATTCTTAGATCAATCAAAGGATTCATTTGTTTGGACTGTGCGTTGCAACCACCAGAACAATTTTCTCCATATGGTGTTTTTATTTTAAAACCCTAGGGATATTTAATCTTGGCCATGTTTTCAAATAAAATTGATTTTTTACTCATGCTCTGCACAATTTCAGTAGAAAGACATTTTTTATCCTTGCTTTTTTCAAGACTTGAGGACATGTGTGTGAAAAGTGAGTTTCTTTTATTCTACAGCCTCATCGCTCAGGAAACAAATCTTTGAAAGAGCTAAATTGTCACAACTCCAAACAGATAGGAAAACAACTAACAGGTTTTCCTCTGAGAATTCTTTATTATCTAATCTTAATGAGAGATCGATGTTTAGAAATTAATAGTTAAAGAGCTAAAGAGTAAAGCATTATAAAGTAATTTTTGAAAACAGTTAAAGTGAGGCCTAAGGTTTTATCTTGGCAAGAAGTATTGAGCTGGCAAAAAACTGCGAAAGTGTCTTTGCCTCCCCTCTGCCCACCTCCTTCAGCCCCGTCCCCACCGCCTGGATAAAGAGACCCACAGGCCTGTTAAGGAATGAGAGACCTCTATTGATTAAGCTTTGATTGATTGATTGATTAAGTACCGGGGACTCTTGCCTGTCTCTTCCACACTGTTCCACAGGGCTCTTTGGCTGCTTTGTGTTTTAGGTTTCTTTAACAGCAGGAGCTGAGTTTAACGTTCAATTTCCCATGTTTAAAAATTATTATTTTTCTTCATTCATGCCTCATTAACTTCAGTAAAATTGGGAACTGGGGCAGTGGCTGCAAATATCCGTGGGCAAGTCGTACCAGCAGCTGATGACGTATTAATTAGATGTACAGTTGGTGGAGAGAGAGCAAGTGGAGGGGAGACAGAGACACGGAGGGACAGAGAGAGACAGGGACAGGGACCGAGAGTGAAAGGAAGAGGAGAAAATCAGGAGGTATATTTTCTTTTATCTCCTGGACTTTAAAAATCTATTACAATTAAAAATTGTAAATTAAAAAAAGCCTCAAAATATTAAGAAGACCATCTCTGAAAATAGTCTATTAACCGTGATCTATTCCACAAATACTGGCTTCCTGCCCCTATGGGGAGGCCCCACGCAGCGTCCACCGTGGGGACAGGTCTGGACACTCTGGGCATCTCTGGGACAGGACGGTGCCTGAGATCCCCGAGAGGGATGAAGTCTTCAGGGCCCGAAACTGACTGTCGCTGTCCTAATGGGGCATCATCGCTGTGCCCCTTATCATCCAGCCTGCCTTTGTCTTCTGCTGGCTTTGACAACTCAGCTCCCTTGGAGGACGGTTTGACTGCTTACACTTAAATTCTTCCTCGGGAAGTTTATTTTCCAATCTCCTTTGGAAAATTTGACTATTTAAATAAAATAGTCCAGTAGCTTTACATTTAGAAATACATGCTTTACACTGTTTCATGGTCCCCATCCGCACGATTACGTGGTTACCATGAAGAATACAATGAAAATATCCCACAATAGACACACGGGGTGAATGCTCACCCCGCTTATCACTCCATCAAGATTATTAGGCACCACAGTATCCTGAGAGGGCAAGCATACTAAATACTCGTGAGTACTTATTGTTTACAGAATTTTTAGAAATAATAAAGCACATAGGATAAGATGCATACAGTCAAATGTCAAAAGCCTGGTTTCTCAGATGTGCACAGAGAGCTAACCAGCAACAGTTCTAAAATAAATACTTTTAAAGGACACATCACAGGTTTTTACATTTACACCAACTTCTAGCTCCTTTCCCACCTGCAACATATAAAACCCCATCTTAATTGCCAATAGGACTGAGTTCATAATCAATCACACCTGTCTTTCTAATACGGGCACTTTAGCCATTTGAAAAAGAAATCCAAGCTATGGCGAACTCTGGCAAGTGAGCAAAATGAAAGCAAAGGACGGAGGCATCGTGTTACTCACCGTGCTGTGCACCGCACGTCCCTCTCGGGTCTAGGCGAGCGCACTACGAGGTCTCTGTCGGACGCAGACCTGCCTTTCTGACTCTGAATCAAACAGTAGCTCAGTGGTTTGAGCATAAACACGTATCTTGAAAGCTTAATCCGCCCATACACAGGGAAACCCCTTTTTAAAGAAAATCACTCTGCTGCCAAGAGGCTGTTAATATTCAGCGCTCAGATACGAACACGACTCAGATAAAAGACTCACAGCCTGTGTGAGAGACCACAGAGGATTCCCTGGGTCTCTGTGCTGCAATGGAAACACAAGAAAACAATCCCCGGCTTCAGGCTACTACAGGAAACCCACCTGCCCACTTAGTGGAAAAGTTATATGAGCTTCATAGGCCAAAACACACCAACATAGATTTAGAATTAGTCTAATTTACTGTAAGGACCTCAGAGGTCACGCACTCATTTCTAGGAATCTTCCTGTGTTTCGCCTTCCTATTTCTTTCCCTGCGAGAGCTAGAGCCAGGTCACCATCTCAACAGGCCCCCTTGAAAGGAATTTAGAAATCAGCCCGTTACCTTTTAAACAGTTGCTGAGTGTTTTCTTGCTTAGAGGGGAACTGTATTTATAGTCTCCGTGTTGCTTCACTAGCACCATAAAATCAGGGATTAGGTGTATTTTTCTTGTCATACTAGAAAACTGTCTGAAAATCTCCCCAAAGTAATAAATTCGTACCAGTTCAGGAACAAAATGTTAGCTGACAAAGTGGCCGATAGTGATTGTTATTGGTTATTCACGCCACTTGTTTATTTTGGAGCATTCCTTTTCCAGAGAGGCCTGGTGAGTAGCAGGCCAGCACATTGGTGATGTGGGGCAGACAGATGGCTACCGTGTGCTCTACCAGAGCTCTGATCACAGCAGAGGTGGCTACTTCAGAAAAGCAGACTGACACCGCTAGTTAGCCAACGACGGTCCGTCCTCTTCTGTGATTCCACTTCCACACAAACACACTCTGGGAAGTCAAGAAATCTCAAAGGGAACTTTAACATTGTGGTTTTTTTTTATTACAAAATGTTATAAGCATCAGTCCTGGGTGCTGAAGTCATGAGGGTTTGTGATATTTTTCTTTATGCTTTTCTGTATTTTCAAAAATTTTCAAGAGCAAAAATAGTCCATAACACAATGTAGCTTGCACATGCAATCAACTGAAAAAAAAAAAAATCAAAACAGAACTTAGAAAATAAACAGTTGGTACTTACCCTGAGCTATTAAAGTTTGATAGGAAAATACAACATCCATTTGACACGAAAATATCAATCATTGTTTCAAGATCTTCTCAAGTATTTTCAATATGGCTCTTTAAAAGTCTTTTGAATTTACACAAAATGATATTTACCCTATTAGTTTCTTTCCGGTGAGAAAAATAATAGCTTAATGTTGCACAAGAATATGCCATTTTGTGTCATATCAAAAGAGCAAGGGGAAATTCATCAGCCAACAGCAAGAAGGTTGAAAGTTAAGCCATCCTTACAGGCTGAAATCTTTAGGCCTAAATAATAACTTCCTTTTCTGAAAGTACTTTTAATATTACGGAGTGCTATGCAAATGCACAGTGTGATCACCGTTATTAGAACTGACATGTTCCCAGAGTGTGCTGAGGGCCATCTCACCTCAAGCCACGCGTCTTTATTTGATGATCGCATTGAAAAGGTGCAGGGAAATCACAGAGGCGTATTTCAGAGTCTGCCTATCCAGGCAGTAAGGTTGTTTCCATTAAAAACTGTGGGATGGGGCTGGGCGCGGTGGCTCACGCCTGTAATCCCAGCACTCTGGGAAGCTGAGGTAGGAGGATCACTCAAGGTCAGAAGTTCGAGATCAGCCTGAGCAAGAGCGAGATACCGTCTCTACTAAAAATAGAAATTATCTGGCCAACTAAAAAATATATATAGAAAAAATTAGCTGAGCATGGTGGCGCATGCCTGTAGTCTCAGCTACTCGGGAGGCTGAGGCAGGAGGATCGCTTGAGCCCAGGAGTCTGAGGTTGCTGTGAGCGAGGCTGACACCATGGCACTCACTCTAGCCCGGGCGACAGAGTGAGACTCTGTCTCAGAAAACAAACAAACAAAAAACCTGTGGGATGGAAATAACCATGCCGGTCAGTGGGATGTGGACCAAGACACCACTTCTGTTCACCGCGTAGAAATGGTGCTGGTGAAGGGGGAGAGTCTCTAAAACAGCGGGGCCGACCCTGTTATCGCTGCTTCCCACCATTCGGGGTGTAAAGGGGAGCAGGACCCTCTGGGCCACCGTGACCTGTGCCCCCGTCACCGGCTCATGGGACACTGGGCTGCTTCTTGCGTCCATCCAACCACTGAGCCTGAACTGTGTGCAGGAACCGGCCGCGGGCCGACTAAATGATTTAAACTGTTCTCCGAAGAGTGTTTTGTTTACAGATTTACCTTCAGGGGAGAATAAGGAAATGAGTTAGAAAAAAAGTTAGTAAAACTGGAAGACCAAGTGCCTGAAGTGATCGATCTGAAATTAATCTCACATGTCTGGGGGTGCGAGCGGCTGAAGGAAGGGGGGGAGGGAGAAAATGAAAGTGGTTTAGTAAGACAAGGCCGTTTTGAGTTGCATCTGGGAAAAAGAAAACAGTCACATTTAATGTTTCCTCTATTCCAGCCAGAGTGTTAAAGAGTCTGAGATAAGGAAGTTGCCAAGCTTCCTTGGGCCTGGGAAAGGGCAGGCCCGGCTTGTGTGTAGCGATGAGCTGGACACGTCGCTCAACGGTGAGTCCCCTTGGACCTTGGGGTGTCTCGCGAGTCGGCGACCGCAGGGCTGGGCCAGGTGACGGCCAGGAGCGTCCACACCTGCTTCCTGGAGGGATGCCAGGCACTCCCCTCTCTGCCACGGACTCGGGGTCCTTCCCGCTCAGCTCCCCGTACCCAGACTCCAAACCACGAGTGACAAATGGGGGCTGAGCAGAGGTAATGAACGTGCTTGTCACAGTCGGGGAATTTACTTTCAAAGCCTTTGCCCTCATAAAGTTTTTCTTAAAAGTGTGATAAGGCCAACCTGGCAATGTTTGTCCCATTCAAGTAGTTTCCCCGGGAGGTGTTCCAACTAGATGCCGTCTGTGAGGTGACAGCTTTCTGTGGCTTGGTGACATTCAACAGCCCTGCAGAGTCACTGAGGAGGGAGGCCCTGGCCTCTTGCCAGACTTTGCTCCACACTGTTTTGCTGAGAGTCAAACTCGGGAGCATATTCCCATTACAGCCTCAGAGCCTCACCTGTAACATTACTGCAAGGACAGAGATGGCTGTGCCAGGGCTGGATTTCAAACTGGAAGGGCGATACTTTGGGCATTTGCTCTACTGTTTCCTAGCCCAGTGTGTTAGGAGAAAACCTCAGTGTTCACTTGGGCCTTTCACTGTCATAAAAAAGAATGGCGTTCTTTTTCCTCTCAGATTCAAACTCCCATGACAATTAGAAGTCTGTCTAGCTGATTTCAGTATTTGATGGCTATTATTTTAGAAAAATGGGTAGTTAATGTATTTTTGATGGATTCTCCCCCTTTATTGTGTGTGTGCTTTTTATTTATTTTTTTTAAATTCTAGTACAGACAGCACATGATTTAAACCATGAAAATATCACAGTTCTGCTTTTTCCTAAGGACAGGAACCAACTTTTATTCTGGAAAATTCTGCCAAAAGGAGGATAAATCATGCAAACAATTGGGTCAGCAGATGGGCATAAATCTGCTTTGCGAAGAGGATGAAAGGATGGAGATGAAACGCGGATGTAGATTAAATCAGAAATGCAGCTGTTTGGGACCAAAGTCCAGTTATCACTGCAAGCCAGGCCCCGAAGATGTGTTGGTCTTTACAAGGCAAGTCCAGGTGTTGACAGAGTAGAGAAGCCCTGGGGACTCTTTGACATTCCACCCTTTGCCTTTGACCCTCCCCACAACTGTGCGCCTTCCTGTTTTCAATACACAAGAACATACTTTCTCGTCCGACTTCAGGAATCATACCTGTTTTCAACATTAAATCTGCCTCTCATCATTCCTGTCTTACCACCCAAAGAACGTTAACTTAGAAATCAGGCATTTTGGACCAAATTCTGTTTTTTTTTTTTTTATTTTTATTTTTTTATATATATATATTTTTTTATTTCAGCTCATCATGGGGGTACATAAGTTTAGGTTATATACATTTTCCATGTCCCACCCATCCCCCCGAGTCAGAGTCCCAAGCGCGTCCGTTCTCATTCTCCAGACAGTGCACCTGGCACTCATCATGTAGTCATACCTCCATCCCCTCCCCCCCCACCTCCCCGGGTCTGCACCTTCAAGCATGACCATTCCCCAGAGGGTGTGCAACGCACTCATCATGTAGGCATACACCCATCCCCTCCCCCCACCCCCCATCCCAGTCTGATATCCAATTGGTATCCTTCCCTGATGTACATTTAGGTGATGATCAGGGAAACCAGTTTTCTGGTGAGTACATGTGATGCTTGTTTTTCCATTCTTTGGATACTTCACTTAGTATAATGGGTTCCAGCTCTCTCCAGGAGAACCAAAGAGATGTCGTATCATTGTTATTTCTTATAGCTGAGTAGTACTCCATGGTATACATATACCACAGTTTACTAATCCATTCGTGGATTGATGGGCACTTGGGTTGTTTCCACATCCTTGCGATTGTAAATTGTGCTGCTATAAACATTCGGGTACAGGTGTCTTTGTTAAAGAATGACTTTTGTTCTTCTGGGTATATGCCCAATAATGGGATTGCTGGATCAAATGGTAGGTCTACTTGAATCTGTTTAAGGTATCTCCATATTGCTTTCCATAGGGGTTGCACTAGTTTGCATTCCCACCAGCAGTGTATGAGTGTTCCTGTCTCTCCGCATCCACGCCAACATGTGTTGTTTTGGGATTTTTTGATAAAGGCCATTCTCACCGGAGTTAAGTGGTATCTCATTGTGGTTTTGATTTGCATTTCCCTGATGATTAGGGATGTTGAGCATTTTTTGATATGTTTTTTGGCCATTCTTATGTCTTCTTTTGAAAAATTTCTATTCATGTCCTTTGCCCATTTTTTGATAGGATTGTTTGATTTTTTCCTGCTGATTTTCCTGAGTTCTAAATAGATTCTTGTTATCAGTCTTTTATCTGATGTGTAGTATGCGAAAATTTTTTCCCATTCTGTAGGCTGTCTGTTTATTTTCATGACTATTTCTTTGGCTGTGCAGAAGCTTTTTAATTTAATCAGGTCCCAGTCGTTTATTTTTGTTGTTGCTGCGATTGCCTTAGGGGTTTTCTTCATAAATTCTTTGCCTAGACCAATGTCTGTAAGAGTCTTTCCTACATTTTCTTCTAGAATTCTAATCGTTTCCCATTTAAGGTTTAAATCTGTTATCCACCGTGATTTGATTTTTGTGAGAGGTGAAATCTGTGGGTCCTGTTTCTGTCTTCTACATGTGGCTATCCAGTTTTCCCAGCACCATTTATTGAATAGGGACTCTTGTCCCCAGAGTATGTTTTTGTCTATTTTGTCAAAGATTAGATAGTTATATGAGGATGATTTTATATTTGGGTTTTCTGTTCTGTTCCACTGGTCTGTGTCCCTGCCCTTGTGCCAATACCAACCAGTTTTAAGAACCACAGCTTTGTAGTATAGTTTGAAGTCTGGCAAATCAATACCTCCCATTTTGTTTTTATTGCTTAAGATTGCTTTTGCTATACGGGGTCTTCTCTGATTCCATACAAAGTGTATAATTATTTTTTCTAAATCTGTGAAAAATGATGTTGGTATTTTAATAGGAATTGCATTGAATCTATAGATTACTTTGGGTAGTATAGACATTTTAACGATGTTAATTCTTCCAATCCATGAGCATGGTATGGATTTCCACTTATTTACGTGTTCTGCAATTTCCTTCCTTAGCGTTTCATAGTTCTCTTTATAGAGGTCCTTTACCTCTTTAGTTAAATATATTCCTAGATATTTTATTTTCTTTGTTGCTATTTTGAAAGGTATTGAGTCCTTAATTTGGTTCTCCGATTGAATGGTATTGGCATATATGAATGCCTCTGATTTGTGTGTATTGACTTTGTAACCTGAGACATTACTGAATTCGTTAATTAATTCCAGGAGTCTCTTGGTTGAGTCCTTGGGGTTTTCCAGATACAACATCATGTCATCAGCAAAGAGTGAGAGTTTGATCTCTTCTGTCCCTATTTGGACACCTTTGATTCTGCTCTCTTGTCTGATAGCTCTCGCAAGGACTTCCAATACTATGTTGAAAAGTAATGGGGACAGTGGGCAGCCTTGTCTGGTTCCAGTTCTGAGTGGGAATGCTTTCAGTTTTTCCCCATTCAGTATGATGTTGGCTGTGGGTTTGTCATATATGGCTTGTATTATTTTTAGGTAGGTCCCATTTATGCCTATGTTGTTAAGTGTTTTTATCATAAAAGGGTGTTGAATTTTGTCAAATGCTTTTTCTGCATCTATTGAGAGGATCATATGGTCTTTATTTTTGCTTCTATTTACGTGGTTAATTACATTTATAGATTTTCGTATGTTAAACCACCCCTGCATCTCTGGGATGAAGCCTACTTGGTCATGATGAATTATTTTTTTAATCAGCACTTGGATACGATTTGCTAGGATTTTATTGAGAATTTTTGCGTCTACGTTCATGAGAGAAATTGGTCTGTAGTTTTCTTTTTTTGTTGCATCCTTTCCTGGTTTTGGTATTAATGTTATATTGGCTTGGTAGAATGTGTTGGGGAGAATTCCATCCTTCTCAATATTGAAGAATAGTTTATGTAGGATGGGCACCAGTTCATCTTTGTATGTATGGTAAAATTCAGGTGTGAACCCATCTGGACCAGGGCTTTTCTTTTTGGGAAGGTTTTTTATTGCTGTTTCAATTTCAGTTGTTGATATTGGTCTATTCAGGAATTCTATTTCTTCCTGATTGAGCTTGGGAAGGCTGTGTGATTCTAAAAATTTGTCCATTTCCTCCTCATTCTCCAATTTGTGTGCATAAAGATTTTTGTAATATTCATAGATAATGTCACGTATCTCTGTGGCTTCGGTTGTGATTTCTTCTTTCATGTTCCTGATGGAAGTTATTAAAGATTTTTCTTTTCTGCTCTTGGTTAGTCTAGCCAGTGGTGTGTCTATTTTGTTTATCTTTTCAAAGAACCAACTTTTTGTTTTATTAATTTCCCTTATAGTATTTTTGTTGTCTTTTTCATTTAATTCTGATTTGATCTTAATAATTTCTCGCCTTCTGCTGGGTTTGGGGTCAGTCTGTTCTTCTTTCTCCAGCTCTTTGAGTCTATTCATTAAGTTGTCTAGTTGTAAATTGTCTGTCTTTTTGAAATAGGCATTTATGGAAATGAATTTTCCTCTCAGGACTGCTTTAGCTGCATCCCATAGATTTTGATAAGTTGTGTCACCTTTGTCATTTAATTCAAAGAATGTTTTGATTTCTGACTTAATTTCTTCCTTTACAAAATTGTTATTCAGGAGAAGGTTGTTTAGCTTCCATGACTTTGAGTAGGAATGAGAGTTCCTGTTAAGGTTCATTATTATTTTTATTCCATTGTGATCTGAGAAGATGCAGGGTATGATTTCTATTTTTTTAATTTTTTTAAGACTTGCTTTATGACCTAGGATATGGTCAATCTTAGAGAATGTCCCGTGAGCTGATGAGAAGAATGTATATTCAGTGGTTTTCGGGTAGAATGTCCTGTAGATGTCAGTCAGGCCCATTTGTTCTAGCATTCTGTTTAAGTCTACTATGTCTTTGCTTATTTTCTGCTTGGAGGATCTGTCCTGTGCTGTCAGTGGGGTATTAAAATCTCCAACTATTAAAGTGTTGTTGCCTATGATTTGGTTTAGATCAAGTAGGATTTGCTTTATGAATCTGGGTGCACCTAGATTGGGTGCATATATATTAAGTATGGTTATGTCTTCTTGTTGAATTGTGCCTTTCACCAGTATGTAGTAACCGTCTTTGTCTTTTATTACTTTTGTTGGTTTGAAGACTAAGTTATTGGAAATTAAAACTGCCACACCAGCTTTCTTTTGGCTACCATTTGCTTGAAATATCAGGTTCCATCCTTTTATTTTCAGTCTAAATGCATCTTTGCCGGTTAAGTGAGTTTCCTGAAGGCAGCAGACACTTGGTTTGTGTTTTTTTATCCATTGGCCCAGTCTATGTCTCTTGAGTGGGGAATTCAGGCCATTGACATTTAGTGAGAGAACTGATAATTGGGATAGATTTCTGTTTATCTTATTGGGTAGAACTTCATTGCTATGTTTTCTCTCTTGAGCCATTGTGGTGGCTAGAATTTGATCTTTAGCTCTTGGGTGGTTTTACATTCGTGGGTCTTTGTTGTGATGATCCATGTGTAACTCTCTTTTGAGTACTTCTTGGAGGGGTGGCCTTGTCTTGGTGAATTCCCTCAGTCCTTGTTTATCCGAGAATGTCTTAATTTCTCCTTCATATAGAAAGCTTAGCTTAGCTGGGTACAAGATTCTAGGCTGGGCATTATTCTGTTTCAGAAGAGTGAGAATGGGGCCCCAACTTCTTCTTGCTTGTAAAGTTTCAGTTGAGAAATCTGGCGTAATTCTAATGGGCCTCCCTTTGTATGTTACTTGTTTCTTTCTCCTTACAGCTCGAAGAAGGGTCTCTTTAGTGGATATTTTGGTCAGTCTGACGACTACGTGGCGTGGTGTTTTCCTATTTGCTATGAATCTACCAGGGGTTCTTTGAGCTTCTTGAACCTGTATATCTAAAGTTTTAGCAAGGCCTGGGAAATTTTCTTCTATTATGTCTTCAAATAGTTTATCCAGCCCTTGCTTATTATCTTCTTCACCTTCAGGGATGCCTATAACTCTCACGTTAGGTTTCTTCACATAATCCCACATTTCTTGAAGACTCTGGTCTTTTTTCTTATTTCTTTGCTCTATCTCTGTGACTGTCTTATTTAATTGGAAAGAGTTATCTTCGATTTCTGAGATTCTGTCTTCTATTTGATCTACCCTGTTCTTGAGACTTTCCACTGTGTTTTGTAGCTCCCTGAATAAATCCCTCATTTCTAGGAGTTCAGTTTGGTTTTTTTTCAATACGTCTATTTCTTTAGTGAATTTTTCTTCCAAATCCTGGAATTTTTTTGCGGTTTCTTTGCGGTGGATATCAATTTTTTCTTGTATATCATTCAGCTTATTTATAACCCAAGACTGAAATTCTTCTGGTAACATGTTGGTATTCTGAAACTGGCTTGTGCCAATTGGAGGAGAGTTGGTATTTCTCTTTGGGGGCGAGGTTTCCGTTTGGTTTTTTGTGCTCCCCATATTTTTCCGCTGAGCCCTTCCCATCTGGCTCTATCGTTAGATCTTTTCTCACAGCTTTAGTCTAGTTAACAGCACGTCTTGTACTCTGTTCTTAGGCTATGGAACAGTCTAGGAATGTTGCTTCCTTTATCTATAGGGGGAGACTGTTGTGTGCTGTTTAGAGTTTCTTTTTTCTATCTCAGTTGGGGGACTGCTTCTGATGGGTCCACCCCCAGAGGGTTGGCTTGACCTAAGACCAGTTTGGCAAGTTAAATCATTGTGTTGCGGACTTTCAGTTAGTAGGCAGGATTCACACGATTTGCAAGCAGAAAGCCTCTTCTCCCTCTCTTTTTTTTTTTTCCCCCCCCTGGGTTTTTGGTTCTTCCTCTGGATGTGTGGTTTCTGTCTCCTTCAGCAGGAAAGACACTGGCTAGGCCGAGGAGGCAGTGCCCTCACTCCCTCAGTGCCCCAGCTGCTGCAGCTCCCACGGGCAAAGGTCTACACTGTCCCAGTGTTCCCAAGGTCCGGGCTCCACACTCTTGCGTTTAGGGAAGCACTCAGTGTTCACACCTGGGAAGGGGACCTGGAGAGGGTCTATGGATCAGGGGATGGAGCCTCCTGAGGAGTCGCCTGGCACCCTATGGCTCTGCAGCAATTAGACCTTGGCCCGCACAATTGTTCCTGCCCACCCGCAGATCACTGGCACTGGGGGGTAATTTTCAGGGTCCGATAGGAATCACAGCTGGGGGTCTGGAGCAC
Organism: Lemur catta; assembly: GCF_020740605.2. Lineage (NCBI taxonomy): Eukaryota > Metazoa > Chordata > Mammalia > Primates > Lemuridae > Lemur > Lemur catta. The sequence goes on along the minus strand of NW_025423849.1, from coordinate 1,717,639 downwards.
TCAGGAGTTTACAGTAGCTCCTGGGCTGGAGGGACACCGGAAAGAAGAAAAGAAAAAGAAAGGAAAAAAGAAAAGAAAAAAAAAAGGAGAGAAACAATATGAATAACAAGAAGAAGAAAGAGAAAACAAGAAAGAAAAGAGAAAGAAAGAAAGAAAGAAAGAGAGAGATAAAAAGAAAAAAAGAAAAAAAAAATCCCACTTTAATATTTCAGGCTCGGGGCCCCTCGCCTCGGTGCAGGTCCGCTTCTGTCCCTTTAAGAGATAGGGTTCCGGCACCGCGGAGGCCTGCCAGAGTTCAAGGTCCTTTCCCCTTAGCTGTGGGAACCGAGATGGCGACCGCGCGTCCGTCGGTCGCAGGCGCCAGGGGAAAGCGTTCAGAGCTCGGCAGGCGCCAGGGCCCGCAGCGGCTCCCCAGCCGGAGAGCTGCCGTACGGGAAGAGAAAAGCAAAAAAGTCCCGCTTTAATATTTCACGCTCGCGGCCCCTCGCCTCGGTGCAGGTCCGCTTCTGTCCCTTTAAGAGATAGGGCTCCGGCACCGCAGAGGCCTGCCAGAGTCCAAGGTCCTTTCCGCTTAGCTGTGGGAACCGAGATGGCCACCGCGCGTCTGTCGGTCGCAGGCACCAGGGGAAAGCGTTCAGAGCTCGGCAGGCGCCAGGGCCCACCGCGGCTCCCCAGCCAGAGAGCTGCCGTACGGGAAGAGAAAAGCAAAAAAGTCCCGCTTTAATATTTCACGCTCGCGGCCCCTCGCCTCGGTGCAGGTCCGCGTCTGTCCCTTTAAGAGATAGGGCACTGGCACCGCAGAGGCCTGCCAGAGTCCAAGGTCCTTTCCGCTTAGCTGTGGGAACCGAGATGGCGACCACGCGAGAGCGTTCAGAGCTCGGCAGGCGCCAGGGCCCGCAGCGGCTCCCCAGCCGGAGAGCTGCCGTACGGGGAGAAAAAAGCAAAAAAGTCCCGCTTTAATATTTCACGCTCGCGGCCCCTCGCCTCGGTGCAGGTCCGCGTCTGTCCCTTTAAGAGATAGGGCTCCACGGAGACCCGCCCGAGTCCAAGCTCTCTCCCGTCTATGTCACCTGTCCTCGGAGCTCCACGTCTCCCGCGGTGATTCTGCACCAATTTCAGCCAGATCCCTGACCGAGTGGATGTGGGGGTCAGTGGGGAGATCAAGCCGCTCTGCTGTGGGGCTGCACCCGCCCCACTCGCCGGTGAGGCAGGCACGGCCATCCCGCACTCCGCTGTCTGTTTTCCGTCTCGCACTCTCCAAATTATCTCGGTCTGATTTCTCACTCGCCTCTGTTTTTTCCTGTTCCCCGTGTCCCACGGTGATTCTCCGTGGGTTCACACCGCCGTTCCTGTGGAGAAGCAATCCTCTAGCGTTGTGGCAGGTGGAGATCCACGCCTTCCTCTCTGGGAGCACAAATCCAGGAGGTCACCTCCACTCCGCCATCTTCTGATCCCTGGACCAAATTCTGTAAGACCGACATTGAATAATTTAAACATTCTCCATCCATTGGAAAGCAGACTGGGTATTAGAAGCCCTATACACTGTATTTGATGGGACCTCTTTCTATAGCATTGTCTGGTTTTCAACTGAAAAACTAAAATGGAGGCCAGGCGCGGTGGCTCATGCCTGTCATCCTAGCACTCTGGGAGGCTGAGGTGGGAGGATTGTTTGAGCTTAGGAGTTCCAGACCAGCCTGAGCAAGAGCGAGATCCTGTCTCTACTAAAAATACAAAGAAATTATATGGACAGCTAAAAAAATATATATATAGAAAAATTAGCCGGGCATGGTGGCACATGCCTGTAGTCCCAGCTCCTCGGGAGGCTGAAGCAGGAAGATTGCTTGAGCCCAGGAGTTTGAGGTTGCTGTGAGCTAGGCTGACGTCACGGCACTCTAGCCCGGGCAACAGAGCGAGCCTCTGCCTCAAAAAAAAAAAAGAAAAAAACTAAAATGGAAAAATAACTTCTGATATTAAGCTGTGATTTCCACCTTCCATGACCCTCATTTACAGGCTGCTGTTTGCATGTGATATTCAGATCTTAACTCCAACTCTGGTATTGTGGGGTTCATGCGCTCAGAAATAGACAGGAACTTTAGAACTGTGAAAACAGGTACTAAAATGGTTAAGTTTATGGCTATTTTAAGGGAAAGTCATTTACTAAGCTGAAGTTTGGGAGAGGCCCTCACTGTTTTATCCCAAAGGACTCAGAAGATTACATAACAGATGTAAAATTTTACCTCCAGCACATGGAAACTCACAGAATAATTTTAAAGCTTGTATGGAAAGTCATTTTATTCATCTAGGAGAGAAATCTGTTTACAGAAGTTTAATTTAAACCAGTGCATTATTCTCCAGGCATTTGTTCGAACACCCTCATTACACATCAGATTCATTTAACTCCTGGGGGCTTCGGTTCCTTTATCTAAAAACAAGATTGGTGTAGATAATGCTTAAAAGCCCCTTCCAGGCAAAAGAGTCTATAATTTGATATCATCCCAAATAGCAAACAACATATTTCCATTTTGATTGGTTTTTATGGCATGAAATCAATAGTCTTTTTAAGGTACCTATAATAGAATAATTGGGAAAAATATTCCAAAAATATGATTCTTACATTGTTCTACATTGTTCTACTCTGACTTGATGCTACTCACGGAATTATATTAACTAGTTCTGCTATCAAGCAAAGTATCAAAGACCGAAACTGGTTGGACTCCCAGTGCAATTAAAAAGTTATATTCCTGAATGTCAAATTTATTGCGAAGGAGTAATTAAGTCTTAGGAAAAACTATCTTATTGTGTATTTCACTGTGCTGTTAAAATATTTGACATTAAGAAGAATCACTTCAACTTTAAAGAAAATTTTCTCTATTTTACAAAGATGCTAGGATGCCAGAAAGTCAAAGGTAGCCAAAGATCCAAAATAATAATTTTTCTTTAACTTTTTAAATTACAAATGCCAAACATAGAAATTATGCCAAATTTAAGGAGTACAAAACTTTACTATATGAAAAGAAAAAAAAATAGAGAAGCAACTTCTAGTATTAGGCTGTGATTTCCAAAGATGACAATGATTTTCAGAAAATTTGAAAATTTTCCTCTAATTTTTTTCTTCTCTAGTCACATAATAACTGGTATCATACTAAACACAATATTTTGTTACTGGATAAAGCTAATAAGTATTTCTATTGGTAATAATATGTCTAGTTGGGTGAAACAGAATATCTCATGCAATTTAATAACACAGTCTCTCTTTCATCTACTATGATGCAGAAAGACAATGAAAATGTCATAAATTCAAGAGGCTTTCGTGATCATTCTCTCTGGTTTTTTCAATATAGATATTAAAAATGGTGTAATATAAAGAATAAACACATTTGGACAGAGTTGACTGCAGAATTAAGTTGTTTATAATAAGGTTAGCTTGTACAATTTAATGAAATTATCACTGTTGTGTAGCATAACAATAACTATAAATGGAAGCAATTCACATATATGAGTTTGATGATGGTGATGATTGGAAACAATGATTAGTGATGGGTGTAGTGGGTGGACCTGGGGTTCCAGCTACTCAGGAGGCTGCAGAGGGAGGATCACTTGAGTCCAGGAGTTGGAGACCAGCCTGGTGATACAGCAAGACCACACCTCAACTGGGAAAGAAAGAAAGAAAGAGAAAGAAAGAAAGAAAGAAAGAAAGAAAGAAAGAAAGAAAGAAAGAAAGAAAGAAAGAAGAAAGAAAGAAGCAAAGGAAGGAAGAAAGAAAGAAAGGAAGAAAGAGAGAAAGAAAGAAAGAGAGAGAGAGAGAAAGAAAGAAAGAAAGAAAGAAAGAAAGAAAGAAAGAAAGAAGCAAAGGAAGGAAGGAAGAAAGAAAGGAAGAAAGAGAGAGAGACAAAGAGAAAGAGAGAGAGAGAGAAAGAAAGACAGGAAAGGGCCAGGCGCGGTGGCTCACACTTGTAATCCCAGCACTCTGGGAGGCCAAGACAGGTGGATCTCTTGAGATTGGGAGTTTGAGACCAGCCTGAGCAAGAGCAAGACCCTGTCTCTACTAAAAATAGAAAGAAATTAGCTAGCCAACCAAAAATATATATAGAAAAAATTAGCCAGGCATGGTGGCGCACACCTGTAGTCCCAGCTACTCAGGAGGCTGAGGCAGGAGGATCGCTTGAGCCCAGGAGTTGGAGGTTGCTGTGAGCGAGGCTGACACCACAACACTCTAGCTCGGCAACAGAGAGAGACTCTGTCTCAAAAAAAATAAAGGACTATAAACTGCTTTTGGCAGCATTGTGTTGGATTTGAGAGAGAGACAGAACAGACCAACTGAGGAACTAGAAAGCAGCTGGTGATGCTGAGGCTGGAGGAGCCGGGTCTCCCCCATAAGGCGTCCTGACACCTACAGCTTCCCACGCAGATCGTAGCCGGCCCGCACCCCTACCTGCGTGGGAGTTTATCTTTCCCAGCTATCACTGTGGGCAGGGTAATAACTACTTTTATAAAAATTACCTTCATGGTTACTGAAAACTGAGGAGGAATACTCCACTAATCATGGGCCGTGACTCATAGTTTAAAGACTTGACTAGTAAGCGCCTGTAAGATTTCTTTGAGGCTAAATTTTCTCATCGTACCAAGATTACTTTCATTTCGTTTCATCCACCCCATAGCGGCACTTTCTGGATGAAGCGCTTCCATGAACTCTCCAAATTCAGCGCTTTGAAGAGGCACAGAGAACTCTGACGACGATTTCTTCATGCTTCCTCTAAAAAAAGGAATTTTTTAAAAAAAGTCTCTCAAGATTAACAACTGTATGCAAAAACTCCAAAGTGTTTATAGAGAGTTTAAAAGTAACAGAAGACAGTGAGAAGACAGAAACGAAAATACATAATCCACTTCAGCTGCATGTAAAGTGGATCACGTATCAAGGACAGTTCTAGAACTTTGGGAACTTGGACAAGGCTGTGAGACTCCCATTTTGAGGCATGAAAGAATTAAGAATGGATGATGATTTTGTGGGAAACTTTCTAACTGCTTTTCTAACTATTTCATGTGGGCAATTTCATAAAAGCCTGGTGGTTCACTCTGACACTCTCTCTCTACCTGTCCTTGGAAGGACACGGAAGCTCCCGGGTGTGGGTCTCACAGTGTAAACACTCTTGCTGAGCTTAGAGCCCACCCTGAACACGGCCATGGAAAAACAAACACACTCTCATGTGAACTTCCCCCCACTCTACCCCTTTTTTGTACAAATTTATGCTAAAAAGCTTCATTAAGCTTTTTAAGTACATTATCCTTATGAATAGATTGAGTAAAACATCAATTTCTACAACTTCTAGGAGACAGGGCAAAAATATTTAAAGGAAAATGAGGGGTGGAAATCCTATTAACCAAATTAGGAAGACAAAGGAAATCTGAACACTACAGAAAAAATCATTTCAACAAAAACATTCCAAACCCCATTGTAGTCTATCACTTATTTTTGTTACTATAATCACCATTCTTCAATGATTTAGTGTCAATAAATTATAACTAAAAATCTTGTATTGGCTTAATATTTTGTATTTCAGCTTCTTTCTTAGGGACTGTAAACAAGTGTATTGCTGCTCATGTTTATAGAAGCAGCATGTATAAATGTAGTGTAAATTGTGAACTGTGTGATAATAGCATGGAGTGTGTGTGTGTGTCTGTGCAGAAGGAGTTGTGTACGTAAAAAACGCTGTGTGTCTGTTTAATTAAGACTGTTGGCCGGGCGCGGTGGCTCACGCCTGTAATCCCAGCACTCTGGGAGGCCAAGGCGGGAGGATCGCTTGAGGTCAGGAGTTCGAGACCAGCCTGAGCAAGAGCAAGACCCCGTCTCTACTAAAAATAGAAAGGAATTAGGCAAACAACTAAAAGTAGAAAAAAATTAGCCAGGCCTGGTGGCACATGCCTGTAGTCCCAGCTACTTGGGAGGCTGAGGCAGGAGGATCGCTTGAGCCCAGGAGTCTGAGGTTGCTGTGAGCGAGGCTGATGCCATGGCACTGTAGCCTGGGCAACAGAGTGAGACTCTGTCTTCAAAAATTAAATAAATAAATAAATAAATGTTTGCTTTGACTTTTATATCCTTCAAATGTGGTTTTCTTCCAAATTTTTAATAATCATCCTATATTTTTAAACTTTTAATTTACATTTAAGCTTCTTAACTTAATGTACCGCTTAATACACTGGCCTCCTCCTCCAGCCCTGACCCTGCCGGCCCAGCCACCCCCCCAGGCCTCCCTGGGGACTGCCCGGCCGTGCCTGTCTCTCCGGCCCTGCCCAGGGTCCTGGGTTTGCACGTTCGCCCTCTGCCGCCTGCTCACAGCGGCCGCGGATTCCCGCGGACACCAGCGCTTTGCTCTGCCTCTCTCCTTCCCGCGGTTCTCCCTCTCGTGGCTGCTTCCGACACTGACCAAATTGCTCTCCGCTGCAAAGGCGGGAGATTGTTTCACTGCAGGTGGCAGAAATTCAAGCCAAACCAACCTAAATGCAAACCACTGGTTTATGTAATTCACAGTCTCAGAGGTTGCAGGTACTTCAGGCACCATGTGTTCACGTCCTTGCTCCCTGCCCAGCCCAGGCTGGCACACACTGGGTATGGCCCCTCTCTTTAAAATACTATGAATATTTATTCTTAAGAAATCTAACCTCTTTTTCTATCCATGCAAATTATGGGAAATGTGGGGTCTTAGGTAAAGAAGAGATTCTCCAGCTTGAAAATCACATTATTGAAATCCCTTCTCATCTCACATGTAATCTCTTCTTCTACTGACAGCTACTTTCAGCTTATACTGACCTTAAAGCTGGATTCAGGACTTCAGCTTTTTCCAGCAGGAATTCTTCCCTGTAGAGCGTAAGTGAGCAACACCAACTTTAATGACTCTGTGGAGGACAATGAGGGAACATGCCTCACACCACACATGGCATCTCACTCCAAAGTGACAAAACATTTTTCTTGCTCTCTCATCTCCATCACCAGGCTGTGGTTCTCCCTCTATCCGCCCTTCCCTGTGAAGTCTCAGCTCTCTCTTCTTCTAAGCAGGTAGCAGAGCTGTCTCTCATCCCGCCAAATCTGTCTCAGGTGCCGGCCAATCTGCAGCCCTGCAGACTCCAAATAGGCTTGTTAAAGCTTTAACTCCATTCTGTTCTGTTCTGAGGAGCATGTTAAAAAAAAAAAAAAATTAACTTCAAAGCTGACTCTTCCCCAAGTAGAAACTCTTGGAATTTGGGTAAGCAATTTTTTTTCTTTGTTATTTACATTTATATTGATGTCTGCAAGTCAACTTCCAAATAGAATTTTTTTTTAATTCCTTGTATAAAACCAAGATATAAATACTTGTTATCTCATTTGAAAAAGAACTTTCAGTTAAGGCTGGTAGACACCTACAATCACTAAGGTACCCAGCTACCCCTGAAGATACAGGCAGGAATCTCGTGGAAGCTTTTCCAAACAGCAGCTCTGTATCACAAACAACACGGGGACCTCACATAAACAGTGTTTTTCTGCTTTTACTTCAGGAACAACTCTTGAGGCAACAGAGAGCAGTTTTATGATTATATTTTATGGTGATTAGGAAAATAGTTAACTGGGTCAATAGTGAGTAGAATATTCAAGGGCTGGCATGAAAAATGCAGTTTTCTCCCAGCCACAAAGGTGATAGGAGACAGAAAAAGAATTGCTTTTTCTGTGATTCAAGATTTTTACTAGGGGAAACAAAACTGGAGGGAAAACTTGTTATATAACTTTGCATATTTTATTAATATTTACCTCTCAGCATAATTTGATAAAAAAGAGTTCAGAGCAAATGAGCAGAAGGATGTGTGTTTGCATGGAATTTAAATTTATAATTAGTGGTCTTTCTGTATCTGGTAAGGATATTTTTAGCCACATTTAGCCTTATTCATGCTGTATCTACTATGTTGTGTGTGTTCCTAAGTCCACACACTACACATTTACCATAAGAAGGCAAAAATGAAAATCCAGCAGTAGACGGCCATCCCGAGTGGCCGTGACTCCTCTCAGAGGGCCATGCAGGGGAACATAGAGGACCCACAGCTTTTTCAGGGGACAAAACTTGTAGGGCAAGTTCGACAGTTTATAAAAAGTAGTCTTTCAACTTTTTTTCCTGTATTTACACCACATTTCGAACTTTTATCACATTAAGGAGACTTTAATTGCATGTTTGTGTCTGCTAAAAACAAAGCAAGCTGGAAGTGTGGGGGAAACTAAGTGCACGTTGGCTATGAGTGGAGTGATGCGTGTCAGGTGTCAGCCAGCCTGCTCACTGAGACTGCACACCAGGCATTCCCAGACTGCGGCAGCCACACTGCCCCTGAGCCCCGCTGTCACCACGTGTGTCAGAATAGAAACGTCACTGTGGTCACGGCGTGGAACACCCGCAGGACACAATGCCACAGACATCCTCATTCCTCACTGACAACATAGAAACCCTGACAAGGCCACTTGGATTTACAATTAAAATGGTGGGAGATTAACCTGCTTACCACAAAATGTTCATATAATTTGGAAAGATGTTCATTTTCTAAAATTCACTTTTGTCTGCCTTAAAAAAATTTTTAAGGCTGGCACAGTGGCTCACGCCTGTGATCCTAGCACTCTGGGAGGCCGAGGCGGGAGGATCGCTCGAGGTCAGGAGTTAGAGACCAGCCTGAGCAAGAGCCAGACCCCGTTTCTACTAAAAATAGAAAGAAATTATCTGGCCAATTAAAAATATATATAGAAAAAAAATTAGCCGGGCATGGTGGCGCATGCCTGTAGTCCCAGCTACTCGGGAAGCTGAGGCAGGAGGACTGTTTGAGCCCAGGAGTCTGAGGTTGCTGTGAGCTAGGCCGACGCCACGGCACTGTAGCCCGGGCAACAGAGTGAGACTCTGTCTCAAAAAGAAAAAAAAAATATTTAAAAAGTATTGTTAGCGTCTTGGTGTGTCTCCTCTATTCCTTATAATATAATCAAGTAGAGCTGACAACTCAAATTCTGTAATAGATCAATATAAAGTGCTGTCTGGTTTTCACATAAATGAGCATTATTGAAAGTTCATCTGGGCTATAAGAGCCATATTTTATTTATGATGGTAAAATCTTGCCACAACTGCTTGGGTGGGGTTTTGCAAAGTCGGGGTTAAAATGCAAGGTTGCATTGTGCGAGGTTAATGAGTCGCCGGCTGGGTCTACGCGTCCTGGAGGCCTAAGGTGAATTCGCTCTGGTTCCAGCTGCAGTTTGGCGCCACCTGGTGGCGACCGTCCCTACAGCTCTGCTCTGTGAAGGGGCGTTTCCAGGACAGGCCCAGCAAGTGGGGCGCTGGCCATGTGACCCCCATTGCACTGGCTCCCCGGGGAGAGGGGCCAGCAGGATGCTGAGGATGCAGGAACTTCTCTTCGCTGTGGCAGCCGCCTCGCTGCACAATCTTGCAGTCCGTGTGACCAGAAACCGTGTGGTTGTGTGTCCCTGCTCACAACCACACAAGCAGGCTCAGAAGTGGATCCTCCAGCCCCGGCTGAGCCTTCTGACCGGTGCAGCCCTGGCTCAACTGCGTCCTCCAGAGGGACCCTGGGCCAGGACCTCCCAGCTGAGCTGCCTCTGAATTGTTGAGCACAGAAATTGGGAGAATAAATATGTGTTGTTTTAAGCCACTAAATTTTCAGATAATTTGTCCCATGGAACCTGACAACTGATACAGTACGTCACGCAGAGAAGGAGGGAAAGCCGGGGTAGGAATGAGTTGGTCACTTCTATGGTCACCTGACGCTCCCCCCAGAACCTTCTGAGGAGTCTCAGGAATGTGTGCTTGGACTGTCCCTCCAGGGTGTCACGTGGCCCGTCCTTCACTGGCCAGGCGTGGTCCCGGGTCTCAGGGCTTTGGCATCTCCATGTGCCAGGCAGGGGAGCAGCACGTGGGCTCCGTGGGCTGCCCGGGCCATGCCCTGAGGTCTGTGATGGCCCAAAACGAGACTGTCACACGGTGCTGGTGCACACACAGCTGAAGCTGCTTCCAACCACAGTGACAGTCGTGGACGAGAAATACCTGCTAGAACTACACCTGTCACAAAATACTCCCCATGATTTTCCTTTGCATAAATTTATACTACACTTTTCACGTTCAACATAGCCATTCCCTTTTGGAGCTTTTCAAAATATTGAAACTGAGTATGTTTGCCACAGTTAACTTTTTACTTCATGGGATAAGTCATAGTTTGTTGTTAATGTGTCTATTGACTAATTCGATGTGAATTTGTTATTTTTAATTAAGAAAATTATCTTTCTTATTAATTTGAAGTATACTAAATTCATAAAAGGTTATATAGTATAGTCAATAGAATTGAAAAGAAGAAAAACAATTTCAAATCTCCATATTATTAATTCACATCACCCGGCTCCCTTTAGAGTCTATGATTATGTGAAGCAAGAGAAACTTAGTACATTGGGGCCCATTATGAACGGAAATGAATCACTACTTCCTTTTGCAAATCAGAAATTACAGCTGGATTCAACCATGAGGGATGCTGAAATGTTGGTATTTTTCTTTTAGCTTGTATTCAAATTTTCTTTGATCATGTGACTTCCCAAAATTTCCTTCCTATTTCTTTTTTTTTCTTTTCTTTTCTTTTTTTTTTTTGTTGCCCAGGCTAGAGTGAGTGCCGTGGCGTCAGCTTAGCTCACAGCAACCTCAGACTCCTCAGCTTAAGCGATCCTACTGCCTCAGCCTCCCGAGTAGCTGGGACTACAGGCATGCGCCACCATGCCTGGCTAATTTTTTCTATCTAGATTTTTAGTTGGCCATATAATTTCTTTCTATTTTTAGTAGAGATGGGGTCTCACACTTGCTCAGGCTGGTCTCGAACTCCTGACCTCGAGCAATCCACCGGCCTTGGCCTCCCAGAGTGCTAGGATTACAGGCGTGAGCCACCGTGCCTGGCCCATCCATGTATTTCTCACATCATCCGTATCCTTCTGGTGCCTGGCACTTACAGACGGTTGGCACAGATTATGTAATTAATCTTCCCACTGAGCCATTTGACAGTTACAGAAACTGAGGCACAAAAAAGGTTAAGTTACTTGCAGATGGCTCGTAAAAGATGTATTTTAGATGGGAATTTAGGCAGTCTAACTTTAGTGACTAAGCTCTTATTCACTTTATATTAAAAAGCCTCATGCCTGTGGCAATAAAATATCAGTGTTTATGAAATAAGGGAAGCTGTAAGGATAGAATTAAAATTCAACACTTTCTTATATTTCTAAATAATCTGATTAAGCCAGAGATTCAGACTAAGTTTCTCCATTACTCCTGTAAAGGAGATTTACATCTACTAGAGATCGACACATTTGCATGGTGCTTTAAGTTTAGAAAAACCCATACTTGGGCCGGGCGCGGTGGCTCACGTCTGCAGTCCTAGCACTCTGGGAGGCTGAGGCAGGAGGATCCCTCGAGGTCAGGAGTTGGAGACGAGCCTGGGCAAGAGTGAGACCCCGTCTCTACTAAAAATAGAAGGAAATTATCTGGCCAACTAAAAATACATATATAGAAAAAGTTACCCGGGCATGGTGGCGCATGCCTGTAGTCCCAGCTACTCGGGAGGCTGAGGCAGGAGGATCGCTTGAGCCCCAGAGTTTGAGGTTGCTGTGAGCTAGGCTGACGCCACGGCACTCTAGCCCGGGCAACAGAGCGAGACTCTGTCTCAAAAAGAAAAAAAAAAACAAAAAACCTCCAGAGAGCCAGTGCCCTAAACGTGAATTCCAGTGACGCTCTGGCAAAATTACCTAGCGGCCCTGAGGTCCCCGGCAGCTGTCCCTTCTAGCACAACCACTTAAAAATATTTTGAACAGAGGTAACTATTTCAGGAAACAGACCTGACTATTTTGGACATTTCTGTCCCATGAATAGTCCGAAGCATGGAACCCTCCCCCACTCTTTATCCAAAGTTCGTAGCCGATTTTGCTGTATGGGACAAGCGTCAGCATCAGAGGAGGGAGGGAGAGGATGACAGGGACGAAGGTGCTGTAGATCTGCTGGTGCGCGGGGCTGGGCCACTCTTCCAAGCAGCAGCTGTGCTCTTTCTCATACAGGAGATCATGCTTGACCTTTACAGTAAGAACAATTCAGTTAAAATAACCCGTAGTCAGTGTCAAAAGAACAGACAGCAGCCAAGTATTCCTGTTACGCAACATTAAGCTCTTTCTAATTTGCCACCGGTACATATTTCAAATGAGATACAATTTTAATTGTTCTCTTATTGTGAAATGTGGTTTTTCTATGAATACTTAACTGCTGAAGGTCTTAAGACTTTTAAACTATCTTTCCCATTTTAAATGGAATTGAGCTTCATTTTTTTGTCTTTCTCAACTTTTATTTTCACTAGTCACAAGTTTTCAATTGGCTGAAAAAGCATTACACTTACCCAAATACATATTGAAAAATATTTTGTGTATCATGTCAGCTACTTTAATGTTAAATTATTTTGCTTCTTCAGTTGTTGAAGAGAGAGATTAGACAAGGCTTCAGACTTCTAGTTGGAAAGGACTGAAAGCCATTTCTTGTTACTGCAATTTCATATTACAACGATTAGACTGCTTGGAAAGATATTTAAAAGTCAACTGGTAGCTTTTAAATTCTGAGATGAATGAAAAATTGCGATTCAAACTATTGCCAATCTACAAATATTCAGATTGTATTTGTTTGCTGATTTCTTCATACTATTTCCAATAATAATAATAGAAACTGCTAAAAACGGATCATTTCAAGGACAATCCAAACCTTTAAAGCACATTCAAAATTCACATCTCTGGGTAACAGGAGCAAAAATGAATTTATGAAAACAACTGTCATTTTAGTCACTCTGGAGCTTTCTAGATGAATACTTAGATCTTAAGGCATATTTCTGCCTATATTCCCAGCAAATTTTATCAGCAATGTTCAATGTCAGTTGAATGGGGGAAAAGAAGCTTTTTGGTTACTCATCAGAGGTAAGAAAAAAGCTTATACTTCTGTAAAATTCTCCTAATACAGCACCTGAGGCCTGGGTGTCATGCTGGGCCCACATTCCCATTTCCTCTTTCATAATCACCCTTCTCCCAGCTTATACAAGTTACATGTCTCACCCAATCCAAATCTTACTATGGGGCACCAAAAAGAAAAAAAAAAAAGGACAGAGAATTCAGATTACTGATGTCAATGAAGCCACCTTGATCAAGGGGTCATAAACCCATGGTAGGGCTCTGTGCTTTGGCCTGTCTTAAATATTATACATTTCTTTTCAGAGTAAAGCCTGGCATAGGAAAAAAGGTATTTGGACAGGGACATCATGAATTCACATTTTTCATACAGTGAGGAGGCAGAAGTGACGACGGCTTTAATTTCACCACCTCCTTGTTTCCCTCACTTGAAATTTGCTAAATACATCACTCTTGAGAAGAGCCCAGTGGGAGGGAAACAGCCGTGGGTGAGAAATGTGGATGGCCTTGGTGCTTTGCAGCAGCCAGGTGAGAAATGCAAGCTCTCTGTGAGCTCAACCACCCGCACTCAGAGAATTCAGGCCTGAAAGGGTGGCCATGGGATTGCATATGAATACTTTTATGTGACCTGAAAAATGAAATCAGACTTTTTCCTGACAAGAAGTAAATCTGATTTAGCTCATCCGTCTAACAGTGAGGACTGGCTTTTGACAGTTAGATTATATGCATTTTCTACAAGCAAAATGAGTTGTAGATTTAAAATATATTCAGAGTATATAATAAAACAATTTTATTTTTCAAAATTGACAAATCTGTTTTCTATGTGCCAGAAATGGAGCCCACAATTTGGAACTAGACTGAGTCGCTTATAAAAGGGCTCCGGCCCCGTGGGCTTCCCGCTGCTCGGCAGAAAGGCTGCAAGTGTGGGAGCTCAGAGGTCGTTCTGAGCTGCTGGCCCGAGGACACAGCAGGGTCGGAAGCCTCAGTGATGTTGTCTCTGAGAAATTCATGAGGTCAAGAATCAATGCTGAGCAACAGCCATGCCCAGAGGGCACTGAGCCCAGGTGACTGGCTGCTCAACACCTGCATAGTGTCCCCTTTGCTGTTACTCCCCGCACCTGGTTGGGCCATCTGACAGAGGTGTAGGGAAAGGAGAGAGGTTGGATAAGATGATCCCCAACATGCTTCCAAGTAGAATTTCAATTTGTTAATGAATAGGAGGCCGATAAGAAAAGACTTATGAAGGGGAATCCACTAATAAGTAGACAATCTATTACAATCTTTTACATGACTTGAAAATAAAAGAAAAACCTAGAGCAATCACTGAACTCTTAAAATGTAACAACGCATTTGAGAACACTAGGAAAAGCATGCTCAGCTTGCAGGAAAATGTAGAAAGTGACGTTGGTACATTTTTAAAATTTCATTTTAAGCATTAAAGTGTTAACATAGTATCAATGAGAACTAAATAAAACAGAGAAAAAAAATCTTAAAACAAATTATTTTCTGGCCAGGCGTGGTGGCTCATGCCTGTCATCCCAGCACTCTGGGAGGCCGAGGCGGGAGGATCGCTTGAGGTCAGGAGTTCGAGACCAACCTGAGCAAGAGCGAGACTCTGTCTCTACTAAAAATGGAAAGAAATTATATGGACAGCTAAAAATATATATATAGAGAAAAAAATTAGCCGGGCATGGTGGCACACGCCTATAGTCCCAGCTCCTAGGGAGGCTGAGGTAAGAGGATTGCTTGAGCCCAGGAGTTTGAGGTTGCTGTGAGCTAGGCTGATGCCACAGCACTCTAGCCAAGGTGACAGATTGAGACTCTGACTCAAAACACACACACACACACACACACATACACAAACACAAAAAAAACAAATTATTTTCTTCCACTTGAAAAACCTTCCGTGAAATAAATGAGTTCACACAAATTTTCTATAATACTCTTGCAGGAAGGAAAATGTTTATTGTTAGGAGGAGAAAATAGTTGAACAATAAGATTATCGATCCCAGTCTCGAGTCTACATCTACCTCAAGTTGTTGCACGTACCACATGGGTGATCCCACGATGACTGCCACCAACCAGACCACACCTGCAAAAATGTTAAAATCATCAGAATAGCCCACAGTTGAGCAAAATATATCCATGTATAATTCTCTAATCATCAAGACCCCCTATTCTCAGGGCAGCCAGTCACTGCCCCGGAGCAGTGCAATGGTCTCCTCCAAGGTTGTCGCTTCTACTCTTTCACTGCTCTGGAATAGTCTTCCCAGGACAGGATTTAAATGTTTAAAACTCCCTAATAGTGTTCTGTTGCCTGTAGGATGAACCCGCTGAGGTGCTCTGTGATCTCACTCGCCTCTCTCCCGCTTCACACCCGTGCAAGGTCTTCACACCCATTCAAGGTCTTCACACCTGTGCAAGGTCTTCACACCTGTGCAAGGTCTTCACACCCGAGGCCTGTTCTGAGTTCCTGTGTCCCAGAATGCACCGTGCTTTTCACGATTCATGCCTTTACCCTGGATGGGCCATCCTAACCACTGCCTGTCTGTGGACTCATTTTCCAGGATTTCACTCAAAAGCCGCTTTGAAGGCCACCAACATTTCCTACTAAACTGACACTAATTCCTTGCTGTCTCTAGTGCAGGGCCTGTGTTGTCCTCACTTCTTCTCAACTTCCTCTGAACTCCCTGAGGGCAAGGACAATGCCATTTTTATTGTTTTGTTTCCTGAAATAAGATTCCAGGGAAAAGTCCTGGCTGCCATAGGGGCAGATCCATGTTTGTTGAATGGATGGATAACTTTAAACAGGTCAGACACCACCCTCTATCATCCTTCTTAAAATCCAAAGTACATTTATTGTAAGCACAATAACAGAGGTATTATTTTCTTATTTAGAAAACAAACACCTATAACTTCAAAAACCAGGGTGCTCGTGGCAGTAAAAAAGAAAAACAAAAGAAAAAAACCCACGGTGCTCCTTCCAAATTCCCTGTCCCCCACGAGTCTGTCGAGAGGAACTGCTTGGACGATGTGCCCTTAGCAAAGGAAAACCAGATTAACCGCAGAGGAGCATTTCAACCTACGAATCTTAGCAGACCAGAAAGAGGACAGAATCAAGAGCCTCAGCTTTGATTTGGGGGCAGATTCCCCAGCTTAAATTCTGCTGGATCTTTCTATAGTGGGTGGAACCATTGAGAATACTGGGTATTGCTTTGGGTTTCTGGGAGCTGAGACTCACTTAATCCATAAGTTGTGTTTATGGTAAAGAAGGTTTTAAATGACACAATTGTAATTATTGAACAGAGAAATTATTCTGTTTTATAGGTACTAGGTTATAGGACGCTGCTTCGAATTTACCATTTGTCATGAGGTATGTGTCCATCCCGACGTGCTCAGCCAGGTACAGTTACAGAACTGAGACCCAGGAATGTGTAAAGCAAACTCATGGAGTGGGTGGCATCTGTCTGGGTCTGGCATCTCCAGGGCTCAGTACCCATCGTTTCCACACACGCTGTGACCTCCTACTATTGTGTTCTCACCCCCAGGGCCACCTCTGAGCAGGGCCCCTGTTTTCCACTTTTCTAAAAACACATTTTCTGCCCTCTGCCAAAATCTACCCGCCTGTTACCTTAGCCTAAAGCCTTCCTCACTAGGATGGCAATTTGCCAGTCTAACGAATGTTGACATGGATGCCACTAACAGGCTATTCTAGATCAGCTGGCAGCAGCGCTGAGAAGTTTCAGACTTAAACTGAAGAAGTGCATGCAAAGTGATGGATTTTTCAGTGTGCAGTGGGCCTGGCGGAGAGCGAGGGTAGAGGGAGCGGCAAACAGGGAGAGGACTGAAACCCTCAAATGACACCCCAGTGACCTCTAAGTCAAAGGAGAAGCTACTCATCTAGTTTATAAACATGGTTCTCTTTGTTCTGCAATGACATCAGCACCGCCACGGCGCACCCAGCGGCCTCACCCAGCGTCGTGAACGCCCTTCGGTGGGTATATTGCCGCTTCGTCTTAAAAGAATGCACAAGTTTCCACAGCAATGCGGGTCATGGTGAGAATTTCTGCCACGATGGCCGTAGCCTGGACAAATGGCACCATCTTGCAAACGAAGGCACCTGCAGCCAGGAAACAGGAAAAGTCGTATATCAAAAAGAATAAATGTTTTATCTGTCTCTTTGTAATTATCATAGTTAATTCTGAGCCTCCATGCAAGAGTTTCATGACTGTAATTACATCATCGACACAAAATAATTGAAAAAGATTGTATTGGGTTATGTTTTCTTTCTCTAACTGAATTCTAAGTTCCCAAATGCTATGGAATTGTGTATAAGGCAATGAGAGGATAAATCAGTATCCAGCCATTGATAACGTGTAGGAAAAATCCAAGTGACCTTTACTTGGGGAAGACCAAAGTCAGGGTGAACTTGTCTCCCAGGCTCTACAGCAAAGAGTAATCTTTGATTCTTTCTTCCCTTTTGGTTCCTTGTCAAGTTGTGACAAACAGATAATTCTTATCAAAGACTCCCAGATTTCTTCTTTTTTCTTTTGTTCTCCTTTGATTCCCTGCCCAAGACTTTATAGAAGGATTATTAACTGAGTTTACTTTCTCCAGTACCATGGTCTCAAACTGGTGCCCACTGGGCAATATCTGGCCTGCAAACATGCTTGATTCCATTTACATAATGTTTTAAAATATGTTAATACATTGCTAATCTTTTAAAATGTTTACACTGTCTGTCTGGCCCCTTCACCGTGGGAATTTGTGAGCCCTGGTCTGGCACCTCTGCTCCTGAACTCACCTGCTCACGGCCACCAGATTCGTTATTCTCGACCGTCAGACTCAGGAACTCCGGGAATGTGGAGTTGGCAGAGGCTTTCCCAGAGGTCATGTGGTCCCGATCCTCTCTTAAACTTCGCTTCCAAATGCTCTGCGTAAATACAGGTCAAGCACCCGTCATGCACAAATTGAAATCTCACATGCTCCAAAATCCGAAACACTTCTGGCCCCAAACGTTTCAGACCAGGGACACTCAACCGCTGCCACGTTCGCACCTCGGGGCTTTGCGAGGCTTTTCCTTCTCCTTCCAATGCTCCTCCCTAAGAAAACTCCCTCGCATCGTCACTGAAGTCCTTGTTCACACGTCGCTGCGGTGGTTAATTCCAAGTGCTACGCTGACCGGCTCGAGGGAGACCTAGACAGCCGGGGTGCGTGTTGCTGGAAGAGACTAGTGTGTGAACCCCCGACTGAGTGGAGACCCCCCTTCCCCACTGCAGGTGGCAGCACCCCCCCACTGAGGGCTGGGACAGACCGGAAGGTAGAGGAAGGGCAAACCTGCTCTCTGCCTGCCCTTGGCCGTCAGCGCCCCCAGTGCCGTCACTGTCCCCCGGTGCCGTCACTGTCCCCCGTGCCGTCACTGTCCCCTGGTGCTGTCACTGCCCCCGGTGCCGTCACTGTCCCCCGGTGCTCGGCCTTCACACGCAGACTGAGACTCAGACCGCTGCCCCTTGGCTCCCAGGACTTCATGTCTGGGCTGGGTCTTCACCCCGGGCCTCCTGTGGCCTCCAGCTTGCAGACAGCAGGTCAGGGACTGTCTCAGCCTCCATAACCATGGGAGCCGATCCCTCCTAGTAAATCTGTTTTTACACATCTCTGTACATCCTGTTGGTTCTATTTCTCCAGAGAACCCTCACTAATATAGTCTCCTTCTCAGTGAGGCCAACTTACTCCAACACCGTATTTGCAGTTGCATTCCACTTCATTCCCTTCCATCTCCTCTCATTCCTCATCTCTTGTTCTACTCTTAGACCATAATTTTTCCCCCTTTTAACACAGATACACACATCTTATACATAATGCATATATTTTACTGATTTATTTTATTATTTATTGAAAGTCTCCCTACCCCTACTAATTAATAACCCCAGAGCGAAGATTTTTGCCCACTTTTACCACTGATGTCCTCCCAGCATTCAGAATGGCACACAGTAAGAACTCAATAAATGTTCACTGAATTGAAGAGAACCAGTGATTAGCAGGCTCTTAATCCCCAAAGGCGTGCCGTTCAGTTTGGGAAAGGCTCTACTTGGAGACAGTGCTTTTCAACTTCACCCACTTCTAGTTTTGCTTTCAAAGTCTCAGAACCAACCAACTATCTTTTCCAAACAGCGGTTCCTCAAATATTTGAAAGAAGCTCTCGTGTCAGTGTCACTACTAAGCCTTTTCTTTTCTAACTGTCCCGGCTGCTCCTCACTCGATATGCTTTCCAGACCTTTCAGAAAGATCCACAGAGAAAGGCAGCCACGATGGCCTGGGGACCACGTGGGAGGGGAACCACACGGGCAGGACGTGGCCCAGTCAACACAGAAACGGGGGCCTGTACTGCCTCCCCAGGTCTGAGCACTCCCTTCTGTGACTGCGCCTGAAGGTGACATCAATCTTTCATGCTAGAAATTTCCAACGGTTGGCTTTTGTTAGACCTGAAATCAACTTGAGATGACCTGCATCAATTTCATACAAGTTTTTGTTAGCCCGAGGTTCTCCTCCCTCCTATCCTATGACTAAGGGAAAAATATATTTAGGTATCACCCTTTCCAATCCTTTTGGGGAGCCGCAAATGGCAGCCCAAGAGTCGATCCCAACCACTCTCACTACTTGCTACAATTTCCCAAATCCCAGCCCTGTTCAAAGTTAAGGCCTTTTTATGTTTAGAAAGACAGTTTAGATGCCCAGCGCAGGACTTTACTTTCAATGCTAACACATTTCACTGTGTTTAATACTTACCATTCTGTGAATGAATTAGCTTAATTACTCAAATCCTGCTTTGGATGTGATACTTGAATAAATGAATATGTGAATAAATTATTAATCTGGGTATCTGTCTTAAATTGTTTTTCTTTTCTTGCAAATTTGACCCAAATTTTTTTCTATTCTTTCAACCAAATTGTTTATAAAAGTGTTAAACAGTTCAAGGTTACAGGAATACCAGAAGAAACTTTTCATGAAATGAACATGGATCCATATGGTATCAATATATTTTAGATATCACTATGCAAACAAAAAAGAACTTTTGTTGCCATGCTCCTATAGTGTTATCTCATTATAGTGTCATCCACCCTAAATATGTTCCCTTTGCCTCTCGTAACAGCATGGGACACCTGTCAATTGATTTTGATATCAGGATACATTCTGATCCTGACTTATCTGATCTGTTGTTAGCCACTTGGAGCCTCCATTTCATCATTTGTTAAAAGGGATTAATAATACCTTCTTGTCATGGGACCATGGTATTTCATAAAGTGACATAAATACCGAGTATTAATATGTGATGTACTCTTTCATAAATGGCAGCTCTTTTATCATTGGGAAGCCCAATTAAAATAATTGTGGCAAATTTGGTACCCTTGGGGATGCTATGTTCTTTGTGGCTAAACAGACTATTAAAGGACAACTAATTTGATAACCTTATTTTCCAAATAAAGATATTGTAGTTCAAAGAAGTCAAGTGATGTGCTCATGTCCACACAGCTGCTTACTGACAGGATGAGGCCGCGAAGGCGGAATCGGTCTTGTGAGTCCAGTTCTTTCCGTGACATCACCCTCTCTCATCTTAACATGCTGTGCACACCCTTGCCTGCATGCTCGTAAATCATCTGTTCAATAACCCACTTGAGAATTTTTTTTTTTTTTTGAGACAGAATCTCGCTCTGTTGCCCGGGCTAGAGTGCTGTGGCGTTAGCCCAGCTCACAGCAACCTCCAACTCCTGGGCTCAAGCGATCCTCCTGCCTCAGCCTCTCGAGTAGCTGGGACTACAGGCATGCACCACCATTTCCAGCTAATTTTTCTACATATATTTTAGTTGTCCATATAATTTGTTTCTATTTTTAGTAGAGAGGGGTCTCGCTCTTGCTTAGGCTGGTCTCGAACTCCTGACCTCGAGCGATCCTCCCACCTCGGCCTCCCAGAGTGCTGGGATTACAGGCGTGAGCCACCACGCCCAGCCTAAGTATTTTTTAAAAGTCCCATAATACTGTTGATTTTACATCAATTTCATCATGTGTAATTTCCTCAGGAACTTTGGAATTTCTGAAATGTCATAGAAAAGTGAAAATTATTATAATAACAAATGTAAGTGATGTTTTCTAACCACAAATTGAAAAATAAAATAGAACTGAAGAAGTTTCAGGTTAAGCCCACTGCTCTGAACTGGCCCAGAAAATTAAGGCTTTTTCACTAAATAAAAGTTCAACAACTTCCTGGCCAGGTGCAGTAGCTCATGCCTGTAATCCTACCACTTTGGGAGGCAGAGGCAGAAGAATCACTTGAAGCCAGGAGTTCAAGACCAGCCTGAGCAAAATAGCAACACCCCATCCCCACAAAAAATTTAAAAATTAGCCAGGCTTAGTGGTGCACACCTGTAGTCTCAGCTACTCAGAAGGCTGAGACAGTAGGATTGCTTGAGCCCAGGAGTTTGAGCAGTGAGCTATGATCACACCACTGCACTCTAGCCCAGGTAACAGAGTAAGATTCTGTCTCAAAAAAAAAAAAAAAAAAAAAAGAAAGAAAGAAAAAGAATGAAAAAAAGAATTCAACAACTTCCTTTAACCCACTTCACAATTTTTCAGCTCTCAATCTCGAAAAACTCACCTAAACATTTCATTCTATGTACAGTGTGTGCTTTCTTTCCCTCCCTCCTTCCCTTTTTTCCAGTAAAATCCTTTTTTAAAAATTCATCTAAAGTTATATGCAAAACTCTTATTTATGGAAAAGAGAGGACAGAACTGTCCTGCTGCTGCTGGAGCATCAGCTACCCCAGCACTCACCCACACTGGTCATCACGGCTCCGGGTAAAACAGACTGAAAACCTCTGTATGAGCTCATTAAATATGAAATGTCCAATTCCGAATCAAAAGTTCAGTTAATTATATCTCAAGTATTTTTGAGAGACTTGCATTTTTCAAGTATTCTGACTCACTGCTATTTTTAAAATGCAATGTATATGTGGTAGGCACTGTGCCATATAAAAACTTTACATCCATTATTTCTTTTAATCTTCCTAACAGCCTGAGTCTTGGAGCTGTCAGCATTTACACTAATTCAGTGGTTCTCAACCTTAGCTGCAAATTATAATCTTTTCTAACTTGGGGAACTTCTGAAAACTGAATACCAGTTATCACAATCAGACCAATTAAATCAGAATCTCTAGGGGTGGAAACCAGGCACCTGTGTTTTTAAAACCTCCCCAGGAACTCTCAGAAGAGCTGCTGAGAAAGTTAATTTTCTATATTTTCTTACCTGAGTACTCTTCAAATGTAGTACTATAAATGCACTTGGATGTGTACTTCTCCTGATGATGCTACCATTACTTAGAATATTTCTGGAACTCCTTTTTTGAAATTGCTTTTAGTCAACTTGCCAGCCACCACTAGGAAATTCTTTCACTGTGCACAGCAGGATTTCAGGGAGACTCACGGAGGTCTGTGCACACCTGGGCAGACCGTCCCTCCCCTTGGCTGCGCCTGTACCCACGGCGGGAAGAAAGTGGGCAGAGCCCTGTGGGTTCCCAGCAAGGCCACTACTCCATGCCTCCCCCAACATTCCCCACTCACCTTATTCATGCTTAGAGTCACAAAGGAGGCTAGAATTAGAACTGGTTTTCTACCCTCTTTCCATCTCATTTCCCACCATTCCCCACATAGAAACTGTATACTCTAGAAATGCCTTGCACGGTATTCTTGGACTACAACCAGCCTTCTTTTGTTCCTCCAAACTTCGGGCTGATCCCAGTTTCTAGAACACACGCTCTGCTGCGAACAGGCTAAAGTTTTCTTTGTGACCCAGCTAGAATATCATCTCCTCGGGGAAGGCTTCCTGACTCTTCCGTGCTCCTCCAGCAGAATAGATCCTCTTTTACCAAATTCTACTTTTGCTCATTTGGGGTATCTCCTATTCTCTGAGGCCCAGAGGGCATAAATAACTTCATTTTTCTATTCCCAAGGTAGAATGCTTTGCCATATTGGGGATCCTCAATACCTTTGTAAAATAACAAATTCTGAACTGATTTTCGGCTCAGATCACATTCTCTTGAACTCCCTTTTGTCAATTTATGGAGAGTTTTATGATTATTATCCTATCCTACAGTGTACCAGTTAATTCTCTTTCCATATCCATCTCCAGCCTCACTGCAGGCTCCCTCCTCTCCTCTGAACTTCCGTTTTGGTGTAGTTTACTTGATATCTAAAAACATTATTTATTCTATAAATCTGGTCCCACATAAACATAGGCCACCTCCAATTAAACAGCCTTAATAGAATGAATACCTTACACTTTTGTGACATGACCAAGTTTTTTCAAAGCACTTTTACTAACAGGCTTTATTCTCACACTAACCCTACAAAATGCATGAACAGCATATTACTTTAATTAGGTATTTAGAAGCTGGAGTGACATATTCTCCATGAAGTAGAAAGCAAGGAAACGAGAAAACTTGAGAAAAACCTCGGCAGTGAACGACTAAGCCCTCAGCAGGGGAGATGCACCATGTGGCCTTCCCTGGGCATCATTCCCAGGACGGCTGGGGCTAAATCTCTGCCTCATTCCACTTTCAAATTTCTCTAATCCCTAATGTTTTACTGCAAAAGTGAGACCCAGACATGCTGAATTAACATGTAGTAGAGCCAAAACAGTCATTCAGGTCTTTGATTCCCAGTATAAGCTCCCACTTGGCTTAGTTATGTTCGCCTCTTCAAATGGAACTATACACACCCAGCAGTGCAAACATACTTCATAAATCTGCTTTCACAAACATTTAGAAATGAAAACATTTCTGTCTTTTCTTCAAAAACAATTCTGAATAACGATCAAAACCTTTCCCATTAATTTTACGGAGTTAGTTGCACAGGGCAATTTTACCCAGATGCAATTATTCTACCAGAGTACATAAGAAAGTCTCTAACCCATAAGTCAATTTACGGCTTTCCACATGATGCGTCATTTTCTAGTCAATGCTCTGTACTCGATGTTTAATGCTTTTTTGGAAATATTTACACTATGGATGAGATGGGACTCAAAGATTTCAGCATCCTGACCTACTAACATTAGACTCAGTGCAAGTTAATGAAAGAAAAGGAATGCTAGGGAAGTAACCTGAAGATCTCAAATTGGTGGTGGTAGGATGAAAGAAACACCCTCCATGAGTTTAAAAGGAACTGGCAATGGGGTGGAAATGGCAGGGCTTGGAGGCATAATGATCCATTTCTCTCACATTTCCAACCATTTTCCAGGAATTCTGATGTGACCACAAGAATGTACCCAACTGTGAAAATGGGGACACAACCAGGACCTTCTTCCCAAGGTGCACGTAAGCCTTAGTGGCGAGAATGCAATGCACCTCTGGCTGTGGGATCACAACAGGACACTCTCCAGCTGTGTCTCTTTGGGGGGACTGATCTTTCGGGAAATGTGGGGTCTACTTTTTTCCTCAGCCTCCACATACTGCTCCTAACTCAGTGGCTCCAAATGGCTCCTCTGTAATGTCTGCTCCCTTCTAGGGACGGAGAATATCACCTCTCCTTTATCAACCAAGAGGGCATATGTTTTCTGTGTTCCTTCTTCCTGAATGGCTTTGTTAATACAATGTTTAAAAAGAACTAGTCCAATTTTCTAGAGCCATAGAAAATCTATTTTTAAAATATGACATATGCTCTTTAAACATTAATTCTCTTAAAATTAGCATTTAAAATGGAAATTTCTATGCATGATTTTGTTAGGTAGTGACAGAAAAATAGAAAATTTTTCTTGTCTAATTGGACGCTGTTATTTTCTTAGGAATACAAATTACCATATAAATATATTATTTCATTTCTTATAAAGTAAGGTTTACTATTTTAATAAATGTTCACAACATTAGGAAAAAAAACAAGAACTAGTCCAAGATGTTTTCTTCGGAAAATGCATCACATTTGTTTCAGAAAGTTTTTAAGCCTACACATGAACAGATGCACGTAGGTACAAGGACCTGCCTGGAAGCCAGGCAAGTAACGGAAGTGACCTGGAGGTTGGGGAAATGAAGGGATGAGATTTTTAACTTTATTTTGATTATTGGAAATATTTCAGTCTTACTTTTATTAAGAAAGATGGGGAAAAAAGTAGAGGGGAGTTCAACTTCCCACCTCACCGACCCGGGGCCTTTCCAATCTATGACTTTAAGCGACAGGTAGGAAACACCTGCGGGAGCGGGTGGCGGGGGAGAGGTGGGGATCCCAGGAGGGATGGGTGGGGACCCCGGGAGGGATGGGTGGGGACCCCGGAAGGGAGAGGCGGGGACCCCCGGGAGACAGAGGCGGGGAAGGGGCAGCGCGGCCTCGCTCACCCCCGCCCGCCGTCGGAGAGGTCGTGCGGCGCCGCGGCGGGGACGCAGGAGCAGGTGGGGAGCAGGTCGCGCAGCGCCAGGGGGCAGATGAAGACGCCGGTGCCGGCGCCACGCAGACCTCCAGCGCGTGCCCGCAGCGCCGGGGCGGCTCCCGCGTCAGGCTGTGCGCGTGGCCGGCCCAGCGCCCCTCCCCGTCCCCGTCCCCGCCGCCCCCGCGCCGCCCCCCGCGCCCAGCCCAGCCCGCCCCGCCCCCACGGGCGCCTCTCGAGCGCGCAGGTCAGTTCGGGTTTTGGGGTTTCCACAGTTCCACGGTTTCGCCTCTTGGGAAATAACGTGGGCCGCAGCCACCACAGCAAACAGGATTTATTTTAAATTATTTTCTCCATTAAAAACTAATTATAGGCCGGGCGCGAGGCAGGTGGATCCTTTGAGCTCAGGAGTTCGAGACTAGCCGGGACAATAGAGCAAGGCCCCATCTGCACACGCACATAAAAATTATTTGGCGGTGGTGGCTCATGCCTGGAGTCCCGGCTACTTGGGAGGCTGAGGATCGCTCCAGCCTGGAAGTTCAAGGTGGCAGTGGTCTGTGTTCGTGCCACTGCACTCCCACCTGGGGGACAGAGACCCTGTCCAAAACAATAACAACAACAAAAAGAGCTATCTCTTGGGGTGGCATATTCTAGTCTTCCACGCGGTCTTCCAAAGTGACTGTACCATTATGCATTCTACCAGCAATGAGTGAGAATTCCTGCCTTTCCTCCAGCAATGGTTTGTCCTTTTTTAAGAGTTTAGTAATTCTAGCAGGCGTGCTGTGATATCTCATTGCTGCTGTAATCTGCTATTCCCCAACGATATAGGATGCTGAGCATCTTTTTGTATGATTATTTGCCATCTATGTATCTTCTTTGGTGAGGTGTGTGTTGAGATCTGTACCCCTTTTTAATTGGGGTGTTTGTCTTCTTATTGTTGAGTTTCAAGACTTCTTTTTATATGTAGAATGTGAATTGTTCCTCCGGTGTGTATTTTGCACATATTTCTTATCATTTTTTGGCTTGTCTTTTTATTCTCTCAACTTGATCTTTCACAGAGTATAAATATTGAATGTTATAACAGCCATGGTATTATTTTTTCTGTTGTGGATCAGATTTTTTTCTTGTGTGTTAAAACTCATCACCAAACCCAAGGCCACATAAATTTTCTTCTTTGATTTTTCCCAGAATCTTTAAAGTTTTGCATTGTAGTTTAAGTCTGAGGATGATTTTGAATGAATTTTGATGTAAGTTGTAAAGTTTATATCTACACTGATTTCATTCCATATGTTTTCCCCTTAATTGTTCCCTCCACCCCCGTTTTTCTGAAAGACACAGGACAGTGAACCCATCTGAGTTTGAATTTCCAAATCCTGGTTCTGAATGTGCTGAACTTGGAATTTATCTGGTTGGTTTAAAACTCTTCAGGTTTTAAATAATTCAAAACTGTTATGAGAGCCATTTGTCCTTCAACCTTGGTATTTAAAAACAAAAAAAATGTATGTTTTACTTCCCTCTGTGCAAAAAATAAAATGCTCCAAACCTGGCAAATCCAAAAGAGAGTTGATCTTAGGTTAAGTGTATATTAGTGAAAGGTATTAATAGAAGTGTGTGTTCATAGCTGTGTACTTTTCAAGGTATAAGAAGCATGCTCCTATTTAAACATAAATACTGAAATATAAACTTTCAGATTTTTCTCTAGGATTCTAGGCTCACAAATCCTTTTTCACTTTTTGTTTATGAACATTCTGACCAAATGCTGAATCAGGTATGTGGGAATCATTAGAGACCTACTGTTCATTTCAGTCTTTTTTAGATCTAGTGGCCAAGCCATATCCACCTTGTTTGGGATCTATAACAGCAATAGAAAAATGCATGAAAACTTCCATTGATTTAGTTCCAGAGTTTCCACTACACTTACTGGTTCCTATCCTACACAGACTCCTTTATTGACAGTCACCTGACATCCTATGAGATATTGCCACTTTCCTCTTCAAAGTTCTCTACATCCAGTGCTGCATCACTCTGAACCAGCCACCCTTTGTTCGCCACCTGAACCCAACAATTACTTGCCACCATTTTGGGAACTATTCACAGTAATGTAAACCTTACAGACAAAACAACCATGATTTTAATGAGGTTTTATGTGGTAAATACTTTCAAAAAAACAAAAAGTTATGAAGCTGAGTATGCTATCAGAAACTTAGGCCTTGAAATACAAGCTTCTCACAGAAATAAAATAATTCCAGGTGGTTACATTAACTGCCATCATCCTGATATATCAATTGCCAAAAGATAAAGAAAGACATATTTTTTTATTATGGTAGGTATGATTTTACGTTAGTTCACAACTATGAAGTGCTCTAGAAACAAAAAGGTGTCCTATTATAAGATGGTGAATTAAAAGCCCTAATTTTTCTATAGGCCGTGCTCTCTGGACAAGCAGCTGATTAGCAACATCACAGAAATGGTAGAGATCATTGATTTACATCCAGAAACCTGACTTTCTTTGGCCTTGGCCAAAAGGAGGCACTAAGAAAGAGAGAGGCAACCTCTAATAATTGGAAACTCCCCTAGCACTGTTAGGATATGGTGTTGCTAGGGGTAGACCAGGTATTCATAGCAACCTGATAATATTTTTCTGCTGAATGTCAACTATTTCACTGAGCACCAGCTTCAGAAGAGGCCGCACAATGATTGTGGTGGATCAAGACAGAAAGAAGAACACTCTACAATCATGTCTGTATGAACTAAATAAAAAGCCCCCCAGCTGTGATGGAATGGACGCCCTCTTGGCCAAGGGGACTGCAGAGAAAACCTAAGGCTCAGATACTGGCTGTGAAAAGGTAGGTCAGACCTGCATCATGATGCACCTCTATCTTTTTGGAGACATTATACTATATAACAATGAGATGCCAAATCATTAACAGACCTAAGGCTATAGAATGTAAAACTTAAAGCAAACCTATAGGCCTTCAATTTACATAAGAGATCGCTTGAGTTTCAGTAAACATCCAACGGCTTGTCTCTGATGAACAGATTTCTTAAGTTAAAAAATTCCAAGCCTTAAGACAGCTTTATGCATTAAGGAGTTACAAGTCAAAGAACCTTTAAATACACCTATAACATATAAGAACACTCTTTAAGATGTCCTGCCATTTCAGGCAAAATAAATACACGCCCTCCACTTATTGAGTTAGGGACTTATTTGAAATTCCTATCTGCATGAACGTATACAACCAAACTGTACCACAGTAGTCTGGGCACATATTCTCAGGACTTTCTAAGGCCATGTTGTCCAGGTGAGTCACACATCTTCAGATCAGAATAAACCCCTGTAATTATTTTAAACAGTTTGGGTTCTTTTGACAAGATGGTGCTCACACCTGGGGCTCAGAGAAGACTCAGGATTCCATGAAGGCCCAACATCAACTCCAGGTAACAGCATGACACCCTTGAGCCACTTGAGGATGAGCTTTCCCTCGGGCAGAACTGGTAAGTCCTCCTGAGTCCCCAGAGCTCACAGTCTTTATTGATGATCCTGGTTTATTCTCAGCTATCAATTCTTTTTGTAGGAAATTGTTTCGAGGATCCTAATTTTGACTCTGAGGTCCACTCTAAAGGGTCTTCTCCATTCATTGCCTCTTCCTCCCCAAATGTCTTTGAATTGGCTTTTCTGGGCATTTGTGAAATGAAAGATATAACTGAAATGTCCTGTTTGCAGATAAATGAGAGATTGAGTTCCCCAGCTCTGAAGAGAGAGGGCATTTATCTGTGTCAGCTGAGGGTATTCCTGGGTGACTAGGGGTGCAGATAGGAGTGCCTGGGGTGACTCTCTGTGGGGTGAGGTGGCCCTATAGGGAATCCCCAACAAAATTAATTAAAAGAAAGCTTGTACAGGAAACGCATACAGGAGCTGATCACTGGGTACTTTGAGCCCTCTCAGAGGTGTTAGACCCCTGGGGAGAGTACCTGAGACACAAGTGAGAGGTGAGAAATGACTGAGTGGTGATACCTTGTGGAGTCGTGCCCACAATCAGCACACTGTGATCCGCCACACTTACCCCTAGACTACAGTTTGATTTCTTCTTCTAAAGAAAAACAGGTAACCAATCCTGCAAACCTGAGGAAAGACAAGGAGAATGATGCCATTTGGGCACTATGGTTGGTTTAGGGCAGCTCTACTCACAAGTATGCGTGTAAATGGAAAGATTGAAAGGCATGCCAGGTATGCTAGGACTGCAGGTGGTTATGGCCAATGCTTGAGCACACGTTTTAATTGAAGGGCAAATCGTATCCACGAAAATTCAGAGCTCAAGTGGTCAGCCTGCCACTATGTATTTAAAATGTCCAGTCTCTCAAGCTCTCTGTCTCTCTGTTTTCTATATGCCATCCCTCAACCTGGTAACTTTTCCTTCTGCTGTTGAGATAGACTCAAAATTTATGCTCCTCATAATTCAAGGCTGCTTGGACATCTTACAAGCTAAAATACAAAGATTGAACACTCATTACTCAGCTATAAGAAATAACGGTGATATAGAATCTCTTTTGTTCTCCTGGAAAGAGTTGGAATCCATTCTACTAAGTAAAGTATCCCAAGAATGGAAAAATAAGCACCACATGTACTCACCAGCAAATTGGTTTCCCTGATCATCACCTAAGTGCACATTTGGAAATAACATCAATTGGGTGTTGGAAAGATGTGGGGGGTGGGGTGAGGAGATGGGTTTATACCTACATAATGAGTGCAATGCACACTGTCTGGGGAATGGACACACTTGAAGCTCTGACTCAGGGGGGTTGGGGGGCATGGGCAATATACATAATCTAAACTTTCATACCCCCATAATAAGCTCAAATTAAAAAAAAAGAAAAAAAAGAAAGAAAAAAAAAGGATAGAAGTGGTTTTTTAAAATCAGACTGCCACCAGGAACACTCATACACTGCTGGTGGGACTGCAGACTAGTACAACCTCTGTGGAAAGTAATATGGAGATACCTTAAAGCTACAAGTAGAACTACCATTGGATCCAGCAATCCCATTACTGGGCATCGACCCAAAAGAACAGAAGACATTCTATTAAAAAAGACATCTGCACTAGAATGTTTATAGCAGCACAATTCACAATTGCAAAGGTGTGGAAACAACCCAAGTGCCCATCAATACAGGAGTGGATTAATAAAATGTGGTATATGTACACCATGGAGTTCTACTCAGCCACAAAAACCAATGGTGAGGTGGCACCTCTGGCATTATCCCTGATAGAGCTGGAACCCATTCTACTAAGTGAAGTATCACAGAAATGGAAAAACAAGCACCACATGTGCTCACCATCAAATTGGCATTAATTGACTTAACTGACCAACACTTAAGAGCACATATAGTAGTAACATCCCTCAGGGGTCAGGCAGAGGGGAAGGGGGAGGAGGGGATGGGTATATTCACACCTTATGGGTGCTGTGCACACCGTCTGGGGGATGGACACGCTTGCAGCTCTGACTCTGGTGGGGCAAGGGCAATATACGTAACGTAAACATTTGTATCCCTGTAATATGCTGAAATAAAAAATTAAAAAAAAAAAGTTGAGCATGTGTTTGTCGTATGCCCTTAGGCATTCTACTACTGGGTATTTACTGAAGAGAAATGAAAGTATATTCCTACATAAAGACTCGTGCACTACTCTTCATAGCAATTTTATCCATAACTTCCCCAAACTTGAAACAACTCAAATGAATGCCCATGAACAGGTTACTTAGTCCGTTTGTTCTGCTATAACAGAATACCATAGACTGGTGACTTATAAAGAACAGAAATTAATTTCTCACAGTTGTGGGACTAGGAAGTCCAAGAACAAGGTATTAGCATCTCAGGTGGGCCTTCTTGCTGCATCTTCACATGGCAGAAGGTGGGAGGGCAAGCAAGCTGAACACTGCACACTGCATGATGCCTCTTTTAAAAAGGGCCTGATCCCGTTCACGACAGGGCAGCCCTCCTTGCCTAATCACCTCAAAAAGGCATCACCTCTAAATACTATCACAAAGGCAACATTTGAATTTTGGAGGGAACACATTGAAAACATAGCCACAGATGAGTATATCCATATAATGGAATACTACTCAGGAATAGAAGGAATGAACTCTTTTTAGATGTAACAATAAAAATGAGTCCCCAAATAATTATGTTGAATAAAAGAAGCCAGACAAAAAAGTGTAAGTACTGAATGGTTCCATTTTATATGAAATTCTAGAACATGCAAAATAATCTATAGATAAGCAGCTGGCCGGGTATGGGGGAGCCTGGGGAAGTGGGAAGGAAAGGAAAAGAAGAGTGTCCTCAGAAATTATAGATGTGTTTAGTACCTTGACAGCGGTAATGGTTTCATGGGTCTACATACACCAAAACTTACCACATTGTGCCCTCTAAATGTATGCTGTTTAGTCTATGCCAAGTCAACCTTAAAGTAATCTCCATAAAAACTTAGCACAGATGTTATTCAGGTAGTTTTGGCAATGTAATCATGGTACAACATTCCTATTAATAAGTTACAAGACAAAAATCCTGAGGCACTGTACACCAAATGGAAAAGAGAGATTTTATATAGAATTTGCACAGTATATAATTTTATATAACTTCATTTTTTTAGTTTCTAATCTCATTTATGTATGTCTTTTTCATCCTTTTTCTTCTGTATGTTGGTATAAATAGAAATCATTGAAGATTCCAGTGCCTTCTATGCTACTTCTCTAACTCAACCCCCTACACATGGGGCCTACTGTCGATAGTCTTTGCCCATCTCAATGAAAGCATAAATTGCAGAGATAATATTGAGATTCACTTAGTTTATTAATATTTTTAATAGAAATTTAATTATCTCAGGTGCAAGCCAACAGGTAAGTGAACTGGATCACAGATTCAGTAAAAAGGAAAGCACTTTTTGAATGTTTATCCTGATATCTGTGTGCATTCATGCATGCAGGTGCTCAGAAATTATAAATGACTGTCTACTGTGTGTCAGACACAATCCAAGGTGCTAGAACATAAAAACGACTAAGGTACTGTTGGTGCCGGAATGCGGACTTGTCAAAAGGTGCCTGCAATGCATGATGATGAGAGCTGTCAAAGGAAGACAGGCCGGAAAACCAAGATGGTCCAGCAGAGCCAGTGACTCAGCCGGCACAGGGGAGGAGGATGGAGACCCTGCAGAAGGACTAGACCCTCCCTAGGGAGACCAGATATGGACACAAAGTCCCCTGGAGGAAGGGGCAATGAAAATCCTGGTGGAAGTAAGCCAGTGGTTGTAGTTTAGGGTCAGGGTAGAAGTAGTGGGTGAAGTGGAGCCTTTGAAGTAGTGAGTGTGTGTGTGTGGTGTGTGTGAGTATATGGGAGGTGTTCATGGTGTGTATGTAGGATGTATGTGAGTGTGGGGGGTTTGTGTTGTCTGCAGCGTGTGTGGGAGAGTGTGTGGTATACATGTTTGTGTGTATGTATGTGTGGTGTGAGGAAAAGGATGAATAGTGTTGCCCAGGAGAGTAAGCACATTTGGGAAGAGACCTTTAGAAAGGTCACTGGGGGGTGGGCAGGATGGGAGATGGGTGGGAGATGAGGTGGAGACGGAGACCACGAAGACAATAGCACATGGCAAAGACACCGAGGGGTGGTTGAAGAAGAGAGGACAGGAGCAAATCCAAGGGACGGACCTCAACCTAACCTTTCAGAATCACACAGCAATGGTCTCTCCAAGGACCCACCTTGAGGTTTCCACACACATTCACACCGAGATGGCATCCCCAGTGACAGATGTACACTCAACATGGAGACTAGCACCCACTTAATGATCATAAATGCTGCACCATCTATGCTGCCAGCCAGAAACTGTGTGTCCTGGAAGACTTCAGACAGTCAGATCATAAACAGCATGTTTCAAGGGCACACTGTCCTGACAGAGACATCTGCATAATGACCTGGGGAGTCCTTTTCAGCTAATGGAAAAGTACATAACATTGACAGAAGTTAAAAATTAAAATTGTTGGCTGGGTGCGATGGCTCACGCCTGCAATCCTAGCACTCTGGGGGGCCAAGGCGGGTGGATTGCTCGAGGTCAGGAGTTCGAGACCAGCCTGAGCAAGAGCGAGACCCCGTCTCTACTAAAAATAGAAATAAATTATCTGGCCAACTAAAAATATATATAGAAAAAATTAGCCGGGCATGGTGGCGTATGCCTGTAGTCCTAGCTACTTGGGAGGCTGAGGCAGGAGGATCGCTTAAGCCCAGGAGTCTGAGGTTGGTGTGAGCTAGGCTGACGCCATGGCACTCACTCTAGCCTGGGCAACAGAGTGAGGCTCTGTCTCAAAAAAAAAAAAAAAAAAAAAAAAAATTAAATTGTTAACAGCAAGTTGATCCAAAAAGCTAAAATCTCAAGGACTTATTATTTACAGATATGATACTGCAGAAAGTCAAAACCTATCAATGTACTGTAAGAGTTGCCCATTCTGTACCATGGGCTTCTATTTAATGATCTTACTTTGTAACACTGCTCTACTCTAATAGTACCTTATTAGTGAGACTATTTTGGATAATGAAAATACCCTGTACAAATACTTTTCCCTAAAACAGTGCTTATCTTGTGATTCTACCCAAGGTCATGAACCAGAGTCACATTTATTCTTTTATACCTGATGTCAACAAGAGCAAGAGTAATGGCTAAAATTCAATGAGCATTTACTATGTTCCAGATATTATTTACAAATGTTAAATAATTTAATCTTCATAACAGTTCTATGGGGTAGGTTACTATCATATCCTGTTTTTAGAGATGAGAAAACTGAGGCACAGAGAGGGAAAGTAAGTTACCCGCTACCACAGAGCTGGCCTGAAGCTGTGGAACCAGAATCCCAAGCCACTGTACTCCCCTGCCTGTCAGAAAGTAAGATTCAGTATGGTAGTGCATTTTTAAAAAATGCTGCTGGAATCATCTTTATTTATTAGGTCATTAAATATAAAATGTCTGTTATAGAATCAAAAGTGTCATTTATTATATCTGAAACAAGAAGCAGTACAATTAATCAAAGTATCCACCTAAACTATAGACCCAGTTTTGCTATGTTAATGGTAGCTTGTTTATGTCAGCAGCGAAGAGCCTAGAGAGAGAGAGTGGCTGTGAAATTGCAAAAGGTGGTTTCAGAGCTTGTTGAGTATTGAATATTTTTCCTTGCAAGAAGTGGTCCAAAGCCTGGAAGAAGTGGTAGCCAGTTGGTACAAGGTCTCGTGAATATGGTAGATGACAGAGAGTTTCCAAGTCCAGCCTCTGTAGTTTGAGCAGCTTTGTTTGTGTGACACGTGGTCAAGCGTTGTCTTGAAAGACAATTGGGCTGTCTCTATTGAACCAGTGTCAGCTTCTTTATTGCAAGCATCCTCATCATTTCATCCAATTGGCTGCAGTGGACATCTGTTATAATCAATCCACCAGGTTTCATGAAGCTGTAGTGGATAATACTAGTGCTGGACCACCCAACAGATATCATTAGCTTTTTTTTTGATGAATATTCAGTTTTGGCTTGTGTTTTGGCACTTCATCTTTATCCAACCGTTGTGTTAAATGCTTGTGATTGTCATAAAGAATCCATTTTTCATCACACATAACAATACAGTGTAGAAATGGTTTATCTTTATGTCGTGACAGCAAAGAAAGGCAAGCTTTGAGATGATTTCTCTTCTGATGCTCGTTTAATTCATGCAGTACCCATCTATCCAGCTTCTTTACCTTGCTGATTTGTTTCCAATGCTCCAATATTGTTGGAATAGTAATGTCAAACCTTGCTGCCAATTCATGTTTCTCCATAGATTAATATTGCTATATTAGAGACAGAAATGATCTCAGGAGTTTTGCAGGGCTTTGCCCTGAAGGAATATGTGAACGTGTTAATTCACAAACCAAAAGCTGCCTTGCCTCAGGAGCGCATCTCAAAGGTCAGTGGCAGCTGCTTTCCAAGGTGACACTGCAGTCTCAAACCTGTGGTTCTCACCTGCTTTCTAGGACAAAGCAGGTTTGCAAGGAGCCATGGGATGACAGCTGATCAAAGAGTGCCTGCCGGACAGACAGACACCTGTGGCTAAAAGCAATTAGCCCAAGGGACAGTTCCTGCTCTACTCCTGACTACCTGTCTCAATCCACAATAACTAGATAAAAGAAATATAGAGCCACCATATCTCTGTTTCTCCTTTCTGTTAAAGTGATAGCTTTATCTTAGAACTTAGAAATTTGTCGTAGGAAGATTTTGTAACCCTTTGCTCACATACATAGAGTTACTTAAACGATCTCTAGAAGCTTTTTTTTTTTTTTTTTTTTTTTTTAAGACAGAGTCTCACTCTGTTGCCCGGGCTAGAGTGAGTGCCGTGGCGTCAACCTAGCTCACAGCAACCTCAAACTCCTGGGCTCGAGCAATCCTCCTGCCTCAGCCTCCCGAGTAGCTGGGACTACAGGCATGTGCCACCATGCCCGGCTAATTTATATATATATATATATATATGTGTGTGTATATATATATATATATATACATATATATATATATACATACACACACACACACACACGTGTATATATATATATACGTGTGTATTTTTAGCTGTCCGTATAATTTCTTTTTCTATTTTTAGTAGAGACGGGGTCTCGCTCTTGCTCAGGCTGGTCTTGAACTCCTGAGCTCAAACAATCCGCCCGCCTCGGCCTCCCAGAGTGCTGGGATTACAGGCATGAGCCACCGCGCTGGCCAATCTCTAGAAGCTTTTTAGGAGATTTTGAACCTAAAATGAACTACCTGTTATTATGTAAATCTCTTACCCCTGGCAACCGATCACTGTACCTATAAATACTGATGTGAAACTTTACTGGTGGCCTCACAGTTCACAGGAACGCAGTGGGTTCTCCCAAGACTGCCCCTTTTTTCATAAATCTATTTTTTATAAAACTGTACTTTTGTCTCTGTGTATTCTTTTATTACCATATTCTATTATATTCTATTTTCTATTATTTCCTTATCTTTTGTGACGACCCCTGCCTGAGGGACCCGATTTTTTGCTGGGAGCGTAGCTAACTCCCTGCGAATTCACATGTAGGTTCACATGGATTTGCCTCCACTACAGCTTTCAGCTCATCATTAACCACTTTGGTCTCAGGTCACCCATGTGGCTCATTTTTGAGATTAAAATCACCAGAACAGAACTTCTGAAACCATCCACGTACCAAGTGTTCATCAGCCACATCCTTCCCAAACACTCTGGTGATACTTCAAGCTGTCTGCACTGCATTGGTTTGACAACAGAACTCATATTCAAAAATAACATAAATTTTTGACACAGCCATGGTTTCGTAAAAATTGATCTAAAAACAATTTGAAAGATAATCATAAGCCAAAATGTGTGTTTGAAAGGCTAAGGATGTACCTTTACAATAAGCATAAAACAAGAAGTTCAGAGTGAAATGTCCGAGATATCAATTGTCAGACTTAGTACTTAAGGAAATCAGACATTTCATACTTAATAAACTAATACATAGCTCCACTCTGCCCTATGTAGTTACGAAAATAAAACTAGAATGAATCGTCACTTGAAAACAGATATGTTCTCTAAGCAATAGCATGGACATGTGGCCCTGCCCTTGCGCTAGCTGGTCATAAAAATTCTCAAAGACCTTAGCAGGTTTTGCTGACAATAATGACCAGCCACAGACTTAGAATCCCCCCAGCACAGACCAGCAGGGTCAAGTCTGCAAGCACAACAGAAGCCCCCTTGGGCTCTGACAGTTACCAGAAACAAAGTCCACAACTCCCGGGCTCAGAGGCAGTTGTCACTCAGCGCATTTAGCCCCCTGGGCATCAGGTAGAGAACTGGATGCCATCTGAAGTGGAGGGTCACCTGTTCACCTGCACATCCTTGGCTCTGATGTGCATTTTCCCTTCCGTCCTTGGCGCCAGCCAGCCTATATTCCAATCATCTGGCTCGTATCAGGTTTCCCAACTTAGATTGAGAAATCTCATTTACTAAATGGAACATTTAGTATAAAAATAAAATGACTGTCTGTATACTGCACCAGTGTCAGTAGAAACTTAAAGGAAGTTAAAAATTTTATGAGTTTAGCTTTTGAAATTGTTAGGAGTAATGATGAAAGGCTAAGAAACTTTTTGAGAGGTATATACTTAAACTCTTTAGGTAGTGGCCCTTCTTAAACAAGAAAATTTGCTTGGTGCAAAGTCTTTGCTTTAGTACTATAGGAGACAAGTAATAATACCATCTTGAACATTCCATTCCATATACAAATCATTTTTTTAAAATTTTCTTGAGAGTAGAAGTGACTTTAGACTCAACGTGAAATCTATCTAAGAGACACTGAGTTGTTCACATATACCAAATGGACACAATATTTTGTATGTTGTAATCACTAAGCAAAAAGTTTACTCTTCAAAGAAACTGGAAGCAGGAAAATAGTTGCTATGTTTTTTGTTTTTCTTCTTTGAAATTAAGGGAAAGGTGGCCTTGTTCACAACCTACCTGCAGGAGGAAAATAAACTATCAAACAGAAAAAAGAGGAATAAAGTCACAACACATAATGGCCCCGTTGAAGAGAAAACTTACAGCACAGCGGACGCTTTGCTTTGTTTCATTAAATACCTGAAACTCAACTCACAGTCCTCAAGCCTAACTCGTTATCTCTAAGAGTTTCTTTCCCAGCCTTGAAGAGCCCTAAACAGACAACAGGGCTGCAGGCTCTTTGCCTCAGTTCCTGCCAGGACAGCTTTCAAGGACTCAGATAAAGCCAGCCTCACAGAGAAGCGGCAAAAAAAAAAAAAAATTGGAAAAAGCAAACACCTTGGCTCCACAGCTGCTTCTGTTATCTGTGTGCAGCTAAGGAAACAAGAAGCCATTTTTACCCTTTAAAAACACCAAGCCCCTTTTCCTCAGCTGCCAGCACTTTCCACCTTCCTTCTTGCTGTGCCATTTTCCTTCTTTCTCTCCTTCTTTCTTTTTCAGAAAAGTAAGTAAACTTTTTACTTCTACATACCCTAAACTTTGCATGAGAAATCTTTCTGTGCCCATGCTGGAAGCACCTGGTGAATTCACCATTCTTACATTAACATTTGAATATTATCATATGAACTGAATGTCTGTGTACCTCCCCAAATTCAGATGTTGAAGTTCTAACACCCAATGTGATAGTATTAGGAAGTGGGTCTTTGAGATTAGGGAATGTGGGTGGAGCCCTTATCAACTGTACTACTGCCTTTACTAAAGAGACTTCAAAGACCTCCCTTGTCCCTTCAGCCCATGAGGACGTACCAAGAAGAACACCATCTATAAACCAGGAGGCAGGTCCTGTCCTTACCAGACACAGAAGCTGCTAATGTCTTGATCTTGGATTGCCCAGCCTCCAGAATGGTGAGAAATAAATTTCTACTGTTTATAAGCTACCCAGTTTACAGTCATTTGCTATAGCAGGCCTAATTGACTAAGATAGATACTAAATTATATTTATCTTGATTTTATTTTCCACTTTTTGGTTAAAGCGCTTAAAGTCCTATAATATAAAATGGTGCTTATAAATGAAATTTATGTTCCTGTGTTTACTGTTGAAGAAATGTTAATCAATTTTATTCAATTTGCATTTGAAACTTATTTTGGCACAAATGCATGCTCCAATTGTGCAGAAATTAAGAACTCAACAATAATAGCTATAATTAAAAAAATAAACCTGTCAACAAATGTTGAGGATATGGAGAAAATGGAGCCCTCACATATACCTGGTGGGAATGAAAATGGTGCAGCCACTTTGGAACAAAATCTAGCAGTTCCTTAACCATTTGAGAATGGTTAAACACAGAGTTACGGTACGATCCAGCAATTTCATTCCCATGTATGTATACAGAAAACAGCATGATCCAGCAATTTCATTCCAACATATGTACACAAACACAAAACTAAGTTTTCTATCTCTCCCACTCACTACTCAACACAGAACACTTCTACAACCAAAATGTGAGGGGTCTGAACCCACCAACAACTACTTCTCTGGTGAACACTGACTGGGCATACCACAATTTAACTCAATTCTGACACTAACTGCAGTTAGGAGAGACCCCACAGATTGAGGGCTCAGTTCCACAAGATGGTACCCCTCAACCACTTGGGTCAACAACTGCAACCCCTGGGTTGTGACCTGTACTTCTGACAGACTGTGTATAAGTCAGGGTTCCCATGACCCCTCCTCAGGTTCAATAATCTCCTAGGATGCCTCATAGAACTTACGGAAATATTTATGTTCACTGGTTTATTATATCAATGAACGAGATGACAGCCAGCTGGAGATATGTAGGGCAAGGGTCAGCAAGGTTCATAAGCACAGGAGCTTCTGTCCCTGTGGAGCCGGGGTGTATGACCTCCCAGCACAAGGGTGTGTTCACTAACTGGGAAGCTCTACAAACCCCCCAGGGGTTCAGGGATTTTCATGGAGACTTTATCACGTAGGCATGATGGATTGTGAACTCCATTTCCTGCCCCTCCCCCCTCTCCAGAGCATGGTGGGTCAGGGTAGGGGGCTGAAAGATTCAAGCTTCTAATCATGGCTTGGTCTTTCTGGTGACCAGCCCCCATCCAGAATCTCAATAAGAGTCTCCTCATTAGAACAAAATACGCTCGTAACATCCAGGAAATTCCAAGAGATTTAGGAGGTCTGTGTCAGTAACCAGGGGCAGAGACCAATATACATGTATTTCTCGTTATTTCACAAAAACAAATGAAAATGTATATCTCTACAAAAACTTGTACATGAACAGAAGCATTATGCACAATAGCTAGGGTGGAAACAACCCAGATGCCCATCGTCAACACAAGAATGGATAAAGAAAATGAGGTGTATCCATAAAATAGTATTCAGCCTTAGAAAGGAAGAAAATTCTGATATGTGTTACAACATGGATGAATCTTGAAAACATTAGGCAAGTGGAATAAGCCAGACACAAATAATAAAATATTGTATGATTTGACTTATGTGGGGTATGTGGAATAGGAAAATTTATATAGACATAAAGTAGAATACCGGTTACCAGGGCCTCAGGGGGAGGAAAGATGGAGAGTTATTTTTTGATGGGTACAGAGTGTTAATTTAGGATGATGTAAAATCACCAGAAATGAACAGTGGTGAGGGTTGGACAACAATATGCATGGACTTAACATGACTAAATTTATACCCAAAAAGGGTTAAAATGGTAAATTTTATGTTAGAAATATTGTACCAGTATAATAAAACCTTAGAATAGCTTCATAGATATAAAACTTATAATTTTAGTACATCTACAGATCTTAATTTAGATTAATTTTAGTTAGTAAATTGTTGACCGGGAAAAAAATGCAGTACTGATACAAACTGTAACAGGGATGAACTTTGAAAACATACTGAGCGAAAGTAGCTAGTCATAGAGGACCATAGATTGCATGACTCCATTTTGATGAAATGTCTGGAAAGGATAAATCTATACAGACAAAGTAGTAGATCACTGGTTGCCTAGGGCTGGAGGGGATGGAAGGTTGGAGGATTATGTCTACAAGGGGTGAGATTTTTTTTTTTTAGAGTAAGAAAAATGTTCTAATGTGAGTTGTATTGATAAATATAAAACTTTACAAATACACAAAATGTCATTCAACTGCACAATTTAAACAGGTGAATTACATCTCAAAGGTATTTTTTATAAAGAAATACAGAAACTCTACAAGTATGTTAAATCTACTGATATCTAATTTGCTACAACTATTATAACATAGAAATGTTACTGACAAATGGTTGGTAGAAACTATGGGCAGCTGTACCCCTTTGTCCTCTCCTGTCATGATGATGCTTTGGGACAACCACACCCCCCAACCCTCCCATCCAACTCCCCTGGCCCGAAACAATGAGCTCACAGGCCTGCACGTCCACACTCTGGCTCAGCAATGCTCTCCTCTCACTGGGGTCTCTTACCTGTCCAGAGAAGCTGCTGCTGGATGGTCCAGGGTGGCCCCATCTGGAATGATTCGCCTCACACCTCATCCCTCAGCCAGAGCCCAGGCACATGCTCATAACAGTGGCACAGAAAAACACAAGTCTGTCCTGAGCCTCCTCAGGTGTCACAGCAGCAGGCATCCCATTGACCAGAACAAGTCACATGGCCTGACTCAGAGTCAAGGGTCCAGAGAGGCAGCGCTGTCTCTTCAATGGAAGGAACTGAGGAGTCTCCACGTGGAGAAGGGGATGCATCTGCGGAGGGTGAAGAATGGGGACCCCCGACACAGGAGCCTCCTGCAGCAGCTTATGTGACCGGCACAGGGTGTGCTCTGTAAAACGTTAAAGAGAACGGACATAAACATTTCCCAGTGTTACCCTCTTCCCGTTTTCACTTAAAGTTTCCCAAGAGACTTTAAAACATCTTGCTTTTTCAGTTTAATGATAGATATTAAATGATGGAAACATTTCATATTTTTATATTTTAGTTTGAATGGTTGCATAATTCAAGCAGTTTTAAAAGCAAGTAATGTCTAATTTGTAATGGCAAATTCTGGTATAAATGCCAGTGGGTAATACTGTGTGACACGAGCTTCATGACTTCCTTTTTAATTGTAAGAACTTTTAGCTTTTTCAAAGATACTTTTTAAAATGCTTTTCTAGATTTTCTACTTTTATCACAGAAATACATGCTTGCATTTAAAAGTATAAATTGGCATAAGGAAATGTTAACAACTACCCCCTATACACACAATTCCATTCTCCATTGATTTCTCCTTGATGTTTGTCTTTCTTCATGTTCATACATATAATCACAGGACTAAGATGAATATAATTATAGTATGATTTTGTTCTTCACTGTGCACTAGGTTAACATTTTGGATTTGCATTTTTCATTTCCAGAGAGTGGAAATGGCATCCTATTTTGCCTGTCTAAAATCAGTTTGAATCCTAAATGGCTCTTGTAAAGCACGGCCCTGAAGACAGGCTTTTTGTTGCAATTGTCTCCACCCCATGGACTGTGAGTATGGCTTATGTTAATTAAATAACAAGGGCTCACCTGACAGCATTGGCCTTCTATCCAGACATAAATCGAAAGGAAGGAAATTGTACTTTATCAGAGTTATTTTTTTCATTTTTAAGTGGTTGCTGTGGTTGATTTTTTGAGGGATTTGAAAGTGGTGGCTTGAAGTGGGGAACAGAAGCCCCTTCTAGCTAAATGCCTTAAGAAAAAGAAAAAAAAGATATGTAAGTTGGGAAAGAAGAAATAAAATGCTCTCTGCTTACAGATAACTCAATTTTCTATGTAGAAAAAATCCCAAAGAACCAACAAAGTTTTCCTCCGTATGAGGAAAACTACAAAACCGTTGAAAGGAATCAAAATCTAAATAAATGAAGAGATTTTTCATGTTCATAGATAGGAGAACTAAATGTTAAGATGACAATTCTCTTACTTGATCTATAAATTCAAAACAATTCCAGGCCGGGCGCGGTGGCTCACGCCTGTAATCCTAGCTCTGGGAGGCCGAGGCGGGTGGATCGCTCGAGGTCAGGAGTTCGAGACCAGCCTGAGCAAGAGCGAGACCCTGTCTCTACCAAAAAAAATAGAAAGAAATTATCTGGCCAACTAAAAATATATATACAAAAAAAATTAGCCGGGCATGGTGGCTCATGCCTGTAGTCCCAGCTACAAGGGAGGCTGAGGCAGGAGGATCGCTTAAGCCCAGGAGTTTGAGGTTGCTGTGAGCTAGGCTGATGCCACGGCACTCACTCTAGCCCGGGCAACAAAGTGAGACTCTGTCTCAAAAAAAAAAAAAAAAAAAAAACAATTCCAGTCAAAACATCAGCAAGTTATTTTGACAACTTGAAAGTGACAAACTCATTCTAAAGTTTATATGGAAAAGGTAAAAGACCCACAGTAGCCAACAATATCAGAGGGGAGGAACAAATTTGAAGGACTTGCAAATTGATCAACCGAACAGAATAGAGAACCCAGAAATAAAAGCACAGAAACATAGTCAATTGACCTTTTAGAAAA
The DNA here is from genome assembly GCF_020740605.2 of Lemur catta. Lineage (NCBI taxonomy): Eukaryota > Metazoa > Chordata > Mammalia > Primates > Lemuridae > Lemur > Lemur catta. The sequence goes on along the minus strand of NW_025423849.1, from coordinate 1,674,198 downwards.
AGGCAAAGGCAGTGTAATGGAGGAAAGACAGCCTTTTCAAAAATGATGGTGGAACCCCTGCATATCTATATGCCAACAAAAGAAAAAAAGAAAAGCAAAAGAAAGAATCGAGACACAGTCCTTCCTCCTCAAAAATTAACTGAAAGTGAATCTTAGACCTAACTTTACAACTCATGTTATTTTTATTTGACAAACCCTCATAGTATACATGTATGGGGTGAACTGTCATGTTCTGATACATGTATACAGTGTGGAATAATTGAACCAAGGTTGTTAACACATCCATCGGCCCACTCACCTATCATTTTTGTGGTGACACATCTGAAGTTACTATCTTAGCTGTTTGGAAATCTACAATACGCTGTTACTGACTACAGTCGCCCTGCTGCGCAACGGATGTCACAACCGGGTCCTTCTGTGTGCACCCGGGTGCCTGAGGCCCAACCCCGCCCCAACACCCCTCGGGCAACCATCATTCTACCCTCCACTTCCACGGCTCAACTTCTCAGACCTCAGTTAAAATACAAAATGTAAAACTTCCATAAAACACCACAGGAGAGAATACTGCTAGGTAACCTTGGGTTTGGCAATGACTTTTTAGATAACACCACCAAAGTAAAATCCACGGAAGAAAACACTGGTACGTCTTTGCTAGTATCAAAAACTTCTGCCTGAGAAGGAAAGTATTAACAGAAGGGAGAAGCAAGCGAGGCATGGACTGGGAGTCAGTATTTGCAAGACACGCACCTTACCGGAGACACGCACTTAAGGGCGGTGGTGCGGCTGCCCACAGGCTGGGGGCGCGGCTGCAGCCACACACTCCTTCGCTGTCGCCGAAAACCCAGGGAGGCGCCGGCGTGCAGAAAGGCGCAGGCGGTGTCAGGGGTGCACAGGCCATGCCAAGGAGGGGCAGGCACACAGAGGGGCATGGAGGCGGCGCCAGGGAGCAGGCGCACGGAGGAGGCGCGGGCGGCCCCAGGGCGCAGGCGCACGGAGGAGGCGCGGGGCAGCCCCAGGGCGCAGGCACACGGAGGAGGCGCGGGCGGCCCCAGGGCGCAGGCGCACGGAGGAGGCGTGGGCGGAACCAGGGCGCAGGCGCACGGAGGAGGCACGGGCGGCCCCAGGCGCAGGCGCAGGCGCATGGAGGAGGCGCGGGCGGCCTCAGGGCGCAGGCGCACGGAGGGGCGCGGGCGGCCCCAGGGCGCAGGCTCACGGAGGAGGCGCGGGCGGCCCCAGGGCGCAGGCGCACGGAGGAGGCGCGGGCGGCCCCAGGGCGCAGGCGCACGGAGGAGGCGCGGCGGCCCCAGGGCGCAGGCGCACGGAGGAGGCGCGGGGCGGCCCCAGGGCGCAGGCGCACGGAGGAGGCGTGGGCGGCCCCAGGGCGCAGGCGCACGGAGGAGGCGAGGGCGGCCCCCGGGCGTAGGCGCACGGAGGGGCGCGCGGGAGGCCCCAGAGCGCAGGCGCACGGAGGGGCGCGCGGACGGCCCCAGGGCGCAGGTGCACGGAGGAGGCACGGGGCGGCCCCAGGGCGCAGGCGCACAGAGGGGTGCGCAGGCGGTGTCACGGAGGCGCAGGTGCATGGAGGCGGCCGCTGGATCAAGTGACTGAGGCGGCGGCTGAAGCGGCGGCGGTGGGAAGGACTCGCGTGGAGTTTCCCCAGCGCGGATCTGCTGCCCCGACAGGGAAGAGTAGGCGTCGGCGGCGTCCATGGCGGCCTTGGCGGTGCTGCGGAGATGAAGACGGCGGGCGCAGAGATGAGCGCGTCGTGGCGGCCCCTCGGGCGGCTGAGGCGGCAGCGCTCGGAGGGGAGCACACGGCGGCGCTGTGACAGTGGGCGGGACCCCCTGGACGCTCCCCTGCGCGGACCCCGTGGCGCTCGGGCACCGGGAGGAGGCGGCGCACCGTGAGGTGAGCGAGAGGGCCCGGAGCCCGGCCGGGCGCTGCTGCTGCGCACGGACCCCCGGTCGGTCGTGCCCGCGGGGCCGGCGGCGCGCCGGGCTCGGTCACAGGCAGCCTTGGCCTCGCGGGTGGCGGTCGCCGGGCGGCGGCGCTGGAGGCTGTGGGCCCGGGACGCGGGAGGGTCGCGACCCCGCCCCTCCCCCGGCCGTCCCGCCCCAATGCCCAGACTCCGATTGAAGGCGGCGGTCAGAGCAGGGTGGCCTCGCGACTGGGCTCGTGGACCTGCCCTGGTCACGTGGAGGGGACGTGTCCCTGTCCGGGACGGGGGGCCGCCGTGGGTGGCACCTGCCCAGGAGCGCCTCTGTGGGCTGGCGCGCTGTGGCCGGGGGAGTTTCGCACGCCGCGGTTACAGTTACCCCAAGCGGGAAACTGTCCACTCGGCCCCCAGACTCACCTGAAATTCATTTTGACACAGAACTTGGGAGGGTGGGAGGGTGGGAGGGCGGGAGGGGATCGCATGGTTAAAGCAGCACTCGGCACCAGACAGAGAGATTTAATGACAGTTTTGCTGAGGGCTCAGGGGTAGTACTAATTTCTTGAAGCAATTTTCTCCGGTAACCCGAATCTCCTCTCTCTTTATTTTTCAACACCCACTTTATTTTCTTGGGAAACTTATTTTTCCCTTAACTCTTTTCCTTCTCCACTTTCCACAAAGAATCTGCTAACCAACACCTGTGACCTTATTTTCTTTAATTGTTAGTGCCCATGACAACATTGTGAATGGTGGCCTTGCTTGACCTTTTTGGATTTGTGGTGGTGTGTTAAATTGTCCTTGTTTAAATGATCTGCTTGAATTAGAGTCCCCGTTTTCCAGGTGGCTGTCCCCTTACTGCTAGTCCTGAAATCTTGCCTACTTGTGTCTGGGATTTTAACTTTGAGAGGAAGAGAGTGAATATGAATACGTGAAAAATAAGGTGATGTGTAATGATGGCACTTTGTATTTTTCACAGTACACTATAATTTACCACTGCAAAACAGTTTTGTAGGCTGTGCAAACTCACTTGGCCATTGACCAAAAGGTTTTGAAGGTGGAGTTGGTGTTTCTTTTTTTTTTGTAATTGCTGTTAAGACAGTTATTTAAGAAGGCTGAAGAAAAATTGGAAAAGTTTGAACTAGAAGAGAAGGAAAGAGGGTATAGTTTGAAGCGGATACAGGGTCAACAGAAGGCAGTCATCTGTGTAAGTCATCGGCTTTCTGATTCCTTAAGTCCAAAACTTAGGAAATCAATTTCTGATGTATATTGCATTTGCATCTTTTAGACATTTTGTATTGGCTGAAACGACTGAGTTTTTATTTGATCCCATAACATTTTTTTTGTTTGAAATTTTATGTGTTTCAAAAGCAGTAAAGAAAATTCTCGTTCATTACAGGTGCAGATTACCTGATGTGAAATCATAGTATTACAACTTTCAGTCTTCATTTACTAGAAGGATAAGGTTTTCTTTCATGCTCTCTATGCTAGGTTTGTATTATATGATGCTGTTCTCCATAACCCAAAGTTCAGTTAAATAGCTGATGCAGTTTTAAATGTAAAATAGTAGCAGGGGAGGAATCATTAGACATAGTCATTTTCTTTTCACAATTATTTGCTACAAACATGTGGCAATGTAACAAAACAGAGTTAGTGTCTCTCTGTATCCAAAAAGGATTTTACTGGTGATTCTCTGGTGGTGGTATATAGTTTTATGAGGCAAATTTTGATTATGAGGAGACAGATGTATTAGGACCAAACAAATGAAGAAATGACTTGCTAAAATGAAATAAAATATTTTATTTGCACTCAGCTTTTTGGAGACAAAATTTTTTCTTTTATAGGATTGTGTATAGTAAATAAACACCACAGCATCCTAAAGCAGTGTCTGATGAAGCTAACTGCCATGTTTTAGACCAGTAGTTACCCTCATTTACTTTAATGTAAAATTACTGAAAATGAAAACTAATATTTGTTTGGGACCAAAGACTCATCTTTTGGTTTCTAGTTTTATGGAAACTACAGAAACTGAAAGATTTAGAGATTTGTAGCTGCAGAAAAAAAATAGTGTTGAATGCTAATAATGTTGTGGGCACTGTGCTTTGTATGTGTTGTCTCATTTAATCCTCACACCAAACTTTTCAGGTAGATATCAGCATTTTATAAATGAGGAAACTTAAGCCTTAAAGATGAATGTAAACCCATTGTGAGTCAGGACTTGACATGGGTCTGTCTGACTCTGGTTTGTATTCTTACTGACACTGTGCTCTACTTCTGCCTCTTTCCTCTTAACACTCTTTCATGGTATTGTGACTTGGAATGGGCCTTTGATGTTGATTTAGTAATATAGGGAGACCCAATTGCTGCCCCAAATTTATAAGTGGCTGATCATGTTGACATAGTAGAGCTAATTAGCAGAATCTTTCCTAGTATTTGTGATTCTCTTTTGGTTACGGGTCAGAAACTTCCCTAGAGTCTACATAAGAATACCCTTCTTGTAGGTGAACAATCCAGTTTTAAAGCATTTCATTAATTTGAAAAAGACAGTCACTTATACACCTGTAGTCAAAAAGCAGTGTGTAAGTGAAGTCAGTGGCAGATGCCTATAGTCCTAGCTACTGTAGAGGCTGAGGTGGGAGGATCCAGTCTAGCCAGGGGAACATGTTGAAACCCCGTCTCAATCAATCAATCAATGGCAGTGTGTAGCAGACCTGCAGTGTATCCACACAGGTGCTTTAGATTTTTTTTGATCAGATTTTGTCTTTTCAGATTATCGGTGGCTTTAATGTAAGATTCTGGTATCGTTCAAGGCTTCTTTTTTATTTTTTTTATTTTTTATTTATTTTTTAATTTCAGCTTATTATGGGGGTACAGAAGTTCAGGTTACATATATTGCCCTTGCCCCCTCATCCCCCAGAGTCTGAGCTTGAAGCGTGTCCATTCCCCAGACAGTGCACATCGCACTCACCATGTAGGTATACACCCATCCCTCCTTCCACCCCCCACCTCTGTCCGATACCCAATTGGTGTTATTCCAAAATGTGCACTTAGGTGATGATCAGGGAAACCAATTTGATGTGAGTACATGTGGTGCTTATTTTTCCATTCTTGGGATACCTCACTTAATAGAATGGGTTCCAACTCTCTCCAGGAGAACAAAAGAGATTCTATATCACCATTATTTCTTATAGCTGAGTAATACTCCATGGTGTACATATACCACATTTTTCTAATCCATTCATGAACTGATGGGCAGTTGGGTTGTTTCCACATCTTGGCAATTGTGAATTGTGTGGCTGTAAACCTTCGGGTACAGGTGTCTTTTTTATAGAATGACTTTCGTTCTTTGGGTAGATGCCCAACAATGGGATTTCTGGATCGAACGATAGGTCTACTTGAATCTGTTTAAGGTATCTCCATATTGCTTTCCACAAGGGTTGCACTAGTTTGCAGTCCCACCAGCAGTGTATGAGCGTTCTTGTGTCTCCGCATCCACGCCAACATGTGTTGTTTTGGGACTTTTTGATAAAGGCCATTCTCACTGGAACTAAGTGATGTCTCATTGTGGTTTTGATTTGCATTTCCTTGATGATTAGAGATGTTGAGCATTTTTTCATATGTTTGTTAGCCATTCTTATATCTTCTTTTGAAAAATTGCTATTCATGTCGTTTGCACATTTTTGATAGGGTTGTTTGATTTTTTCTTACTGATTTCCCTGAGTTCTAAGTAAATTCTTGTTATCAGTCCTTTATCTGACGTGTAGTATGTGAAAATTTTTTCCTATTTTGTAGGTTGTCTGTTTATTCTCGTGACTGTTTCTTTGGCTGTGCAGAAGCTTTTTAATATATTATAATCAGGTCCCATTCATTTATTTTTGTTGTTGCTGTGATTGCCTTAGGGGTCTTCCTCATAAATTCTTTGCCTAGGCCAATGTCTGTAAGAGTCTTTCCTACATTCTCTTCTAGAATTCTAATTGTTTCACACCCAAGGTTTAAGTCTGTTGTTATGCACCATGATTTGATTTTTGTGAGAGGTGAAAGCTGTGGGTCCTGTTTCAGTCTTCTACATGTGGCTATCCAATTTTCCCAGCACCATTTATTGAATAAGGATTCTTGTCCCCAGAGTATGTTTTTGTCTGCTTTGTCAAAGATTAGATGGCTATATGAGGATGGTTTTATATTTGGATTTTCTGTTCTGTTCCACTGGTCTGTGTCCCTACACTTGTGCCAATACCAAGCAGTTTTAAGAACCACAGCCTTGTAGTATTGTTTGAAGTCTGGCAAATTAATACCTCCCATATTGTTTTTATTGCTTAAAATTGCTTTTGCTAAATGAGGTCTTCTCTGGTTCCATACAAAGCATCAAATTATTTTTTCTATATCTGTGAAAAATGATGTTGGTAATTTAATAGGGATTGCATTGAATCTGTAGATCACTTTGGGTAGTATAGACATTTTAACAATGTTGATTCTTCCGATCCACGAGCATGGTATGGTTTTCCACCTATTTACATGCTCTGCAATTTCCTTCCTCAGTGTTTCGTAGTTCTCCCTATGGAGGTCCTTTACCTCTTTAGTTAAATATATTCCTAGGTATTTTGTTTTGTTTGTTGCTATTTTGAAGGGTATTGAGTCCTTAATTTGGTTCTCCAATTAACTGTTATTGGCATATATGAATGCCTCCGATTTGTGTGTATTGATTTTGTAACCTGAGACTTTACTGAATTCATTGACCAATTCCAGGAGTCTCTTGGTTGAATCCTTGGGGTTTTCCAGATATAACATCATATCCTCAGCAAAGAGTGAGAGTTTGGTCTTTTCTTTCCCTGTTTGGACTTCCTTGATTCTGCTCTCTTGCCTGATAGCTCTCCAAAGGACTTCCAATACTATGTTGAAAAGTAATGGGGACAGTGGGCAGCCTTGTATGGTTCCAGTTCTAAGTGGGAATGCTTTCAGTTTTTCCCCATTCAGTATGATGTTGGCTGTGGGTTTGTCATATATGGCTTGTATCATTTTTAGGTAGGTCCCGTCAATGCCTATTTTGTTAAGCGTTATTATCGTAAAAGGATGTTGAATTTTGTCGAATGCTTTTTCTGCATCTATTGAGAGGATCATATGGTCCTTATTTTTGCTTCCATTTATGTGGTGAATTACATTTATATATTTGCGTATGTTAAACTATCCCTACATCTCTGGGATGAAGCCCACTTGGTTGTGATGGATTATTTTTTTGATAAGCACTTGGATTCGATTTGCTAAGATTTCACTGAGAATTTTTGCATCTATATTCATAAGAGATATTGGTCTGTAGTTTTCTTTTTTTGTTGCATCCTTTCCTGGTTTTGGTAGCAATGTTATCTTGGCTTGGTAAAACGTGTTGGGGAGAATTCCATCCTTCTCGATATTGGAGAATAGTTTATGTAGGATGGGCACCAGTTCTTCTTTGTAAGTGTGGTAAAATTCGGGTGTGAACCCATCTGGACCAGGGCTTTTCTTTTTGGGAAGGTTTTTTATTGCTGTTTCGATTTCAGTTCTTGCTATTGGTCTATTCAGGAATTCTATTTCTTCCTGGTTGAGCCTGGGAAGGCTATGTGTTTCTAAAAATTTGTCCATTTCCTCCACATTTTCCAGTTTGTGTGCATAAAGATTTTTGTAGAATTCATAGATGATATGTACCTCTGTGGCATCAGTTGTGATTTCTCCTTTCATGTTCCTGATGGAGGTTATTAGAGATTTTTCTTTTCTGCTCTTGGTTAGTTTAGCCAGAGGTGTATCTATTTTGTTTATCTTTTCAAAGAACCAACTTTTTGTTTTATTAATTTCCCTTATGATTTTTTTATTGTCCTTTTCATTTAGTTCTCATTTGATATTAATAATTTCTCATCTTCTGATGGGTTTGAGGTCGGTCTGTTCTTCTTTCTCCAGCTTTTTGAGTCTATTCATTAGGTTGTCTATTTGTGAGTTTTCTGTCTTTTTGATATAGGCATTTATGGAAATGAATTTTCCTCTCAGGACTGCTTTAGCTGTTTCCCACAGATTTTGATAAGTTGTGTCTCCTTTGTCGTTTAATTCAAAGAATCTTTCGATTTCTGTCTTGATTTCTTCATTTATAAAATATTCATTCAGGAGAAGGTTTTTTAATTTCCATGACTTTGAGTAGGAATGAGAATTTCTGTTAGGGTTAATTTCTACCTTTATTCCGCTGTGATCTGAGAAGATGCATGGTATAATTTCTATTTTTTAAAATTTTTTAAGACATACTTTATGTCCTAGGATATGATCAATCTTAGAGAATGTCCCATGAGCTGATGAGAAGAATGTATATTCAGTGGATTTTGGGTAGAATGTCCTGTAGGTGTCAGTCAGGCCCATTTGTTCTAGCATTCTATTTAAGTCCATTATTTCTTTGTTTATTTTCTGTTTGGAGGATCTGTCCTGTAGTGTGAGCAGCGTGTTAAACTCTCCAACTATCAAAGTGCTGTTGTCTATCATTTTGTTCAAATCAAGTAGGGTTTGCTTTATGAATCTGGGTTCACCTAAGTTGGATGCATATATATTAAGTATAGTTATGTCTTCTTGTTGAATTGTAACCTTCACCAGTATATAGTAACCATCTTTGTCTTTCATTACTTTTATTGATTTAAAAACTAAGTTATTGGAGATTAAAACCACCATGCCAGCTTTCTTTTGGCTTCCATTTGCTTGAAATATCGATTTCCACCCTTTTATTTTCAGTCTAAATGCATCCTTGCAGGTTAGATGAGTTTCCTGAAGACAGCAGATACTTAGCTTTTATTTTTTTTTAACCATTGGGCCAGTCTATGTCTCTTGAGTCGGGAATTCAATTCATTCACTTTTAATGAAAGAATTGATAAGTGAGATTGATTTTTGTTCCTCATGTTGGGTTGAATTTCATTATTCTGTTTTCTCACTTGAGCCATTGTGATAACTGGGTTTTTATCTTCTCTTGAGTAGTTGTATATTCGTGGGTCTTTCTTGTTCTGGTCCGTGTGTGTAGCTCTGTTTTGAGTACTTCTTGGAGAGCTGTTCTTGTCTTGGTGAATTCTCTGAGTTTGTATTTATCTGAGAATGTCTTAATTTCACCTTCATATATAAAGCTGAGCTTAGCCAGGTATAAGATTCTAGGCTGGGCATTATTCTGTTTCAGAAGAGTGAGAATGGGGCCCCAGTCTCTTCTTGCTTGTAAGGTTTCAGTTGAGAAATCTGGCATAATTCGGATGGATTTTCCTTTGTATGTTACTTGTTTCTTTCTCCTTACAGCTTGAAGAAGGGCCTCTTTAGTGGAAATTTTGGTCAGTCTGATAACTGCATGATGTTGACGTGGTGTCTTCCTATTTGGTATGACTCTCCCAGGGGTTCTTTGAGCTTCCTGAACCTGTATATCTAGAGTTTTGGCAAGGCCTGGGAAATATTCCTCAATTATGTCTTCAAATAGCTTATCCAACCCTTGCTTATTGTCTTCTTCACCCTCAGGAATGTCGATAACTCTCACGTTAGGCTTCTTCACATAATCCCACGTTTCTTGTAGATTCTGGACTTTTCTCATTTCTTTGCTCCATCTCTGTGACTGATTTATTTAATTGGAAAGTGTTATCTTCGATTCTGAGATTCTTTCTTCTGTTTGATCTACCCTGCTCTTGAGACTTTCCACTGTGTTTTGTAGCTCCCTGAATAAATTCTTCATTTCTAGGAGTTCAGTTTGATTTTTCTTCAATATTTTGATTTCTTTAGTGAATTTGTCTTCCAAGTCCTGGATCTTTTTTGTGGTTTCTTTGTGTTGGTTATCCATTTTTTCTTGCATAATATTCAGCTTATTTATGATCCATTTTTTTTTTTTGAGACAGAGTCTCACTTTGTTGCTCGGGCTAGAGTGAGTGCCGTGGCGACAGCCTAGCTCACAGCCACCTCAAACTCCTGGGTTTAAGCGATCCTCCTGCCTCAGCCTCCCGAGTAGCTGGGACTACAGGCATGCCCCACCATGCCCGGCTAATTTTTCTATATATATATTTTAGCTGTCCATATAATTTCTTTCCATTTTTAGTAGAGATGGGGTCTAGCTCTTGCTCAGGCTGGTCTAGAACTCCTGAGCTCAAACAATTCACCCGTCTCGGCCTCCCAGAGTGCTAGGATTTCAGGCGTGAGCCACCGCGCCTGGCCAAAATAGTTCTTTTGAAGGGATTTCTTGCTAGCTATACCAGATTTTATTATGTAGGCATTACATATGACATAATGCATGTATGTATATATGCATCAATATATCTAAATATATATATATTGTGTATATATATATATATATATATATATATATATATATACAGATAAAAAAGGTCTTAAAGATTTCATTTTAGAATTTTAGTCATGAGATAGTAAAACATATAAACTCGCCAGTTTATAAAAACCAGTTGGATGTAAATCATTTTTTCTGACAAAATGGCATAAGGTTAAGATTTTTTTTAAGTAGGCCATCTTATAAACTCTGTGAACCCAATTTTGAGTAAAGCAGTTTGATTCAGTTATCAATATACTAGATTGTACAAACAACAGTTAACTGTGAAAATGTGACTGAAATATGTGAGAAGGCTGAAACTTATGAGTTTAAAACTCTTATGAGTTCTAACAAGGTCAGACAGTAGTTTCTTGGACTCATTCTTTGTCCTTGAAGATAATAATGTCACCATTTCCTTTAGTATAGGGAGGGTGTCTTTATAGGAATTTTACGTTTTACTTTTAAAACAAGTATGAATGGCAAGAATATTTCTTAAAAACTGCTGATTTTCAAGAGGGTTTCTGTTTTTGATAAGCAGTCTGCCAGAATAGTTAAAGCTTTTGTAAAAAGAAGAGTTTAGCTAAGGGAACGATTAAGAGGAGGAATTGTAAAAGGGGAAGAAGAAAGTCTCAGAAATAAGAGCACAAGCCTGGTTTGAGATATTTTGTGGCCAGGCAATCTTTGGGTCTTGATTGATTTTTTTTTCAGCTTCAAGGTATCAATGAGATGTGCGTATCTTATTTAGAGTCTACAATTTTATAGCCATGGTCAGCAGAGAGAGACCAAAAGGCCACAGGAGTCTACCCCTGTCAGTTCCCTGTGACACTTCCTATATGACAAACACCAGGTCAGGGACTTTAACCAGACCCAGGCCCAAATGCCAACACCCAACAATGGGAAAGCTGTCTATTGTTCCAAATCTTGGAGGATCATATTTTATTCTACCTCTCCACTGACAGCCTCTTTTCCCACCACTCATACTGAAAAGCAATTGTCTGCACCAGCTTTAGGTATTCAAAACAGAAACACATTTTCTGATAGAAAGATTTGGAAAAATAGCTTTATTTAGAATCTGTAATTTTATAGCCATGGTCAGCAGAGAGTTCAGCTGGCTGTAAACCCATAGGCCCAGGGGTGCCACCCTCAGCGAGCCCGAGGCAGCCCCGGGGTGAGCTCCGCCAGGCCACGTAGGGGCCCGAGTTGCAGCCACACATGCAGGCCACGCGGCAACAGGGACAGAACAGCCCCGAGTGGCTCGTTCTGGAGTGTGTCACCAAGGGGGGGAGGGGGAGGGGTGGGCGGTTTCCCGCTGGCAGTTGTGCGCATGCACAGTAACGGCTCATTCTCATGCGCATGTGAGCAGTTGCTTTAAGGGTTCTGGCGGTGCCTGTGGTCGCTTGGCTGTGCTTGGCGCTGCCTGGCCATTTACAGCTGTCAGAAGTTGGAGACCGGGATTTCCCTTGCTGGAGGTCGTGGTCATATCGGGTTGTCTTCACTGCACTGGACTCCCGAGGCGGGGAATAGGCAGGGGTGGGCTGGGGTGGGGTGAGGGGTGAGAGTGGGCTGAGGTTCCCCCGAAGCTGGCAGCCGCCACCATGAGGAAGATCTTCTGCTTCGGGGCAGACAAGGGCGGGCCGCCCTCCGGCCCCTCCAGCCACTGTGGCCAGACCAGGGTGGGCCTGGAAGGCGAGGCTGGTGACAGCGCCTTCCTGCAGCCACGGTACCACATCCGGAAGAAGGATCTCGGCCAAATCCACCAAGCTGCCAGCGCTGGTGACATCGCGAAAGTGGAGCAGATCCTTTCGCTGAAGAAAAAGGTCTTGGATGCCAGAGATAGAAAGAAGAGGTAATGGGCGCGGCCATCCCGGGTTGGGGGCCAGGCAGGTGCGGGGGAGACGCCCTTCCCAGACTGGCAGTAGCCCAGGGTCCTGCCGGCGAGGGCGCCCGGCTGTCCTGCCTGCGGGCTCCGCAGCACCTGGGATATGGCACCTGGGAGGGGTCCGGCGCCAAGGCCAGCTTCATGGGCAGCAGCACAAAAACAGGACTTCAGCTGCTTCCCCATCCACTCATGATTCCCCTTCTAGGACAGCTTCTTGCCAGTTTTAGCTACTTAACTAGCACAAGTATACTGGGTGTTTGATTGTTAATGTACACATTTTAAATCATTATCTTATATACCTTATAGAAAGGTACATAGTGAGAGGAATAATAAGTATACTATAAATAATTCTGTGTTAAAACATCTTAGCAAGAAGTTCAATATCCATTTCATGTCACTGTACACCTATGAAAATGTGTTCTTTACTCAGGGAACTTAGAAGGAAAATTTGAAGTGGGTATATGGTACCATAGTCTTCAATAGGAAGACTCATTTTTCTGAGAATATGAGCTCTTTCTATTTTATCAGTTTTACATGAGCTAAATAAAAGTTATAAGGTTTCCAAATTTTTTAGTTAACACATGCTGTCTCGCTTTTACTATTGTGATGACATGAAGAAAAATTTTGTAATGGAGTAAGACTTGCTCTTCTAGGTATCCAAATGTGCTATGAATTTCCACAGATTAATCATTTATTAGCAGTTGAAGAGATAGATAAATGAATGGAACAGAATAGAAAATCTAGAAACACCCAAATGTATGAAAGAATTTAAAACTTGATGATGGTGACAAATCAAACATGATAAAAACTGACGTCTAATTTAAAATTGGGCAAAGTCCTTTTTTTGCAGATCTACAAGTGACCTACAAACATAAGAAAAAATATTAAGTGTCCCTGCTAAGAGAAGGATTTTAAGTTAAAAGAGAAATTAGATAATGTTAAGCTATCCACAAAGTTTGTCAGAATGAAGACATTAAATACTAATATTAAACATGGAAAATACTTATACTGGTGCTTACAGTTTATGTTGTTGATTTCTTTTCAAATAGACAACTTGGTGGTAACTACATACAAATGAGACTGACACGCTCCCTACTGCACTAAGGAGGCAACTGGAACTACACATTTAAAAATTGTGTATGCCCTTTACCCATCAGTTCCATTATACTAAAATATCCTCAAGAAATAGAGATCATACAATTTGTTTTTCTAAGCACTTAAAATAATAAGGTTTTAAGAGGAATGCATATGATGGATTTACAAATCAATTAGATTGTGTCCATAGATGGAATAATATGTCACCATAGAAGGTGGCATAGATACATATGTGTGCTGACATGTAAAGAGTATTTAGGTATATCAAGTAAGAATAAAAGTCAATTTGATTATTATACATATACACAAACACACTGTGGTGTTGTGTTAGCTTAAAATATGTACACAATATGATAAAATTTGTTATTTCTGGGCAATTAGGGTGTACGATTTGAAAGTTCTAGTAAAAGTTTGTCATTAAGGATATAATCCCTGGGAAGAGCCGTAATATGAATCTTGCACAGATAGAAGTAATTTCTTAATTTCTATGAATTAATTTTAAAATTATTTTGTGGATTGGAATATTCCACCAACTTTTATCCCTTCAGAAGTAAAGGGAATCTTTTCATCTGTGCTTGAAGATTTTATTACATACACAGTTTTTTAATGTGCATCTGTTTTGTTATATAATTTATTGCTTACATGCAAAAATTTTAGATTATTCATTATAATTTAGGTGTATCATTATGAAAATGAAAAATAGGAAATATAAATGTTACTATTACAAAGGTATAACTTTATAGGGGTCTTCTTTCAAAATATTTAACTCTTGTACTCTGTTTTCTCAATGCATTTATTCATCAAACATACTATGAAGACCTGTTATGTAACAGATGTATTCTACTAACTTTCAGGACACATCCATCCTTAAAACTATTTACCTGACCAGCCTGAGAAATTTGAGAAATTTAAAATTGGAGGATTAGGACTTAATTTCAGTTAAAGTCATTGCTCACTCCTTTCAAACAAAAGCATTTCTGAAGGTAGACAATTGTAAAAGATGACTTTAACTGCCCTTTTAAAATTTGTAACAGTATTAATTATTAACAGTAAACGTTCAAAATATCTGATTCTCACACAGTGTATAAATCTATATATTGAACAAATGAGGCATACCTATTCATTCGAATCCTGAGTTTCTTTTGGTCTGAAGTATTTGAAAATCAAAGTAAGAATTATTTGGTTTTAAAAATTTTGTTATTTCAACCTTCTTTTTCCATAGTACTTTTAAGAACTGAAACTTACATAAATGCCAGTGATATAACTAGAACTTCCATAGACCTATTGTATATGCCCTATTTCCCTTAATGTAACGCAGCATTGATTTTGTGATGTCCCGTTATTTTGCTTATCAATGAGATAATTTTTCTGTGCTGCCCATTGTAGTTGAAATAAATCATGAATAAAAGGTGCTGTTCCAGTATCAGTGATGTTAAAATGTGAGAAAATGAGCACCCTAGCATCACTGAAATACAATGTTATCTCTAGTCTTTAAATAAACCACAAAGTAGGTATAATTGCATTATTTTGCTTAATTAAAATGTTATCTTTGTTAAGCAGTAGTAATAATTACATTATGTAACAGTCATTGAGCTGTTATTTGCATTAGGAACTGTTCCACATACTTAGTACAGATTCTCATTTGAGCATCACAGTGATGTCCTATGAGATAGCTACTGTTTTTTTTCCCCTATTTTATTGAAGATGAAATTGAGGCACAGAAGGGCTAAGTGATAGATAATAAGTTTTTTTTTTTTTTTTGAGACAGAGTCTCACTCTGTTGCCCAGGCTACAGTGCCATGGCATCAGCCTAGCTCACAGCAACCTCAAACTCCTGGGCTCAAGCAATCCTGCCTCAGCCTCCTAAGTAGCTGGAATTACAGGCATGTGCCACCATGCCTGGCTAATTTTTTCTATATATTTTTAGTTGTCCAGGTAATTTCTTTCTATTTTTAGTAGAGACAGGGTCTCGCTCTTGCTCAAGCTGGTCTCAAACTCCTGAGCTCAAATGATCCACCTGCCTTGGCCTCCCAGAGTGCTAGGATTACAAGCATGAGCCACTGCACCTGGTCAATAGCTAATAATTGATAGAGCTTAAAGTAGGATGCAAATCCAAGTTGAACTGACGCCAAAAGCCAATCTCTTTCTAATAGGCTGCTCTTTTATTAATCTAGTGAGGAATAGCAGCTAATAAATATTGTACTTTTTTCACAAGAAAATTAAATATTTGCTTTAAAGGTAGAAGAAAACATGCTGTTTAATATTTATAATTACATGAATCTTTGTATATTTTAAGATAGTGCACTACAATTTCCTAAAAATCTCTCTCACTTTCATAGGACTGCTCTCCATTTGGCCTGTGCCAATGGCCATCCAGAAGTAGTTACTGTCCTGGTGGACAGAAAATGCAAGCTCAATGTCCCCGACAGTGAAAAAAGGACAGCTCTGATTAAGGTATATAGCAGCCACCTTTTGCAGCATGAGATGGATTTCATTTCAATATACACAATAAAAATAAATTTGTTTCATTTAAATGTAACTAGTCGGTGGGATCTTTGGAATGTTTCTTTTGAACTGTTAGAATTTATGATCTATTTCTTGATCTGATACTGATAGGCGGTACAATGCCTGGAAGAGGAGTGTGCCACCATCCTGTTAGAACACGGTGCCGATCCGAATCACAGTGACGTGTATGGCAACACAGCTCTTCACTATGCTGTCTATGGCGACACCCCATCGATCGCAGCAAAGCTCCTTTCACATGGCGCAAATAAAGAAGCCATAAACAAGGTAGAGATCAATGAACTGTATTTGAAAAATATCAAACGTTGACATATGTAACTATCAATTTTCCATATTTGGAAGCTCAAACGTTCCGTGAATGAAAATATTTTGAAATACCTTAATTGTTTTAAAATTTTACTTAAAATGTTTATACATTTAAAGAAGCATTAGAAGATGCAGTTTTCTTTTATACATTCATGGTTAATATTTGTGAAAACCCTGCATTTGTTAAAGGAAAACTTGTTAACTTTTTTTCCAAACAAGTGTTGTGTTTTTTTTGTTTGTTTGTTTTTTCTATTTAGTATAAAACAAGCCAGGGGAGCCAAATTTGCCCTGGAAATACGCTTTATCTTATAATTGAAAACTAAAGCATTATATAATAAATGGAATTCTTGCTGCTGCTGACAAGTTCCTTAGAAATGCAATTTATATCAAAGTGACTAATCTCTAATTGGCAAGTCGTAAGAGAAAGAAATGGAAAGGGAAAAAGAGAACAGTCAGAAATATGCTGGCCATTTGGAAATTAGGTAATTTGGGGAAATACAATGAAGAGTTTTTTGTGTGTTTACTTGTCTGTTTGTTCTTGGTTTATATGTTTAGACAAAGTGCTCTTCAGTTTTACGGAAAGTAATTCTTAGTTTGGGAAAGAGTGTTAGGGAGTTGTAAACTTGCCCAGAAATCAGTGTTAGGAGGACTCTGAGGAAAGCAGATTGGCAGTGAATAGGTGGTGAGGATGTGGGAAAGAGTTGAGAAGAGGGAAGAATATCCTGCTCTTGCCCAAACAGCCACTTATCCTCCTCTTGCAGAAACAGCCACTTCGACAAGACTCTACTAGAATTTCTTGTTGGGAAGGTGGAAGGTACAAAACTTCTAAATAGCAAAATCAAGTTGCATTTTGAGTTTCTTAGTCCCTGTTCTAACCCTGTGCAGCAAGACTAAATGGAGTTTTCAGCAAATGACTCCATCTCTCACTATTTCCTGTTTTGGGCCAGATCTCCAAGTGATAAAGGGCCTTGGCCATGTGAGAGAGACAGGACACTGAAGTGACTGCCTGCTCTGCTAGTGCTCAGCTAGAGCTGTGTCACAGTGACCGGGGAACATTTTTTAACAATCTAGAAGTCTAGGCTCAGCCCTGCAGATTTTAATTTAGTAAATCTAAGAAGGCCTGGATATGTATATTGAAACAGATTTCCTCAAAGCTGGGTGCAGAAGCGTGTGCTTGTTGTCCCAGCTACCCTGGAGGGTTGAGGCAGGAGGATCACTTGAGCCCAGGAGTCTGAGTCCACCTGTGCAACATAGTCAGACCCTCTCTCTAGCCAATAAAAATACTTTTCTTGAGATTCTGATGCATTCCTACTTAACAACCACTGAATAAATAAATATAATATAGAAATTCCCATGTTTCAAAAACATAAGAAATCTCCAGAAGAATTGGAGTTTGATAGATGCTACTTCCTTCAAATCTCTCCTTTCTAATAATATTAGCCTGACTTTATCTGCCTCTCTCTAGCTCTGTGGTTGAGCAGTTCCAAAGAATATTATTGGCAACATCTATCAGCTTATGGAATAACACCCGTTTCCTGCTATTTAGCAATCATTCACTGCCAGTCAGAGGGTCTTTAGAAATCTGCTTATGGACAGTCTTTCAATAAGTAGTAACGGGCCCTTTTGGGATTTCACATTTCTTTGTTATCATTCAGGGGATTAGTTCAACAAATGTTTACTACAAGCAAGGCGTTCTCAATTAGCACAGTAGCAAATCTTGAATCTTTTATTCAGGTACAGCTGTATTATGGACTATCTCAGTATGTCTGTTAAGTTCATACAGCTTTGACGTAATGAGGATGGCAGTTTTAAACACTTAAAAGCATGAAGTTTCCAAGAACATAGAGAGGAATTCTTTTAATAATTTAGTTTTAGCAGTCCTATGAACTAGTTAACAATTTGGGTAACAATCTGGGAAAAATAAACACAAGTAGATAGTAAACGAATAGATGTTTGAAAAATTCTTGTTGTGGGTATTATAAATCTTAATAGCAATTTTTATTCCATATTGGGGCTTGATATTTTGGCAAAACCTATGACACTAAAGAAAACAAAGATTTCACATGCAAGTACTTGCTTTATACATGACTATTTGGAAACATCATTAGTGAATTTTAGAACATGAGACTATAGTCAAAATGCAGCCCATAAGTAGGTTTACTTTGCCTCGATAAATTGAGTTTGCATGTAAAATTTGGGAGACATGCAGGAACCTGGGTTTCAGGCTTCCCTAAAGAGTCAAGCCTATTGTCCCTTGAGCTCATATGTTTGCTGTGCTGTGCAGAATCTTCCCCCTTTATACAAGGTGTATGTTCTCCAGTTTGCTGCTGTGCCTATCTAGGTATTTCACAGGCTCAGGACATCTACTTGCCTACCTAAGCACTTGAGAGGACAAAGCTTGTTTTTTAGTATTTTTTGAAATAATTTCAAGGTTTTCAAGACAGTTTATACTTGTTTAGAATGTATGTCATCTATATTATAATATACATTTATCCATTAGTAATATGTTTGGATTTTAGAATATAGAAATTTTTTTAAAAAATCAATTTTTTATTATATATACCATAAAAAATCATCTTCGTATTGGAATACCTATAAGCTTTTTAGGTTACCCATGGTGAGAACACTGAATCCTAACCACTAGACCACCAGGGAACTTTACCCATGGTTATAGTTGGCTAGGCTGTGTGTAATGAAGACAGCATTATATCTTTCTCCTCAGCATAAACTCTATAAAATGCAAATGATTTAGTGGCTTCCATTGTGCTAGCAATAATCCATATAGATCAGTATTAGAACTCTAATTGATAAGCCATTATATTTTTATTTCTGATTTATATTTTGCATGAAGTAAAAACCAACTGGAGTATCAATTAAAATAGAAATCAGAATACAAGTGGATTAAAATAAAGCAGATAGGCATTAGCATCTCAGGATCATCAGGATAATTGAGGAAAAAAATCATAGTGAGCCTTCTAATAACTAAGATAAAAATCTGTCACCTTGTCACAGGAGAAACAACATGGACCATGAAATAATGAGTTGAAATTCATTTGAAACCTCTCTCTTTTATTCAGAGCCCATTTCCTTAGTGACCCTTTGGAGAAGGAGTACCTGACATTGGTACCCTGGGGTCCTACGCTACTGTTAGAAGAGAATCACAGGAGTTTGTATCACCTGGAGGAAACCTCCACATTCACTGGAAAGTTCTTAAAACTGTATCTCTAAAGATTTAATTCTTCACATGTTGTTTACCAAAAAAACTAAATAATAATAATACTTGTCAAATAGAGATCAGGCAAAGCTTGAGAGATTTCTTTAATACTGGACATATGATGCACAGTTTTGCAGTACTTCTCTAGCCTGGATGGTCATGGAATCTTCCTTTTGGGATACAGTGTTTAACTTATGGTATCTAAATACTCTTTGGAATATCATGTAAAAAACGTTGCTGTAGGTACAATAATTGATATTAATTCAATAAAAATGCTTGAAGCATTTACTACTACATCTTAGGGTTTGGGAATATGGAGATAAAAGATACAGCCCCTGCCCCCAAGAAGCTCTTGGTTTAGATGGAAAACAATAAATTAAGTACAGCATATCATGGTAAATGTTGTGATAGAAACAAAGATTCTTAGAACCCAGAAACGTTTGAAATGAGTTTTGGAGATGGCAGGAGTTAGCCTGGAGAGGCAGAGGAGGGGAGTTTCTAAGGGAAGGAGCAGAACAGATGGGTGAGTGGATGAAACTACCTTTCATTTACTTTCTGTATGATACATTTAAGTTCATAGGCTCTTACATCAAATGTTCAGTTCAGTTGAGAAATATGAAATTTTTTGAATGATAAATTGATTTTTCTGTATTACAGGATCACCTCACTCCACTTCTACTTGCTGTAAGTGGAACTAAAGAGGAAATGGTAGAATTTTTGATACAGAAGAATGCAGATATAAATGCAGTAGATAAAATGAACAGGTATAGTATTTAGTGCTTTTTTTAAAAAAATGTGAATGTTATTTTAGGGTAGTAAGAGTCACTCAAGTCAGAATTATTAAATGAATGAGAAGATTAACATAATTGTTGAGAGGATAGAGTGACAAATATCAACACAAATCATCAGTTAGGTAGAAAAGCAATTATTTGGACTGGGGAACCTAAAGAACAATATGCAGTAGGATTCATCATCTCTTATGATACTGACTGATATTTGTTATTTGTAATCTGATGTTTTTGATCATGTCATCTTATATCACCTAAAGAGGTTTCATATTAGTTTTACTGAAGTGTGGACTTTAACTTTTAGATCACTTTATGACTCAATATGGAACTTCTTAATCCTTTTATAGTATTTTTTTAACTTCTTCTTATAGAATTTCCTTCAAAAATGGTATATGAAACATAAATAGAAGTTGAAAATCATTTTTTCTTTGGGACGACTCTTTTGCCTTAAGTGCTTTCTTTGAAAAATATTGATGTTAGGTGATCTGTAAAGGATTATTAATTGCTATAACTAGATACTGTGGGTTCATCAGTTGTTTTCCTTTTTCATTTCTAATGTATTTTGATGTTTTCTTTTTAATTGTTATGAAAATGAGAGAAAGACCACTTTAAGTGGATAAAATTTTTCTTTAATGAAGATAAGTCATAAGTGGATGATAAAGGGAAGAGACAGCTTTTCATTCACATAAAACCGGGTTTAAATTCTCGCTTTCCCACTTGCTAGGCGTGTGACCTTGGGAAGACCACTTCCCACCAAATGTGTATTCTAATATGAGAAGGAGAATAACACTATGCCCTTCCAGGGTGGTTGTGTACAAGTAAGATTATGTATAGAACATTGAATTCAGTCCCCAGCACGTGCTCATCAACATCATTAACTGAAACTACTATGGTTACTATTTTCACCATTACTACTAATGTTATTGTTTAAGCCTGCAGATAGCTCTTACTTAACTGACCCCTAGTTGACTCTGAATCACAGTCCATTATGTCAAAATAGGGAAGACATGGAGCATACTTCATGCAATGCTTTGCTTACTTTAGATAAGTGATCTCAGCAGAGAATGACCAACTTCTACTATGTCATACCTTAATGACACAAGAAGCTACGTTTTTGTCCCTTCCTTTTAACCTAGGTGGTAATTTACAAAGAGGCACGCTTGAGCACCCAGGATGCTTGTGTCAGTTAGTACATATAAAAGGTTAATTCTATACTGATAGGCAAAATATTCAGCTGGCAATCTATATCAAATTAGCATTTTAAATAACTATTAAAGTTCCCAAGGGTGAGGTTATCTCTTTGTTATTTTAGAACGGCCCTCATGCTTGCTGAACATCATAACTCACCAAGTATACTACACCTTCTTGAGGAAGGTATGGATGTTTTTTCTGAAGATATCTCTGGAAGGACTGTGAAGGATTATGGCACTACTAGTGGTTTTAATACGTAAGTATTTACATTAAAAGACCAGTGAACACTAAATCAAGGTGTAAAATATTTTCAAATTTTATATCTTATACATCAGGTGAGATTTCATAGTGTGTTTCAGGTAGTGTTGGAATGGCAGTGAATTAGTCGAATTCATCAGCCAGAAATCAAACAAAAGGCTAAACGAGTTAGAAGTAGTAATGGGTACAGAATTCATCATCTCAAGACTTTCAAGAAACCTTTATCATTAGGGATGGTATCAGCATCATCCATTTCATTTGAAGAATAACTCGTGCATGAGATAATATGCCACATGTTTGATCCTTCTAATTAGTTATTTGGGTCTTGAAATGTCTACTTAACAGAAAATGTTGTAGTGTCTTCTGGGGGCTATTTCCTATAGCCTCCTCCTTGAACTTTTCAGGAAATGGAATGGTTCTCTAAATGCAAAGAAGACAGTTGTTTTTACAAGTCTGAGAGAGGGGAATGAAAGGACACTTCAATCATTCTGTTGTTTCATTTATTCTGTTATTCCATTTGACACTGGTCTTGCTGTCTGGAAATGATTGACCTTTGCAGATTCAGATCCCTCAGTCTTCATATGGTGATCCATATTTAGACTTCAAGGCTACATACACATTTTTTGAGTTCGTGCACATATGCTCAACCATTGTTCCTAAATCACCAGTACCCTGCTCTGGCAGCTGGGCCTCCTAGCTACAGCCACAAACATAGTGAGCAAAAGGGCCCTCCCTCCACACTCCAAACCTTATGTGGAGCCCTCATCTCAGCCTAGACTTAGCCTAGGTCTTTATGGTAAGTTATCCTTTGATGCCCCTGATTGTCTTCCCTCTAGCAAATAGTTGAGATTGTTCTAAACTGTCAGAGAGTTTCAAATATCATTGTAGGAAGATATTAGAACTTCCTTTTTTCTTTGCTACAAATTTGTATGCCAAGGCTCCTTTTGCCTCTGTTTAGTGCCTTTTTTTAAGTATTGGAAAGTCACATTTCATCCTTCTGCAGAGTAATGGTCACCAACTTGTAGCTGGTCTCTCAAGTGATCTGTTTTCCATAACAATGAAAATCTCCCAAGCTACTTGGACCTGTACCTGAGGTTTCTTAAATTCTTTCAAATTCTATCTCTTAGGGAAACCATTCATCAGAATTCTCTGAGCTAAAAGTAGGTTAATTGTTTGGCTCTTCTGTTGATACAATACATACATACATACATACATACATACATACATACATACAGGAGGTTGATTGGATTTAACAGGGCCAAACCTCATCCCTGACTCATCAGTGTCCATATAGGGCTTTGAGCTTGCTTCATCAGCACATACATGAAAATTGAAAGAATATAGAGAAGATTACCATGGTCCGTGCCCAAGGATGACATGAAAATTTATGAAGCATTCCATATTCTGTGCAGTCCTGTGAACATCATTTGACTGTTTGCTGACTAGCTCAGAGGAAACAGTGTATGTCAAAGCAAAACAGGTGTGACTCAATATTAAGATTGTGAGTTTCACTAACAAGAAAATTGTGTAAAGTGATGTATGAAATGACAGTGGAGTTGAGTGTTGAGCAACATGTATAATGTCATATGCAAATATGTTGTCGGTACTGATCTCAGACATGAGAAAATATGAACCAGCATCTCCTTCATTGAACTTAGTAAAAATAAAAGTAAGGTTTTGCCTTCCCCATCACTTGGAGGGAACATGGAGATTAAGCATCTTGCTAACGAAGATCTGCTGGTTCAGAGTTTGAGTAGGCAGAGAAGGAATAGTAGCAGTCCAAGGCAGGTCTTGACATTTATTGATTATTCTGCCTTTGGTGTGATTGATTAGCTCAGTAATGGGGGGAGAGTTATGTTATCTAATTTAATGAGATAATATATTAATAAATTTGTCACAAATTATGAAATAACTGAGATACCCTGAATTACAAGCCACAAAGAATAGGAAAACTAATAATCAAAATTAGGACTTAATAACATTTTCTTGAAACTTCAACATTTCATTCAATATTGCAGCCTAGGGAAAAATGCAGAATGGGTTGTATTTGGGATTCTAAAATAATTTCAGCAATTAAATTAAAGAACAAAGTAATCCATTACTTGACTATTTCTTCAAGCATTGTAAAAATGTTATAGTATTAATATTAAATATTTATAAAAATGTCTATTAAGAGTGACACAAGGAAGAAAAATCGTCATGTTTTGAAGACATTGAGCCTAAGACAAGCAACTTTTCCATGAACAAATAGCTGTTGGTCATAGCACCTAAGACTTCTTTTAAGTTCAGGACACTTTTTGTTATGTCAAGCGTACTCTAGTTCGTTGACTGAACTATGCTGCTCACACTTCATGAGGACTTCACCTTAGTTTTGTATTCTTGAAATCAAAGCGTAATAAGTTTGCAGCGCTTACACATTTGAAGTGTGTGGGCTAATTAAAGTTCTGATATTAGCCCTGATTTTGTTGAAATACTCTGAGAATTTCATATATTTGGTAAATGTTTTCATATCAGCATTAAAATAGTAATATTACTTATTACATTTTTATACATAGCATTCACCACCAAATTTCAGAATATAAAGAAGAAAAGATACCTGACGATCTTTCTGAAAACAACAATCCAGGTAAGACTTCTGATAGTGAATTGCTCTTGGTCGTTCTACCATGGATAAAAAAATAAAGAGTAAGGAAGTTTTGAGCACAAAAGGGGCAGTTAAAAAGTCAATGTGTAAATTGTGTGCATATTTTAAAAATTTGTTTCTTAGTAATCTAGAATTTAGAATTATGTAAGAAGTTAATTGTAGGGAGTTTATAATCACAAACAGTATTGTCTAAAAAAAGTCTTCATTTAATTATGGTCCTTAAAATGCTCTATGATATTTTTGTATAAATAATAAAATAGGTTTTAAAGTTAGTATGTTATATGTTTCCTCTGTGGTGACATTATAATCAATTGGATTTCTTATTAAAATGAGTTATTTATATTTTATAATAAATGTTTCTGTCTAGGAAATGAATATTAATTAGAGTTGATCTGAACATTGCAGGGGTTACGGGCACCAATTCCCTGTGTGGTGAAAAATTTGCGTATAACTTCTGGGTCCCCCAAAACTTTACTAACAGCCTACTGTTGAGCAGAAGCCCTACTGTTAACTTAAGCAGTCAGTTAAAACGTTTTGTATATGTATCATATACTGTATTCTTACAATAAAGAAAACTAGAGAAAATAAACCAT
Source organism: Lemur catta (assembly GCF_020740605.2). Lineage (NCBI taxonomy): Eukaryota > Metazoa > Chordata > Mammalia > Primates > Lemuridae > Lemur > Lemur catta. The sequence continues at coordinate 1,649,490 of NW_025423849.1, read as the reverse complement.
TATTAAGAAAATCATAAGGAAGAAAAACTATTTACTTTCATAAAGTGGAGGTGGATCATCAGAAAGGTGTTCATTCTCATCGTCTTCACACAAAGTAGGCTGAGGAGGAGGAATAGAAGTTGGTGTTGTTGCTTCTGTGTGGCAGAGGCAGAAGAAAATATGCATATGAGTTGAATATGCATATGAGTTGACCCCTATAGTTCAAATCCTTGTTGTTCAGTGATCAAGGGTATTACATAGTGTTTCCTGTCACTAAGGAAGTAATTATCTTTAATACTGGCAATTCAAAAATAGCTTTCTGGTATGAACAAATAGCAATAAGAACTGTAAAAAGTAGCCAGTGTGCAGTAGTGTCAGAAGAAGATTCATTTTTAAAGATACTGAGTACAAAAGTCAGATATTACTTGTTGAGAAGCACAAATTATCTTACATATTTTTATTCTAACGTGGTCTCATTATTATCGACCTCATCCCAAATAAATTGAAACTGCATGAGATATATTTACTTTGTTAAAACAAGATATATATTCTTCTATCTGCCAGATAGCTATCATGATAACAGTAATTTTATTAGAATAGGATACCCTGTTACCATTAGGCAAAAGATTACCATAGTCAGTATTCCAACAGACTTGCTTTGGGCTCAACAAATTGTAATAAAAGTACACAAACATTTCACAATAGCAAAAATGGTACTATTCTCCCTAGGTGTGACAACTTAAGCACCTGCTAATCTGAAGCGTACGAGACACCTTTAATTTAGTACGTCTTTATGAAAGAGCCTTTATAAGTTAGGTTTTGCAAGTTGCAGTAGACAATGATAGATGTAGTTTCAGTCCTTAGGGTTCTCATAATAAAATAGAGCTGTCCTAGGAAGTAATGTCTGTGGTTTTTCAACAGAATTGTCAAAAATCATTTTCATTCATTTATTTTCTTGACCAGTTGACAAATAACGCTCAAGAGTCTTTTAGGCAATAAGCATTTTTGTTATGTTACCAAATATAAATGTCTAAGAAATACACTCAGAAGCTTTATATTTTTATTGTCATTTTTATTATTTATTACTTTATTCAGTGCTTACTATGTGTCTGATGCCCTCTGTGAGCTCATAACTACCATTTCTAATGTACTTACCATGTTACATATGTGCCAGACAGTTTAAGTCCACGGCAAGGAATTCATGCTTTAAAAAATTGGGTAACATGTCAGGTAAGCATGCCAGGTAGAGCGACAGAAGAATGATGCTTGGCAGAAGGAACAGCTGACAAGATTGCATGTTTGGCAGAAGGATCAGCAAGTGCAAAATCTGAGATGCATGAGTGAACTTTGCAGGGTGTGTGAGCAGTTCAGTTTTCCTTATGCAAAAAGCATAAAATTGTAATGCTTGGGAATGAGATGAACACTTAGCTAAGACAAGATTGTGGAAGACTTTTTAATGCTTCCACACTAAAAAGTAGAAATGGAGAGATCTTATTTTTTTGGCCATGGGAAATTTCTCAGGTTGAATGCATTTGGCTGCAAATAATGGATGACCTAAGGAACAGAGGCTGAAACAATAGGAACCAAGTTGTTTTGGTGGTTCAGTAATGCCACCAGGATCCACTTTGTTGTCCCTCTTTCAAGGGTGCTCTTGGCACTGTTGTGCTTATGGCTCCTTTCCTGGTTGGCTCATTAGCACCAGTTCCAAACACAATGTTCTTACAAGATAGTATCTAAAGGTGGGAAGGGCTGCTTTTCTTCATATGTTTTTTGTAACTCGGGAGAAAAGTGGGAAGGATGCAGTGGTCTCCCTGTAACATTTTATCAGGTGGGTCACACCATATGCTCATTTTTAAATCAGTCACTGGGAAACAGATGTAATTACTGTGATTAGCTTAGAATAATTATTTCTCTTTTTGGAGCCAGGGAGGGGTATTAAGATGATAAATATTGAAATAGAATTGTGTTTCTCCAGCAAGAGACAAGAAGGAATGGCTACTGGGTAGGGAGCCATTAAAGTTTGTTGTAGTGATTCATTGAAGAATATTGAGCAGGGGAGTCTTAAGGTGGGATTTCAGTTTTAGGGCATTTTGTATATGGTCTAAATCAGGCATGGGCAAGCTTTGTCTCTAAAGGATCTAGTATTAAATATTTAAGGCTGTGTTATCGCTTTCACAACTACTCAACCCTGCCATTGTAGTGTGAAAGCAGTCATAGAAAATATGTAAGCAGATGGGCATGACTGTGCTCCAGTAACATTTTGTTTTACAAACCATATGGCATATGCATAGAGAAGAGCAGCAGTTCACCAAGGAAGATGAACACTTTTCTATAAATGTTGAATTTAATGGATATTCATATAGAGTCTTTTTAGTGTTTTCCAGACTCCCAGAAGGAAAGCCGCTCTTCAGAGTAAGTCACATTGTTTATATGAAGAGTTTTTAGGCACAGTGTGCCGCTCTTTTCACTTAGGGAATGGTGGGAATCCTCTCAAAGCCAATGTCCTGGATCCCAGCCATGAGCCAGCCTTGCAAGCAGGCCTTTCTAAGGATGGCAGTCTCATCCTTGCTGTATAAAATCTGTTCTGCACAGCAGTTACACCGCAACTTAATTTTTAGTGGTTTTAAAATTTTATTTAATAGCAGATAATATAATGATATAGCATAACATGGTAGTTGTTTTAGTTGCATGATCCATATTAAGTTGCAATGCTGTTTACTTTTTTTTTTTTTTTACTGTTAATGAATGTTTAACAGATATTTGTGCATAAGTTACTATGGCAATGCAGGCACTTAAAACAGGGGATGTGATATTATGAAATATATATGTGGTCTTTGATTTGGTTTCCTGGCATACAACTCCTAAAATTTTTGTACTCTCCAAAGTGATTATCTTTTTGTGTGTGAAGGATTGACTGATGGCTGGCAGCCACCAGGTAGCTGCAGGATGGAGGCTGGTCATCACAGACCAAGGCATGATTAGGGGGCTGGGACTTCCACCCTACCTCCAACCTCCAGGGAGGAGAGTGGGGCTGAAGATAATGTGATCTTCAATGGCCCATGATTTAATTTGTCGTATCTCTGTAATGAAGCTTTCATAAATAGCCAAGGAGTGAGTTCAGAGAGCTTCCAGATAGCTGAATATGTGGAAGCTGTTCTAGGGTGGTGCCCCAGGAGGGTATGGAATTGCTCTACCCCTTCCCCCATACCTTATCATATGCATCTCTTCACCCATATCTTTTGCAACATGTTTGCCTGAGTTCTGTGAGCCATTCTGACAAATTAGTGGAACCCAAAGAGGGTATTACAGGAACCTGGATTGAATCTGATCATTCAGAAGTTCTGGAGGCCCACATTTGCTACTGGTGTGGGAAAAAGCCAGCCTTGGGAACTGAGCCCCAACCTGTGGGATCTGAAGATAGTGATGGAACTGGATTGGAGGACTCTCAACAGGCGTCTCCAGCAGAATGAATTGCTTGATTGTTCATGGGGAGCCCCTGAACCACCACCACATTTGGTCAAAGAAGTCCTTTGTGTTGATAAATGCTGTTGCGGTGTGAGAACATACAGCAGCAAGGGGGACTGCTGTATACTCTGTGATTACATCTCCCAGTCTGTTAGTCCAGAAATCATGCTGTTTAAGTTTGACACTGTCTTCTTACAATACTGACTCTGCTAGTGAGACCATTTTCTGTCACTGTGGTAGGTTTCAGTTGGGATTATGATGATTGTACACAGCGGTTCACCTGTAGGTATCAAATTTTGAAAAATTCCAGTCTCCCTTGCATTTGATAAATCAAAGGAGGGGAGGCAACTGTTACTAATGTATTGATTGCCTACCAATAGTATCAATAATATTAATACTAGTATAGTCCTCAGGTATGACCCCAAAAGAATCCTTTGTAACAAAGCATGAGTCTTTTTCTTATTTTGGTCCAAAATCTAAAACATATACAAAAGTGTGCATTAATTATTTATGTTTTGTGAAGGTGGAGCCTTGCTGTGTCACTCAGGCTGGTCTTATTTCCGAACCCTTCAAAGGATCCTCTTGCCCCAGCCTCTCGAGTAGCTGAACTTATAGGCACATAACACCATGCTCTTGTATGCTTTTAATATTCTATATTTGTCTGTTGTTGATTTAAAAATACTTTGCTTTTTTTTTAATAGTGGATGGAATTTCTGAAGACTCTACAATCAGGTAGGATTTTGCAGATTTAAAAAAATTGTATGATAACTAAGGGAATGCAGAGAAAATAACCTAACTTTTCAGTGTTCTATTCTGGGCTGCAGACCACATTATGTGCTTAACATTTCATATCTTCTATAGTCATCACAACTGCTTCTCAAAGAATCCATGCTATTACTTTTTACTGATTAAGTAACTGTGGTTCCAAGAAGTTAATTAATTGCTCCATGATCCCATAGTTTGATTATCAGCCTGACTGGCTCCCAAATGTGTTTGCTTGTCCTTTAGCATAGATCAAGAGAAACCTGTGCAGTATTGCATCAAGGTACAGGTACAAATTAGATCAATTTAGAAAGTCAGATTTAGTTATATATTAATTCTCATCAAGAGTTCTTCTTAGAAATCTGGTTATTCCAAGAGCATGTCCTGATGTATTTGAGAATGACAGTGGTCCTTCCTTTTAACATCAAAGGTTTTAGGGCGGATCTCACTTCACTGTGGTTGTAGGACGATAGGTTTTACATAAGCAAGACCAGGCAAGTCCTAGAGAGGAATTGTTTTACTTTAAGTGAAGTGAAGGTTATCTACATATATGCTATGTTATGTTAATTATTTATCAGCTATTTAGAAGTTCTTTCTAATTGGTTTTTCTACTTAATGACTTACCAGTTTAGTTTTCCCATTAGGCTGGTATCCTTGCCTAATCCCATGAACGTGTTTTTTTTTTTTTTTTCCTAGAATCTTTTTTTCTCCCATGATTTTCTATAATTTTGTCTTAATATTTTTTTACTTTCTACTTTGCATTTCTTGGTTTTTTATTGTTTTTTTTTCCTGTTAAATATTCCCTACTTTTCTAAACAGAGAATGCAAAGCACATAGAAATTCATGATTTTAAGGAATCTTAGGGACTAATAAAAATGTCCTCTGGTACTTTAATCTGTGTTTAACATCCTGGTCAAGTAGTTGTTTAGATAGCATACCTGAAACTTTTTACTTTGGTAAATAACAAAGGATTGAAACCCAAGATATTTAAGTGATTTATTTGGATATAGTCAGAGGCAGAAATGAGATTTGAACTCATGTTTCTTCATTCAAGCCCAGTACTGTTCCTTTTTCATCATCTTGTAGGTGAGTGTTTTAATAATAGAAATGGAGAGTAGATCTAGGGAACCCAATGGAAGAGAATAAGAATGAAATTAGCTGCTGAACCCAGTGGCAGTGGATAAGAGTGGAATTAGCATTGGAAGGCCAATTTTGAAGAAGAACAATGCTGGGTTGGAGAGAAATACAGGTTTAAGAAAACAGATCAGAATATTGGGGCTTCTGACAAGTGTGATAAAGAGAAATCATATGAATGAATGAGAAAGGATGTTGGGATTTATCTAGAAAGGCACATTAAAATAGAGGGTTTGAGGGAGTTCTGAACAGGTTGCTGTGTTTTTGTTTGTTTAATTGGAGGAACTGGCAAACTTGAAATTTCTGTCAAAAGATGTTAAAAGAATTTGAGCCACTGGGAAGAGTCTCTGTAGCAGATAGGAAGGTGGTATCATCTACTTCCACTCCAACCTACACAGGGGTGGCTTACAGCCCCTTGAGTACTAGGGGGCTAGCGGTTGCTGAATTACATAGGTCTGTGGCCCATGGCACGTGTCCCTTCACCTCTGTCCTTTTTCCCAGTTCACTGATGTCTTTCCCATGTACATGTAGAGTAGAGACGGGGTAAGATTTGCCGGGAAATCAGTCATGGAGCTGGGGTAGCTGGTAATGTTCCTATCCTGGGAGAGGATGACTGAGACTCGTTTAGCCTGCTTATCAGGATGAGGGAAATAGAGGATTTCTGCTCTTGGTCATTTGAGCCTATTTTTCAGGAACCTGTGCTGTATTAGACTGAAGATTAAAAGTTTGAAGACTGCCATGGAGTCCTCCAGAAGAAGGACCTGGAATCAGGAGCCCATAAGAAGGTACTTAGATAGTACTTTGGGAAATAGAAGTATGACTACCAGGATTCTCCTTTTCCAGTAGTCTCTCTCCTTGAGTATCTGAGTGTCTATGAAGGTTTTTAAAGGCTTGCTAGTTTATATAGACCTGAATAAGGAATGACCTGTATGGGCAAAATAATCGGGTAATATAATTTTTAATTTTGTACTTTTTCTTGGAAGAATATCCCCAATAACAACATATAATTTTTTTTTACTTTTGTACATTTGTCTTTCAAACATTTCAGATGTTTCCTGGAACTCCCTGTATGGTTTTAGAGTAAAGGGGAGATATAGGGCCTTCTTAGGTGCTTTTCTTCCTGAAGAAGCAAGCCTCCCGATTTTCTGAGTTACACAGATTAGTCTTTGAAACAGAGACATGTAATGGAGAAGGGACAGCATATTTTTCTACCTTGTTTCAGGTTATCAGGTTTCTTCCAGTTCAGGTAAGAAGAGTCATGTCAGTCACTAAGTTAACAGACAATTTGTGAAGACATATTATACTCGGGATTTGCTAATATATTGGCGGTCGATATCTCTTATGAAGCTAAAAGTAAGTCTTCATTGACTACTTCATAGACTGTGAGAGGTGGAGACAGAAGTAAGTAACTAGAATATTTCTTAAAACAGAGACCAAATTTTACTAATAATTATATCAAGAAACATCATTTAATATCTAGATAGCTGACCTTTCATGTTGTTTTATTTTTTCTGGGTGAGTGCACCTAGATAGAACCCTGTAGATGTTTTTATTTTAAGGCGATAACCTCATTTATTTTTGTTGTATATTTTTTCTCTAAAGGATGTCCACCTACCCGACTATTGATGATTTAAGCAGTGTCGATACCAAGGTAAAGTGGTTTCTTGTGAAATTAATTTTACTACTCTGAATCTCCTTTTGTATAGTATATTCTCTTAAAATTTAGCAGTGGTTTACATATGACTTTATAATAGAAAATTGGTCAGAGAAAACCATTCTACATAAGTTTGATGAAACCCTTGTGTTACCTCTGACCTGTTATCTTCCTCTTCACCTCTTCCCAATGGAGTGTAGGGAGTTCGGTCCCCCAGATTAATTTTCAAGCTTGTGGACTGTACTTGTGGGTACGAATCCACTGCTCCTTACTAGCTTGAGATGGAAGGAACTGTGTTTAGCTATGGGGTTGTTCCTGCTGTCATTGCTTTTAGTTTGTGTGGAGGAGCCAGTTACTGAGGTAATCCTTTGTGCCCATGGTAGGCTCTGGTCCACCAGGTGGGGTATACGAATGCCTTAAGCTTTGGGAGGGGCCGTTAGCTTCCAGGTGTTGCTTGGACCCTGCTCCCTCCTTAAGTAGGGGGAGGAGCAAGATGGATCACAGCTGGGGTGCAATAGCCTGGTTGTGTGGGCTTCCATGGGGCTCAGAGTTTGCTTATCTGGCCATTAGGGGGAGCCACTGATACAGAGTTGAGAGTTGTCTCTGGAAGATTAGAGGGCTGCTCCTGATGGCAGGTGCCTACTCATGTGATTGCTGAGGCCTCTGGCCAGATTTTCCATTCTTATCTACAAACCTGGTCACTTTTCCCTCTGATCGGTCCGCTTTTGTTTCCTCTCCACCCAAGGTGGGCTCTCAAGCTTCCCCACAGTTTGTGTATCTGGCCTGTTGGCATGTGTCTCTGCACATCACTGATAGATAGGGGGATCTCCAATTGTACACTGCTTTTGTGCCACTAGACCCCAACGCAAGGTGGGTGGGCCTCTCTACCCCCCAAAGTCACCACTAAAGTGATGCTCCCACTGGGAGAATAATGGCAGCTAAAGGAAATTTTGGTTCAAGCTTAACTCTCTATTAAAGTGAGTGGGGATAGGGATGGTTGCTCTGATTCAGCCTGTGGCACTCAAGGCATTTGGTTTCCATAGGAACCAGTACTTATGCAAATTGCATCCCAATGGCACAGCCAACTCCAATATGGCACTTCTCAGTGGGGAAGGGGGCATGGGGCTCACCCATAGAACCCTGCTCTCTTGTGCTCCTCCACACCCTCCCAATGGGCATGGGTTCTCACTTGCCACCTGAACTTAGAACTGGATCTCTCCCCCATGGCCCCTGCCCTTCTGTCTGCACAATTAGCAGCTGAACACACCAAGCACCTGTAGGCAGCAAGATCACAAACTGAGGGCTGTGGGTGGAAAAGTGCCCCTGGCACTGAAGCATGTTACTGAGCACAGAGAACTCCAGGGCTGCTATGGTTTGGGGAAGGGGCTGTGGACTTCCTGCACCACTCTGAAGTTTGGAGTGGCACCTGTCTGTCTGCCTCTCTGAGCCCTGGTGGCAGCTCTGCTGACCCAGGCAGGCTGAGCTTGGAATGGGGTCTGGGAGTGCGCTTCTCTGGCTCAAGGCAGGCTCAGCTGGGAGTGTGTTGTTGTGTGGAACCAAGTCACTCAGTACAAGGTGCTTTGGTGGTTACTATGGTGTGGGTGCAGCCTCATGGCTAGGAGTTGCTTGAGCCAAAATTACTTCCTGTGATGCCAGGAGTCGGGGAGTGCAGAGGAGATGGCATCTGCATGCAGAGATGCCAACTCCCTTGTCTCTTCTGGCACTCCCCTATTGGATGAGAACCCTGCATCTCGTTGCTGCCCTGAGGCCTCTGGGTGGGGGAGGGGAAAAGAAAACCCTTACCATTTCCCTGGGCTCCAGGACATGCCAATAACTCCCTTCTACCTTCCTCTCTCAGTAACTCAGTTCTTCTTGGTGGTGTTCCTGGACTCCAGTGGTATCTATCCCCGAAGTCTACTTCCAAGCGGTAATCACTCTCTGCTCTCAGTCCAATCCTCAACTGTTCTGCTGGGATGGTCCAGCAAGCTTTTTCTCTAGTCAGCTACTTTGGCTTTCTCCCCAAGGACTCCTATGACTCTTATGTTAGGCCTTTTACAGAATCCCATATTTCTTGTAGGCTTTGCTTGTTCCTCTTGCTTATCTGCTCCATCTCTTGACTGACTTGTTCAATTAAAAAGTGTTGTCTTCAAGTACTGAGAATCTTTCCTCTGCCTGATCTAACCTATTCTTAAGGTCTTCCACTGTGTTTTGTAATTCCTTGAATGATTTTTTCATTTCCAGAAATTGTGTTTGATTTTTTTCTTTAATATTTCAGTCTCTTTGGTGTTTTTTTTATTCATTTTTTGCATTGTTTTGGTCCTTTCTTTGTGTTGGGTTTCCTTGTTATCTTGTATTTCGTTGAGCTTCCTTATAATCCACGTTCAAAATTCTTTATGTGTCATTTCAATATTCTGGTTTTGGTTGTTACCCATTGCCAGAGATGTGGTGTCCCCTTTTGGGGGTGTCCTTTTGCTTTGATTCTTCATATTTCTGGAGTTCTGTCTCATATTCCTTCTCATCTGGAGCAGATATTGCTTCTTACTTTTGGATTTTCTTTTGTTTAGAGAATGACATGCCCAGTTTATTCTCTGAACCAGTAGGTGGTGCTTGGAGGTGAGCATCAATTACAGCCCATATGATGAGTCAGTAAATGCAGTAAAAAGATGTACAAATTGACTTCACTGTTAGTAGGTGGTGCTTGCCAGAAGGAACAAGCTGCAATGCTTTTTGGGGGGGTCATGTGACCAGGTCTAGTCCCTCAAGAAAAGCACTCTCATGCCCCCAGTGGTTGGATGAACCCTGGGACTTCCAAGTGTGCCCTTACTTTCCACCACAGCAGTTGTGGGTGGGGGAGTGAGGGTGGGCATGTTTGGCTTGGGTGGTGAACTTGCCATCAAGATGAAAAATGCTATTAACAAGGGTTGAAGATCTGCTCCCTACCTCTGGACAAAGCTGCCAGGGAGGGGCTCAAGTGGCCCCATTCAACCAGAAAGTCTGTGTGAGGAGGCAGGGCTATCTGAGTCCCTCAATCTGGCAGTCTAGAGCATGCCTCACTCCTTTCCACCCTCCTTTATTACATGGTTTCTCCCAGGCCTCTGCCATTAGGCCCTCAAACCAGCCAAGGTCCCCTACAACTGTTGTGCAAGCCAGGATGTTCCCTTCCCAGGATCCTGGCCTCAGCTGGAAGTGTGGTCCTCCCATGTAAGAAGGGGTGCCCTTAGAGCACACTACATCTAGGACCCCCACTGCACTCTCCTCTTTGTCCCTGCAGGCACCCACATTTCATGACACTTATTCACAAATATTTCTTCTGTGCCTCCGGGCAATACGATTGAGACCTGGGCATACATGATCTGGTGTGTGGGCCCATCCCTGGGATCCAGTTCTTGACTATACCAGGGATGTGGATGCTGTTCCCAAGTCATCCATGGGGTACCGAAGCTGATTCTCTGTCCCCCCACCTTTGGTAGTTCCATGCTTTACTGGAGTTGCTGGGGAAATATCACCAGGGATGGCTAGCAGACAGGGAGCTCATGGTCTGTGTTACCCCTCTCTCCACTGCAGGACCAATAAGGAAAAGTGTGAACCCTGTTTCCTATAGAGGCCTCCATGTGGTCGCCCATTTGTTTCTCTTGGCAGCGATGGGTTGGGGAGGGAAAGGAGAGAAGAAGAGTTTGGCTGGAGGAAAATCCACTCTGGTCATCTCCAGCCCTCTCTCCAGGAGGCAGTCTGTCCAGAATGATGGGGTATCAGATTCATGCAGATCACCTGGGACCCACAGGGCCCCTGTGGCTCCTGTAGTCTGGGACAAAGTTGAGCAATGTCTATGTGAGAGTGAGTAATATGGAACCTGAGGGGTTGAAGCCCCCTAGGGAGGACAAAGGTGTCTGGTGGTAGACAAGAAATATGACACCTACTGTCCAGCTCAGATCTGTGGGGTGTTGTTGGAATACAGAATTAAGAGACATGGAAAGTTTCAAGAGTTTTTCAGGGCTTTGCTTGAAGGAAACTGAGCATATTAGTTCACATTCCAGAAGCTGCTTAGCAACAGGGGAGGCATTCCACTGACCAGGGGTGACTGCAAGGCTATGCTTGTCTCGAGGCCTGCAGGCCAGCACCTGGAGCTTGTGTAAGGCGGAGCTCGGCATAGGGTCACAGGTTAAGGAAGTGATCAAAGGATGCCAGCCCAGCAGGCACCTGTAGCTAAAGCTAATTAGCCTCATGGACAGTTCGTGCTTCACTCTGGACCACATGTCTCAGTTAATGACAAACTAGATAAAGAAATACATGGTCTGTATATTTCTGTTTTAGCTTTATTGCTAATTGGTAATTTTATCTTTAACTTGTATACTCAGCTAGGTCTATTCTTAACTTAGTGCTTAAGAAGTTTATCTTAGAAAAATTTTGTAACCATTTGCTCACGTAGATAGAATTAATTAAAGGATCTCTTGAAACCTTTGGGGAGCCTTTAAACCTAAATGAATGATCTGTACACATATATCTGTAACCGCTAACAGCTAATTGTTGTACCAATAAATACTGATGCAGGATTTCACTCAGTGACTCCTGGCTCACGGGAATGCTGGAGGACCTCTGCCTCCTCCATCATTTTAAACTACACTTTGTCTCTATCTCTATTATTTCCAAATGTCTTGCAAGGATTCTGCTTGGAACCTGTATTTCTTGGAGAATAGCTGACTCCCAGAAGGGCGGGAGGTGTCCTGGGAGGCTGGGAGCCTGGTTTCCTGTTTTTAAGGAGCTCCTTGCTCACTGGTGGCAACATTCTCTGGGCTTAGGTGGGCAGAAGGATGCTCCAGCAGCTCTGGAGCCCACCGACAGTCTGAGATGTGAGGGAGGGGGATGTTAACTCTTCCTCCACCTACCCTTCTTGTAGGTTTCCAAGCCTCTAATGGGTTAATCCCCACTGATGCCTTTCTCCTTCCAGTTGTGTTTTGCAGCCTCTTCCTGTGGAGTCTCCTGTAGGTTCAGAAACCCTTCCTTTAGACTGTCACTCAATCTGTGTTCGTTTGTCTGTTTGTTCTTTCTCTTTCATCTAAAGCTCCTCCTTCTTACAGAGATGCTCTGGCTAGTGGTGCCTCTGGTTCACCATCTTGCAGTTATTTATTTTAAACTTCTTGATCTGGGCTCCATTTAACATGAGCTTCTTGGGAAGGCTTTCCAGATATTCAAAGGAAATTGAGTGTTGTTAAGTAACTTGTTGGTTACTACAGGTGAATCAGCACAGGGGGAACCCCACGTCCAGTAATTATATGACGATTGCTAAATCCTTGTAGTACTGGCTTGGTGGAGTTGGGAATGATATAGGAGAATTTCCTGGATTATGAGGAAAATTTGTCATTCTCTTTCCTCACTCTGTGTGCTGAGTTGGTGGAGTTGGGGGAGGAGCAATGTGGGCACTCCCTCATGGTCATCATAGCTAAGACTTTGCTTAGGTCACACTGGACCCCAGCCAATCTCAACAAAAGCCCATGGTGACTGTTGCCTGGCTCCCTCTGATGTTTATGCTAGCCCAAGGGCTCTTTAGTTAGCAAGTTGTGAATCCTGCCAGGACTGGGTCTTTCCTTTAATAGCAGAGTGTATCTTTCGGGCTCAAGGTGATTCTAGGAGTGTAATTCATGGACTATGTTGTTAAATCCAGGGCCTTGGGAGTCTGCTATGTACTTTATTTCGCTGTTGGCATGCAAGTTGCAAAACAAAGTCTTCTGAATTTTTTCCTTTCCTTTCCCCAAATGGAAGAAGACTCTCCCTGAGCTGCACTGCCAGGGTTTGTGGGAAGGGTGACATAAGCACTGTCTTGGCCACCACCATTAGTGTATCTCTGGGTCATGTGTACCTCAAGCCCACTGGATCGGAGCCAGCACAGGCACAGGAACTACCCAAGGATGGTGTCCTTTGTGAAATCACTGCCTTACGAATTTATTTCAGGCCCCAGGCTGCTTTTTCTCAGCCAGTTGATGGACGTAGTCAGAACTAAGGTTTCAGGACAGAGAATTTCTCTTTGGCTGGGTGGGTCCAAATGCTCCCTCTGTGGGCACTGGCAGCATTCTGACCTGTGCTATGTTCCTCTGAAATTCAATACAAAGTCCCACAATCACTTCATTCTCTCTGACTCAGGGAAATGTATTCTCTTTGCTTGATGTGCTGGTGTGGCATTGCCTGCGGATGGAGGAGGGATAGTGTGCAAGGCTTTTTACTGCCCCAGTCAATGCCTCTTTCATTGATTGAATGTGAAACCTGGTACTGAGATCACTCACATGATTTTTGGTTTCCCTGAAGGTGCTTCCTTGCGTGTCTAGTTGTTGAATTTGGTGTTCATGTGGAGGGATGATTGCTGCAGGTTTCTATTTGGTCATCTTGCTCTTCTCAGATCTCCTACAGATGTCCTTCTTATAATATAATATGACTTTCTTTTTCTTTTGGTATGTCTACTTTTAGTTCTTTGAGAAATCTCCATATAGTTTCCATAGAGATTGTTGTAATTTATTCTCCTACCAAAAGTGTATAAGCCTCTTCTTTTCACCACATCCCCACTAGCATCTATTGGTTTTGACTTTTTAATAACAACTATTCTGACAAGGGTAAGGTGGTATCGCATTGTGGTTTGGATTTGCATTTCTCTAATGAATAGTGATGTACAATGAATAGTGATGTGTTTTCATATGTTTATTAGTCATTTGTTTCTTTCCTTTGGAAAAATGTTCATTTATTTTGCCTACTTTTGATGGTTTTTTTTCTTTTTTCGTGTTGATTTGAGTTATTTATAGATTCTGGGTATTAGGCCTTTTTCAGATACGGAGCTTGTGCATACATTCTGTAGGTTGTTTACCCTGTTGATTACATCTTTTGCTATGTAAAAGCATTTTAGTTAACTTAATTTCAATTTATTTATTTTTGATTGTATTGTATTTGCTTTTTGGGTCATAGACATGAATTCTTTACCTAACCCTATTTTGAGGATAGCTTTTTCTAGTATTTTTTTTCTAAATTTTTTTTATGGTTTCAGGTCTTACATTTAAGTCTTAAATCCATTTTGATTTAATTCTTGTATATGGTGAGAGATTGAAATCAAGTTTCCTTCTTCTGTATAGGAATATCCAATTTTTCTAGCACTATTTATTGAATAGGGTTTCCTTTTTCTAGTCTATGGTTTTGTCTGCTTGGTGAATGATCAGTTGGTTGTAGGTATTTGGCTTTATTCCTGGGTTCTCTATTTTGTTTTATTGGTGTATGTATCTACTTTTATTTTAGTAGTGTGATTTATTGGTTAATATTGCCTTATAGTGTAAATTAACATCATGTAATGCGATGCCACCTGATTTCTTTTTTCCTTAACATTGCTTTCGCTGTTGGTCGTACTCTTTTCTGGTATCATATGATTTTTTTGGTTTGTTTTTTCTAATTCTGTGAAAAAAGTGACATGGGTGTTTTGGTATAAATTGCATTGCATCCGTAGATTACTTTGTCAATGTGGCCATGTTCACAACATTTATTCTTCTAATCCATAATCCTGAGATACTTTCCCAATTTTTTGTATCATCTAGTACATTTTTAAAGTAGTATTTTGTAGTTCTTCTTGTGGAGATGATTCACAATCTTGGTTAAGTATATTCCCAGATTATTTATTTATTTATTTGTTTATTTGGAAGCTGTTATAAATGAGATTGAGTTGCTGATATTATTCTTACCTTGTTTGTTGTTAATGCATAGAAATGCTAGTGATGTGTATACATGGAATTTGTAACCTGAGACTTTACTGAATTTATTTATCTATTTCAGGAATGTCTTGGAGGTGTCTTTATGTTTTTCTTTGTATAAGATCATATTCTCAACCAACAAGGATAGTTCGACTTCAATTTTTTCTAATTTGTATGCGCTTTATCTCTCTTTTTCCTCATTGTTCTGGCTAGGACTTCCAGTGGTGTGTTAAATTGAAGTGGTGAAAGTGGGCATCCTTGTCCGTTCCAATTCTTCAAGGGAATGCTTTCAGATGTCCCCCATTCAGTATGATGTTGGCAGTGAGTTTTTTATATATGGTTTTCACTATTTTGAGGCATATTCTTCCTATGCCTAGTGTCTTGGGGGTTTTTGTCATGAAAGGGGTATTGGATTTTGTTGGATGTTTTCTCTGCATGTATTGAGATTAGGCTTTGGTTTTGTTTTTAATTCTTTTCATGTGGTGAATTACAGTTATGGACTTTTGTATGTTGAACCACATTTGCCTCTCTCAGGTGAAACCCACTTGATCATGGTGAATTATATTGTTGAAGTGTTTTTTGCTAGGTTTTGCTTGTATGTTTGTTTGTTTTTGAGGAATTTTTAAATCTATTTTCATCAAGGACATTGGCCTATAGTTTTCTTTTTTTGTTGTTGTGTCCTTACCTGGCTCTGTTATCAGGATGATATTGGTTTTGTCAGGTGAGTAAGGGAGGATTCCCTCCTTGTTGTAGCACAATTTCTGTAGGATAGTACAAGTTCTTTTCTGTAGCTCTGGTAAAATATACCTGTGAATCCATCTCACCCTAGGCTTTTTTTTTTTCCCATGGGAGTTTTCTTGTTAATGACTCAATGTTATTATTCATTATTGGTTCATCCAGGATTTCTATTTTATCCTGATTCAAGCAGGGGACTTTGCATTTTTCCAAAAAATGTGTCCACTTCCTCTAGATGTTCTAGTTGGTGTGCATAGAGGTGTTTGTAGTAATCTCAGATTTTCTTTTAAAATACGTCTCCTTTTCCATTTTGGATTGAGTTTATTTGAATCATCTCTTTTCTTGGCTAATCTGGCTCATGGTCTGTCAATGGTTTTATCTTTTCAAAGAACGAATTTTGCATTTCATTGACATTTTGTATTTTCTTTTTGGTTTTACTTTTGTTTAGTTTTGCTTGGCTATTTGTTATTTCTTGTCTCCTGCTAGATTTGGCATTGGTTTGTTTTCATTTTTTCTAGTTTCCTGCGGTATGATATTTGGTTATTAATTTGTTGTCTTTCTCATGTAGATATTTTGTGCTCTTATAAACTTCCCTCTTGTTACTACTTTTTCTGCATTTTAGAAAATTTTATAGCTTTTGTTGCCATTGTCATTCAATCGAAAAATATTTTTTCATTTCTGTCGTGTTTTCAACTTTGGCCCAAAGATCATTTCACAGGAAGTGGTTTAATTTCTATATATTTGTCCAATTTTGAGAGTTCCTCTTGGAATTGTTTCTCATTTTATTCCACTGTAGTATGAGACAATAAATACATGATATGATCTTGATTTTTTAAAACTTTTCTGAGATGTGTTTTGTGGTTTAGAATAAGTTCTGTCTTGGAGAATGTTCCATGTGCTGATGAGAAGAATGTGCATTCTGCAGTTTTTTTTGCAGAATATTCTGCAAATGTCTCTTAGGTGTATGTGTTCTACCATCTTAAATCCATTGTTTCCTTGCTGATTTTCTGCCTCAGTGATTTATCTAGTTCTGTCAGTAGAGTGTTAGGGTCCCCCAGTATAATTATGCCCCTATTGATTTCTTTTCCTGGCTGTAGTAGCATTTGTTTTATGAATTGGGGAGCTCTGGTGTTAAGTACATATATATTTAGTTTTGTTAAATCTTCTTATTGAATTGATCTCTTAATCATTATATAATAACCATCTTTGTATTGTCATTATTGTTGTTTTAGAGTTTATTTTACCTGGTATAAGATTAACTACTCTTGCTTGCTTTTTATATCCATTTGCATCGAATGTTTTTTCCAGACCTTCACTTTGATTCTGTGAGAATCTTTATGAATTAAATGTATTTTTTTGAGACATGATATTTTTGGGTTTTGTTTTTTTTATCCATGCCACGAATTGATACGTTTCAGTGGGATATTTAGAAGGTTTACATTGAATGTTAATATTGATTAGTGAAATACTGTTTCAGTCTTGTTGATTTGTACCAGTAGCTTTGTATTCTCACTTAATTTACTATTTTGTAAGAATTGTGACTTTTAACTTCTACTTATTTTTACACTGTAGAGTATTGACTGTACTCTGATTTTTAGAGCACTTTTGAGCATTTTCTGTAGAGCAGGTCCAGTGCTGTGAGTCAGGGGAGAAGAGTCTGAATGGAGGAGAGCTGGCACTCTGGTCCTCTTTTTCCCAAGGTGTACCCTGCAGGGGATGCACTCTCTTTTTACTTGAAGGGAGCCCACCCTGTATGTCCAAGCTCTGGGATCACACAGTTCCCCTAAGACCTACCAGTGCACTGTGGTTACTGCAATCTGACTGAGTATTAGAGAATATTTGTGTGGGTTCCAGTGTCAAGAAATGTAAAATGCTGAATTCCCCTGGGCAGGGCAAAGGCACACAATAGCTGGAAAAGCAGTATGACAACTGCTGCCTCAACTTGGGTCTGTGGTAAGCGTGAGTGATAACCAGTGGGCTAGAAGCCTGGTGCTGTATTGTCAAGAAGCTCTCAGTTCACTAAGGGCAGCAGTGCTGGGCTTATGAGGCTACAGGGTCTACCCAATAGTTTGGAGCCTTAGGACTGCCAGAGGTGTGAAAGGAGGAAAATCAAACACACTGACCTACCCTTTCCATGGGGCCACTAATTCCCTGGGGGTTCATTTCTTCTAAAATCTTGTTCCTTCTTGTTATTTCCTGTGACTTCTTTCCTTGGTGTCTCTGGCAGATTCTGGCACTCTTCCTGCAGAATTACACCTGGGCTATGATTTCATCTGAAACTTTCTCTTCTTTCTGAGATGATCTGGCTTCTGATATCTCTAGTCAGCCATCTAAGCTATATCCACTCCATGTTTTTCCTAGTTATTTAAATAATAATTTTATAACTCCTGCATTACTATGAGTTACTACAGGTTAGGAAACATATTTGTGTGTGTGTTAGAGTATGAAGAATGTAATCTGGCATGTATAAAGCATTTTAATATATTTTAATGGGAATAAATGAATAGATAAATGAATTTTAGTGCAAAGAAATGTTAGAATATTAAGGTTACAATGGAATGTTAAAAGTAACAATATCCATAGTATAATTAATAATTAAATCTATTGAATTTTTAAAATATAATTTAAATTTATGTTCCCCTTTAATAATTAGATTGTACAACTTCAGGAGAGTTATTATGAGAAAATATTTCATGAAAATGAACAAATTAGCAACATATCATAAGTAGGAAAGAGAACTATGTTATCTTTTCTAGTATCATCCAACTAGAAGTTTAGATTAGGATTTCAGATTAAAATTTCTTAAGTGTTCCTTATCTTCAACCGAAGTTCTATTAAAAAATGTCTTTTTAAGCAATACATTAATCTTTATAATTCTAATTACCAATTTTTTCTCCAAGTACAAAAGAGATGGAATATTTCTTTTTCTGATTTTTTTATCTCTGTAGCAATAGTGTCACAGCTTCCACATAGTGGAAGATGATTATGTTTCAATAATTTATTGTTTTATGGTAATTAAATTAAATTCTTTCCTATAGAAGGATATAGGAAAGTAAATTGTAGAGTAAATATTAATCAATTATCAGTTTTATCATGGATATACTGTAAACTAAAGTCTCTGTTTTATTCTCATATTTCTCCATGTACCTTATCATACAGAATATTTTTCCTTTTCTTCCATGGTTTAATCACATATTAGGTGGAGTGGTCATGTCTCTTTTTGTTTGTTTGTTTCATCCTCCTCTTCCACCTTGCAAAAATGATTTTCCCCAATCTAAATATTTCCTTGCAGAATGCATTTCCTCGGTGTGTACCCTGTCAGTGCCTCTTTGTCTTCATTGTCATCGTATTTAGTGAAAGCTTTCTACTGAGTAGCTGTTTGTGGCTTTCATTCTTCAATGATTGCCCCACAAGGTTTATTATTGTTTTCTGTCTTTCTTGGGAGAACCTGAATCTATACAATAATTTATCTTTAGAATTTTGACAAACATAATAGAAGTGATTGATAATATTTGCAAAGCCAACCCATTAAAATAAGTTATTACTAAAACCTAAACTCTCCCATTTTCCCTGGCAAGAGATAGTTAATCCAAATGTAAATCATGCAAACACATTTCACAATGTAACACAAAATTGATTAATTTAAGTATCTTAATGATAGTTACTTTAATAATCCTGTAAGCTGACTAGGTCCATTTTTGTCTCAGGCTATTTTGGCTAAGAATATAATCTAATTGGATATTATAGCATTTGTAGAATAATCAATTATGGGCAAAGGGAGTAACATTCTTAGGACATCTGTACCATCTCTCATAATCTTCACCCCATGAGAAGATGTAAATTAGTAAATGACAGAATTGAGGTTGAATCTACTCCAAAACCTCTTTTCTTTGCATTAGGTCATATGGTAATGGTGAATATTATAATTATTTTACCACTTTGATACTTGTTATCCTTAAAGCTATTGTTTTTTGTTCTAGGATGTTTCTGAACCAAACTTAACCAACTTAACTACTGCTTCTCAGCAATCCAGGAAATATTGTAAGCTTTTTAAAGATTGCCTATTTTTGTATTATCCACTGATTCTTCATTACAAATATCTTTATATATTATTTACTTTCTTTTTACTGTAGTAGAAGCAAAATATGCTACTGTGAGAACAGGTAAGGGAAACGTGTTTGAGGACAAGATTTCTGATCATCCAAAGGAAGATGTGTTTGAATGCTTTCCCACAACATCAGGCAAAGTCCAGGGCTTTTTAAATCCTTCCTTTCCACCACCTGAGCCTCAGCGGAAACCTTCCTCCGGGTCATTGGAAAACTGTGGTCTTACAAAGGTAAGTTATTATTTGAAAAACTTTTCTCCCCCATATATTTATGTACCCCTCCCCCATCCTCATAATGCTGACAAAAATACTGTAAAGAAATGGACCTCCTCAAGGCCATAATAGAAAACAAATGTAATAACAAAAGGAAGGATGGACAGGATTGAGATTTGTAAAAGCTGAGGGGAGTAAACAATTCTTAGGTTAGAAATTGTAGAAGGAAAGAATTAGAAAGCAACCCAAAAGAGCAGCTCAGAAATGTGGAAATGAAGAGGGGGATGATGGGGAAGAATTCATGCGAAGAAGGGCAAGATAAATACAAAGTTTGATTAAGAGAGTCAAGATCACACAAATTATTATGAAAAGATAACAGAAATAGTAGAGATAAATGAGAGTGGGAACTCTGTATCGTAAGGTATGTTAGAAATTGTTTTCATGCAAATCAAGAAAAGACAGGCAATGAAAAAGAGGCTGATATTCTTTTAAAAACTTATAGATTGCTTTAATGAAAAACAAACCGAAAAGTTAAGGGTGGCTATAATTAATATATTGTACATTTAAAACTAGCCATAAGAGAATAATTCAAATGATTCTGCCATAAAGAACAGATACTATTTAACATGATGCATATCTCAAGTACACTGATAAGATTCTAGAAATGTATCAAAATTTAGGTCCCTTCAAAATTTGTACATCTGTTATGCTCAAATAAAAACTATGTAAAAAGGAAAAAAATGAATCCTCATTTTTAAAAAATTATTAAGGTAATACATTTAATCTAGTAAATTATTAAAGTAATATATTTAATCGAGTAAAACCTATGTTCCTGGATAATGCCAAGTGAAATATATTTCAGGCCATATCTGATATTATGAATTATTAATTTTTGACTCTTTCATTTCTTCTTTAAGGTTTATAACTTATCTTTTGCATATCCATAACTTACTTAAATAATTTGTATTACTGTTTGGTATAATGTTGACAATCATTTTAGATCTGTTTGAAAATAGAGAAAGGAATAAACATTTTATTTGATCTTTTTTAAAATTTCAGGTTATATAAGGGAGGTTCTTAATCAGTATTCATTAAATAAGAATATAAATTTTGAGCTGCAACCCTCTTGAAGAAATAAATGCTACAATTGTTTACTTCTGGACATGTGATTTATCTTGTACCAATAATTTCTACATATAACAGACACACATATGTATACATCACATGAATGCAATCATAATTGATTATTGTTCCCTAGAATAAACTACTTATTGTCATAGCATTATAAAGAAGGGGTGACTGTCAACAGAGTATACACATTCATCTCTGGAAGATGGTTGTTTACTTTTAAAAAATATTTCTAGCATTGGGAACATTTTATATTATTCTCAGGAAGATTTATTAAGTTTAGTATTCATAGTTGTTATATCTTGCACATAAATTTGTTCATCTGCAAAACTCAGAAAGCCTGTAGACTTGATTTTGTAGTCCTCTCTCCACTCCTTATGTGAATATTGGGGCCTGTTTGACAATTGTAGATGTATTTAAAGATTCTTAAATCTTCAATTCGGGTAATCATAGCTTTATGTTCTTTATAGTAGATGCTCTGTCCAATTTTTAACTACCGTCCTATATGATGGAAATAGGAAATTAGAGCTATGAGTATGTTGCTTACATGGGAGTAAGAAAACAAGGTGAAATTTAATGGAGGGCTTTATGTTTCTTTCTTACATGATCATAGTACTTAGAAATACATCATAATTCTGCATCACATAAGCATTTCTCTTCTACAGTTTAAAATTTTAAGATTAATTTTATTTTTTTTAGTGTCATTCCTTTTTTTATTTTAAATTTTTTAATTCAGGATATTTTGGGGGTGCAAACATTTTGGTTACATGAAATATTGTTTGCCTCACCCTAGCTAGGGCTATAAGAGTGTCCTTCCCACATACAGTGTTCCCCATTTCCATTAACTGTGGGTTTACTCCCCTCAGTCCTCCACCCCCCAACTTGACCAGCACCCAGTGAGTATTACTACCCTATGAGCACCTTAGTGTTTATCAGTTAGTACCAATTTGATAGTGAGTATATGTGGTGCATGTTTTTTCATCCTTCTGATACCTTACTTAAAAGGATGGTCTCAATCTCTATCTAGGATCACATAAGAAGTACTAGATCACTGTTCTTTTTTGTAGTTGAGTATTATTCCACGGTATACATATATTATTTTATTAATCCACTCATGTATTGATGGGCACTTGGGTTGTTTCCATAGCTTTGGAAAAGTGAATTGTGCTGCTATAAACATTTGATTGCAAATGTCTTTATTCTCTTCCTTTGGATAGATGCCTAGTAGTGGGATTGCGGGATCAAATGATATCTCTATTTTTAGCTCTTTGAGGTATCTCCAAATTACTTTCCACATGGGTTGTACTAATTTGTAGTCCCACCAGCAGTATAAGAGTGTCGCAATCTCTCGTATCCATGCCAGCATTTGTTATTTTGGGCCTTTTTAATAGAGGCCATTCTCACTGGAGTTAGGTGATGTCACATTGTAGTTTTGATTTGCATTTCCCTAATGATTAGAGATGTTGAGCACTTTTTTATATGTTTGGTGGCCATTAATCTGTCTTCTTTTGAAAAGTTGCTGTTCATGTCCTTTGTACATTTATTGATGGGGCTATTTGATTTTTTCTTGTTGATTTTCTTAAGTTCTATATAGATTCTTGTTATCAGCCCTTTATCAGATGTGTAGAAAGCAAATATTTTCTCCCATTCTGCAGTTTGTCTGTTTGCTGTAATGATAGTTTCCTTGGCTGTGCAGAAGCTTTGTAATTTGATCAGGTCCCATTTGTTTATTTTTGTTGCTGCTGTGATTGCTTTGGGGGTCTTCTTCATAAATTCTTTGCCAAGGTGGATGTCTAAAAGACTCTTCCCAACATTTTCTTCCAGAATTCTTAAGGTTTCGTGCCTCAGGTTTGAGTCCGTTATCCATCGTATGTTGATTTTTGTGAGAGGTGAGAGGTGGGGATGCAGTTTAAATCTTCTGCACATGGACATCCAGTTTTCCCAGCACATCTTGTTGAATAGAGATTCTTTTCCCATATGTATGCTTCTGTCTGCTTTGTTGAAGATTTGATGACAATATGAGGATGGTTTTATGTCTGGGATCTCTGTCCTACTCCAAAATTCTATATCTGTGTTCTTGTGCCTATACCATGGTGTTTTGGTTACTATAGCCTTGTAGTAAAGTTTGAAGATACTTTCAGACCCAAAGTCAAGGGCTGGAAAACAAACTTCCAAGCAAATGGAAACCAAAAGAGAGAGGCCATGGTGATTCTGATTTCAGACAGCATAAATTTTAAAATAGCAAGACTAAAGAAAGACAAAGATGGTCACAAAATCATGGTGAAAGGAAAAATCCAACAAGAAAGCTTAACAATTCTTAATATTTATGCACCGAACACAGGAGCACCCAGATACATAAAGCAAACCCTGTTTGATCTAAATAGCATGATAAACAGTAATTCCATATTAGGAGGGGATTTCAGTACCCCACTGACTGAATTGGACAGATTCCCAAACAAAAAGTAAGCAAAGAAATCATGGACTTAAACAAAGCTCTAGAACGAATGGGTCTAACACACATCTACAGAATATTCCACCCAAATAAAGCTGAATATACATTCTTCTCATCATCTCATGGAACTTTCTCCAAAATTGATCAAATCCTAGGCCACAAATCAGACCTCAACAAATTTAAAAACATAGAAATTGTACCATGTATCTTGTCAGATCATAGTGGTATAAAACTAGAGATCAATTCCAACAGAAACACTGCTTCACAAGGTCATGGAAATTAAACAATCTCTTGCTGAATGATTACTGGGTCAAGGGAGAGATCCAGATGGAACTTAAGATTAATTTTAAAAATAGTCTTCTTGCAGCATCTTGAATTGGTACTTTAGAATTAAATCTTTTTATTCAATTTAAAAGTGTATGTTATGATAATATTCCAGAAATAAATATTTTCATATATTAGTACTATTATATCTCACATTCTTCAAATTTTTAAAAGTATAGTTGAAAAAATTGAACTGTATTTTTCCTCCTCTTATTCTCATTTTCAAAATTTCTGAGTTCTGTATAGAATTTCATTATTTAATTCTACCATTTTCATATACTTTACAAATACTCATCCTTTTTCTCACATTGCCCTGTCTTGAAATGCTTCACACCCATTCTCAGCACTTTTTCTATCTTTCACAATGTGGCCATATATCTTTGCAGTATTTCCTGATCTTCCCAGGCAGAACTCACTGCTCTCTCCTTTGTGCCCTTACTGTCCTTTATTCACTTTAATTGTAGAATCAGTGAATTATTCTTTTCCATCTCTCTTTCATACATCTCAAACTCCTCTTGAATCTAGGGCAAAATCCACCGTTTTTTTATATTATCAGCTTCTGCCAGAATAGTGCCTGTGATTTGATAGACAGAGTAACGTTCATTGTCTTATAGACTAATTGAGTGAGTGAGTGAGGGAATAAATGCAATGTTTTCTGAAGTTGGGATTTTTTTTTTTTTTAAATAGGAAGGAGCAACAAAGCCAGCATCTGGACAAAAGGAAAATGGTATTGGTATTATTGAACATGCTCCGCGAGAGCAAAAAGTAATGTCAATTTTATTTATGTGCACAAAAATAACAGAAGTGGTAAGTTAGTGAATACCTATGATACTCTTTAATCCTTAAATGCCATCACACACATACACAAAAAACATTTAAAGTATGCAGACCCCAATATATTATCCATTTCTTTTAAATATATTTCTTTTGCTGTCTTTCTTGATACTGTCTACTTTTTTCTTCCTAAAACTGGTTCAACCTTGAAATTATTTTTGCTATTAGTTTTATTTTATTGAGATAAAAATGAATGGTGATAGACTTGTATATGTATTTAAAATGTATGATAAAAATGTTCTCATGAGTGTATCTGTGAATACCATTTTATAGACAAGATGTCTGCATTAAAGCCTGGAAAAAATGAAGATGCAGAATCACCTCAGGATTTGGAGGTACTGTCTATTGTTGTTGTTATTTTAAAATATAAGTATCAAATGATGTTAGAACCTAAAAGAAAATGTTTAGACTTTATGTTCTCACCTCTGTTTATGCCTGTAAAGAGTTAGTTTCTTGTATTTTCAGCTCACAATTAACAAATTGGTTATTGCATAGTACAATTCTTCTCACCTGTGGGATTCATTTAAGAAGCTACTATAGTATAGTGCAACAAAATAAAGCTTAGAAAAGGAATCAGTTTGGGTTCTCAACTTAGGTTTTTCTACAACAAAAGAATTATTCCAGGTCAACTTATGATCAAATGAATCATTCTATGTTATATGTGGGTGTGTAAAAGTCCTAATGATACTCAGAGAGAAACTGTTTGAACGATTGTCTTTTCCAACGTGGAACTTAAAAAGATAATATCTGCAACTTGAAGGTGTTCGTATAATTGGGTTGTTAAGTATAGATCTGCAAACAACATTTCCAGACAAGGAAAAGTATGGGAACAGTAAATATGTAGGACTATAGTAACAACAGTTCAGTTTAGTGGTGTTTTAATAAGTAGAATTCATTTTTAAAAATAGAAGCCATTGGATATTTTTGTGGCATCCATGTTTGTACTAGTGTCAGCATAATATAATGACAGTGTACATTGAAGTGACAACTGTGGAAAGATATGGGAAGGGTCTGATGATAGAACAGCTGCTGCACAGTGGTACCAGCACTGAGTGGAAGCCAGAAGACATGTTAGTGTCCTGGTACTGTCGCTTAGTAGCCATGCAATCTTGAAAAAAATGAATGATTTATCCTATTCAGATATCAGTGACCTTCTTCATAAATATGGTACTAACATCTATTCCTTAAGTACGCGCAATGAACAAATGTGGTAAGAAACATAAAAACATTTTGTAAACTGGAGAGAGTGTTTATACAAATGAGGGACCAAATGATTACACTGATACTCACTAACTTAATGAATGCTGAAGGTACTTTTTGCAAACCAGAAGGCAGTAGTCCTAAGAAAAGAATGGAAGTTATAGCAAGCATATGGATTCCTAATTTTGGTTATGTTCAGTTTCCCAGCAGACTATTACCAGAGATGTCCTGTGGGAATATAGTGATTTGATGCTTGAGACCTTCCTGATGGGATTTTACATGTTTTGACGTTGATTAAATGTCTGTTATTGAGTACCAACTACATGCTGGGAAGTAAGACACTGAATATACAAGATGAGGGAATATGCTATAGGGGTAGGAAGAGAAAAATAAGTAAACAACAAAGAGCTATAGGTCATTATAAGTTCTGCATATAAGGAAAACAGAGACTGGTTAGAAAATATTGAGGTAGTTTGTAGTTAGGATGGGGATGGAAATGTGAATAGAATTCTGTAGTCAGAGAATATCTTTCTGAGGGTGACATTTACATCGCCGACTTTCACATGACTAGGAATGAGCAAGCTACGTGAAAGTCTAGGAGGAGGACATTCTGGATGGAGAGATGAGTGGATCACATCTCTTCATTTTACCCTTAACATCCTGGAATGACCAGGAAGCAGGAAATGGGACAACCACCATCCTACTCAATTATTATTAAGTATAGAAAAAATGTACAAATAAGTGTCCAGCACCATTTAGATGCTTTATGAATAAATATTCTTATAATTCTCTCTTCATTAAGGTTTGCTATTCTTTTTTGCAGTTTTCTTTTTAATTGGGAAAGAGTTACATATACTTTACTTTGTGTATCTCTAATATTTGTTTGCTTTACCTTGTACATGTGTAACATTTCCTTGGTTTTATTGAAATATGACATAAAGATATGTTTTTTTACTACTCCATCATTTTATTCATCCGTTTATACTATCAGTAAAAACTTTATTAAAAAATATTTAGATATTTGCAAGCCCTTGTTTCCAAAATGATGCAGCTTGTTAAATGTGCTGTTCTTCCTGAACTTGACATACTCTGATGTTTGTTATCATGCTAAGTATCTTATTTTAACACTAAACATTTCGAAGGTTAAAATTATTCTAAATATTTAATTATGTAATTATTATAGTAGGTGTATTGTATGTATGTATATATATTAAATACTCTTCTTATTTTTGGTGGGGATTGTAAAGTACAATCAGGTATTTTGAAGTTACTTCCTTGTTGAAATGTGCATACCCATTAATATTTTGTCTGTGACTATATTGCCTTTTTCCTCCATTCTTGGTTTTCAGAGTCAATAGCCAGAAATAGATAAAAGGTAACCTTGAGCTGGATAACATTTGTGAAGTTCCCTGTACAAATGTTTTGGTTTTTCAATACATACTTCTCTTATTTTTAAGTCTAATTGCCTTTACAATAGGAAATTCAGGTAGTTTTAAGAATATGATTGGAAAATTTTGATGGAATTCATTATTTTTATTTTTTAATTGAAACTTATTATTGATATTAATTTTAACAGAATGTCTCCACGAATCTCCCACAGAAGTATGGTGGTGATTTACGGTGGGCTGCAGTTCACAAACAAGAATACACCATAAATGGACAAGTAGAAGGTAAGAACCATATTTTATTAAAAGAAAATCATTTAACAGACTGTTTATTTAAAAACATGTACACTGATACATTCTAAAATCCAAAGAATATCATCAAGCATCAAGAAGCAGGCATATGTAATGGAGGGTGGTCAAATAAAATAATTCTTCAGAAAAAGGAAGAGCAGAGTGTTTGAAATGTGGGAAGCATATAAAGTGAGCTTCCAATACCAGAGTGTGTCAGAGAAGTATAGCAAACATTTCTCACTCTTCTTATCTCCCTCACTGTTGGGAAGGCACTAAGGATTGAGGCACCTAAGCCTGCAGCACTATCTTTTCTATACCATAGAGGAATAGAAGCATATGTGGTCAGCTGTACACATGCATAATTTAATGTGGTTTGAAATGTTCTTACTTCATAGGGTAGAATTAGTACTGCTCAAGATAAAAACTTTGGAGAGAAGAAGAGAATAGGGTCAGTTATTGAGAGATGAGGGAAGATAGAGGCTGATAAGCAGCCCATTAGAAACATTATGACTTGTAATACAATTTCATTTGTGGGGACATGATAGGGAGGAACATGAGGCTAGATTCCAAAAGGGTCAGTTCAGGTAGAGGAATGTGGAAGTACACTCAGTGTAGACCAGAGCGTCTCAAACTTTCATCAATCAGCTGTGTTAAAAATGCACATTCTGAGTCAGCAGCTCTGGGATTCTGCATTTCTAGTAACTTCTCAGCTGATGCTCCTGCTGGTGGGCCTTGGGTATAGACTTCTTTTTAGAGAAATCTGGAAGAAGAGCCATTGGATAACAGTTTAAGACGTTACAGGATCAGGGGAAAACATTATTTTGTTATCATTTCTGAGCATGTTTGTAGCCAGAGGGGAAGGAGCCAAGTGATGAGGAAGGAGAAATTAGAGATGTGAGGTACTACTGCTAAATGAAGAGGAAAGATGTGGTGGGAATAATAAATCAAAGATGTTGAAGGAGGAGAATAAGGGGCACAGATCTCTACATGACTGCTGTAAAGGAAGAAAGATTGTGAGGGGTGAAGGAGGGAGGAATGAAAGAAGTTAGGAAGGTGATTTTGGAGTTGATGAGGAAACTTGGGAGCACTTCAGATGACTTCATTATATTTACACTCAAACAGAAGCTTAGATTCTTGCTACTTTAAAGGTTAGTAGAAGCAGGAGGGAGTGCTAGAATTGGGGTGAACAATAGTAATTTATTTTTCCTCCCCATAGCTGTCAGACAGCAAATATACATGTTGCATTAATATTAGTTAATCAAATGAGATTAATTTGAATATAGAAGCATCAGCCGCTTTTTTAAGATAGCTAAATTTTTGGTAAGGTAATTGTTTCATAAAAGTCTTTTAAAGACTACTTGGTAACCAAACTAATTTTAAAAAGAAAAAAAATTACAGAGTTCATCCTTGAATACTAAAATTGTTATTTCAATATAGAAAATTTATTATACATTGCTTCTTAGATGTGGTGTTAAGGCTTTTTGTATGTGTGTGTATCAAGAAAGTTTAAGATGACTAACCCAGAGGATACAAGAAATGTAGGCATACCAATAGCCCATATAACTAATGAAAAAGGTGAATATTTTCATTAACTAGCATTCTACAAATGAATCCAAGCTGATCAGTTCAGAATAGTTTTTCCGATGAAAGATGAATTATGCTCTCAACTGCATTGCAGCTGAGTACTTCTAAATCGTGGGACAAATTGAAGAACATGATAACTAATTATAGTATAATGGTACAAATAATTCTGCTGGGTTGTGTTACAGATATGCTGTAGCATTCTCCCATCAGTTTTGATGGTTACCCTCTCAGCGTCATGACTTTCTCCGCTGATTAATGATCCCTTTTCCCCTCATCAATCAGCATGTTCACACAGATCTATGGCCACTTTCCTCTTCAGTTAACAGACATAGCTAATAGTTAATAGAATTTGTGAGTGAATCTTTGAGATGTTGTATGCCTTGGACCAGGTGTCTCCCCAAGTGGTTTCTTGAAGCTTGGGTTTTTTTTCTTTTTTTAATTAGAAATATTTCTTAAAGAAGTAAGTATTTCATCATAGATTTAGCTTCATTTAAACTCTAAATTTATACAATGAAAATTTTATTTTCTATCTATTTCTATAAAGACTGTCTTTTACCTCACTCTTCTAACTAATCCAATTTAATTCAATGTATGGATTTTTTAGCAGAAGAAGACCTAGAAGTGACATCAGAGAATGAGCAAGAGAGTCATGAAGGAAGTGAAAATAACCAGCCACCGGTATGTAAAGATTTAAATTTAAATTTCTGGTTTAACATAATTTTCTTCATTTTAATAACATCATTTTGCACTAACCTGTTAGAGTAAATAATCATTTACTATTTTATAATTTTATTTATTTATATTTTTATTTTTCCAATTTATTTATTTATTTTCATTTTTCAAAAAAATTTCAGAATATTATAGGTCTACAAACATTTTGGTTATGTGTAATGCCTTTGCATTGCCCAAGCCAGAGCTACAAGTGTGCCCATCCCCCATACAGTGTGCTATGCGCTCATTAGTTATGAGTTTACCTACCCCCATTTAAAGTAGTTATGCAACTGAAAATATTCTTACAATCTCTAGTAACTTATAGCTGATGTTTACCTTGGAGTTGAAGCATATGTTTTTCCAAATTTTGTTTACTCTTCCATTTTTACAACTTCCTTACATGATAAAGAGGGTGACATCAAATATTGAATTATAAGCAATAGAAATTATGAGTAATTTAAGAGTGATGACCACTGAGTTGTATTCATGTCAAAGGAGTAACCATTGCCAGTGGTTCAGAATTTTCAGTTTTATGTTATCAATCATTAATGGCACGGTTAAAGATTTCTTCTGCCTTGTGGTCTCTAATTGACTTCATCATCTATGTCCAGGGTGAGAATAGGGTCATAAAGTCATCTGTACTGTCTGTTAAGGGACTCATATCTTTAAGAAGGGGTCCTTTGGTGTTAGGGTACAAACAACTTTCTAACTTGTTTTAATGTGGGAAATCATGAAATGTTATTATATTTTTAAATTCACTGTCATTAGGAGACTTTAGACTGTTAGTGGCCTCTGAATGGAGGTTTTTTCCAAGTTCTTGGTGTTAATCAGGAAAAGAATTTTAGGATGGACCATGAAAGTCAAGCAGGAAGCTTTATATTGAATGATTGAAAGCAACAGTGCACTCTCTCAAGAGTAAGAGAGTGGGCAGGCTTTGAAAAGAGCATCTGCATCAGGAGGAAGAGGTTTTTGGTGTTCTGAAGTCTTATTA
This sequence comes from Lemur catta, assembly GCF_020740605.2. Taxonomy (NCBI): domain Eukaryota; kingdom Metazoa; phylum Chordata; class Mammalia; order Primates; family Lemuridae; genus Lemur; species Lemur catta. The sequence continues at coordinate 1,618,828 of NW_025423849.1, read as the reverse complement.
ATCGAGGGGAGGAGTATTTATGAGTAAGGGGCTGACTTTTGCTATGAATTTGGGTAGTAATTCCTAAAATTGGGTTTGCTCTCATTTTAATACTGTATATGGCTGTCTTTGAGCCATCATGGTGATTTCAAGGGTGGAGCAATTGTAAAACTCCAGTAATAATTGGCCTAAGTTCATGTAAAATGACAGAAATCATAATGACAAGCCAGCTGAAGCTGGTTCTTGCCTATGGTTAACAGCCCCTCTAGTCAGCTCCTGTCTAAGGGTTATTTACTGTAACATCTGCTCCCACTTTGCAAGTCCCCACATGTGATCTCAGCCCTGTCTCTGAAACTTCTCTTCTAACAAGACTATATTAGAACTAGTCTTAAGCAGATTGTCCATCTAGATTCGTGACATTATCATCTTATGGTATATCATTTGAATTAACATTTAAGAAATTCCTTTTCTTTCTAATTGGTGTGTTGATTTTGGATCCTAATAATTAAAAGTGTGACACTCCCCAGTTAGCAATCTTTAGAAAAAGTACTTAAGTGCTACCCTTTCTACTTTCTCTTCATCAATTGCCTGATCCATTCTGATTTTCTACTTATAAAAGTTCATGGGTAAGATGGAGTTATCTAAAGATATAATTGTATATAGAAATAGATTTTATCTGTTATGTAAATGATAGGAGTTCAGAATATTTTTTTCATAATCATTATTCCTTAATCAACCTGTTTCTCCATCTCCAGTCTTCCAAGTGGCCTAAGGACTGGGAAGCTAATTCATTCATATGCCATATCATCTCAACAAGAATAAATGTAAAATAAGTTAATAAAAGTATGTAGTAAGGTCTAGGATTTTTTCACCCCCTAGTGACTTAAAGATGAATTGCATTGATTTGAACAATAAAATGAAAATACAGTGGGAAGGAAGCAGTGACTGAGAAGAGATAAATATGTGTCTAACCTTGAGATTTGCAACAAATATGCCCAGCCAAGTGAATCTGTTTAATGTGCTTTTATGTGTGCAAGATTCATCTATTTGATTCAAACTGTTGGAACTTAAAATTCCATCATAACCACTTTAAATATTATTGACCAGAAACATATATAGTTCCACATAGCTTTTAAAATCGCCACTCTCAAATGTTTGTGAAATCAGAATTTACATTATGTTGCAAATATGGTATAAGATTTGACAAGTATGATTTGATCATATGAGTAGAAAAATCCCCAGCCAAAAATACAGTATTTGACTCCAAAATGGAAAGGTGAGTTCTGTACGTTGAGTTTTAAAGCTACACAAAAATCTAGAGATACTCTTTTTTAAATGTCGATGTAGATGAGGCCTGCCCCCCAATTAAGGCATTTAGTTATTTTGCCAAAGTCAGACAGTTAATTTATCTGACTAGTTTTTGACTAGTTTAATCTCGTAATTTACCTGATTCAGCATGATGCAATTCCACTATCTCTTTTTCTTTTTTTGTCAGAAATTGCTAGGTAATGCCACTTTAGGAGCTTTGAATGAATCATTTAATCTTTCTCGGTTTTACTCCAGTTATCAGTAGGTGAAGGAGCTAAAATAGATAATTACTTTATACTGTACATCCTCCAACTGTAAAATTGTATGGCTACTGAATGTGAAATTTGGGAAGCATCTCATTTTTCAGGACTCCACACCAGCAACTGAGCACTTGCACTCTGCTCGTTGTGTGGTGACAAACTTGGTTCATATACATTTGTGTGTATCTTCGTCTTTTGATATTTCTCTATCCAAATGAAAAAAGAATGATAAACGGCAGCGTCAAAAGATTAACTTGGTGCAGAAAAGGGAAAGCTTTCTCTCTGTTCCTGAAGCCTTACAATATTGCATCCTCTAAATCTGGCCATTTAACGTAAAATCCAGGTGATAAGACAGAAGAAGACGTGATTTATGTCTTTGTCTTTTTCTTTCTGTCTCTGCCAGTCAAATGGGGGTGGAAATTCCTATTATCCAGAGAAGAGTGGATGTGAATAACAACAAAAAATTAAGAAGGGCCCTTTTAGAAATTTGGGAAAATTCTGTTTCATTCACTCAAACAGAAATGAAGTAGACTTTATAAAAATTTCAATAATACCATAATAATTATAATTATATGGTAATTATGTACAATAATATTCAAGTAAGCACAAAATATTTAATGATTAAAAATATGACAGTTAAGGTGAGTCAAGGGATAAAATCAATGAAAAGAGAAAAAGTTATTTTTATTGATAAGGTAATAACAATTATTCGTACTATCAAGCTTTCATTAAAGGTTGAAGAAAAGGAGAAGCACAAAAGCAATAAAATGGCAGCATCAGAAAACCTATGTGATGGTGCTGGTGATGACAGTGACGATGACGCATTACTTCAAGAAAGAAAGAGTAGAAAAACTGACAGTTGGCAATTTCCTAGGATGGAGAATGAAGTGTGTGATAGGTAAGCCTGTAGCAATATTTAACAGTAGATAATTTTATTGTGCTATACAATTAATTCTAATTGGACTAATATTCATGATTAACAAATTTTATGCTTTCTGTAGGTATATTCAGCCTTGCTCGGTGATCAGAAAAATGCACATTAATGATGTAACATATTTTCCAATGATACTGGCATTTTATTAAAAGATTAGCAGTGTTGGCAAATGTGAGGAAAATGCATTTTGATACACTGTTGGTAAATAAAATTGACAAATCCTTTTTGAAGTGTAATTTAGTAGCATGTATCAACACTTCAAATATGTCACTCCTTTGGCCTACCAGGAACTTAGGATCTGGGACTAGATGCTGCAGGAAAACATGACTTGTAGAAACACATGTAAACACATACGAGTTAAGGACATTTATTCTATATTGTATATAACATACAAGAAGCCAATATATTCATAAAATAGATAGCCTATGTATGTCAAAGATCTATAATATATGTGTGTTCAGAATATTTATACAAGTGTGTTACGTGCATACATGTATATGCATGTTAAAGATAGTTACTGTAACATCATCATCTCAAAAACTTCGAGGTAGTCTACATACCAATCAAGAAGGAAATAGTTACATTGTCATGTCCATATAATAATGTCATATGCAACCATTTAAACAACAAAGTTAGATCTGTAGTGTACTGATTACTTCACAATTGATGGATATTTAAAGCATATAGTTTGATGACACATCTTAAGCAAATTATGTTAGAATTCTTGTAATATCTGCTGAGGTTCAAAAGGATGCTGCATGCTACACTGCAGCTCTACCTTGTTCCCAACAGAATTGCTAATTATTGATTTGTTGGGGTTTTGTTCTCAATGCATGAGTGCTCACCTGCTGGATCCTCACATTAATCCAGATATTGCCAAGGGATTGCATATCCATATCCCATATAAACATTTTCATATTTTGGGTAAAACTTACTAAAATACATCAAAGGATCTTTAATCTACTAACCAGGTATTGGCCACCTCATTCTGTAGAAAGCCAGATAGTAAATGATTTAGGCTTTGTGAACCACAGGGCCTCTGTTCATTGTAGTCCACAAACTGTGATAGACAGTAAATAAATAGACACGGTGGTGTCCCAATTAAACTTTACTTATGAAAACAGGCAGCGGGCTTGACTTGGCCCCAAGACACTAATTTGCTGACCCCCGTGCCAACACCAAGGTGCTGCTAATGTGGTGAATCTTCTTTGTAAAGATAGCCTGAATTCATGGCATTAACCTTCCTTTTAAATATATGTCAGTATGCATCATACCGTATTTTCTACAGTGACTTTATATGTTACAAACATTCAGTTTAAAAATGAGATTATTTTGTGCATTTACCCCTTTTATTCCTGTCCTTGAATCAGTATTTTAGTATGAGTGATTGCTTTCTATATTTGATGAGTATAAAATATCCTGCAATTGGATGATGTTTCTAAAGGCAAAAATACTACTTTTGAATGTTTTGGTGTTTCTATGGTCTTTTTTATAAGTATGGGCAAAAGTATAAGCAAAAATCAGCTTATATGATCTAGAAATGTTCATAGGATCTTGTAATTCTATAATTTTTGTGAATTTATTCTTTAATACCTTGGTCTGGCGTTTTTTAAAATGCCATATGTATACAATTTGGAAACATTTAAAGTGTGAAAATATACTATATAATTATTTTATAGTGATTGAAATATATAGCTAAACAAGAAGAACATTAGAGTGTCCATGATCATGCCACTTAGGTATGATGGCCTTGAAAAAACTGCCTAGTGTCTGCACATGGACTTGAATTTCTTTGCCATTCACTCTTGAACTCATTCCAGCAATTTTCACTCCCAACTCTAGTGCAAAATTGGTTTTCTCAAAGTTCCCACTGATTTTCACTTTAATAAATCTAGATATAATTTCTGAGACCTCATTTTACTCACTCTGTCAGCAATCTTTTCTCCAGTGAAAAACTCTCTCCTCCATAATCCCTTTTACCCTTGACTTTCAGTATATCACTCACTCACCTGGTTTTTCCTCCTTCTTTTCTAGTTCATCCATCTTAGTCTGTTTTGTGTGTTCATCCTCACACCCCACCTTTCGCACATTGAAGTGTCCCAGGGCTCAGTCCTCAGGCTTCTTTCTCATGACTTTTACTACCTTGTGTGTGCTAATGATTTTCTTAATTCCAGACCTATAGACAAAACTGCCTACTTGACCTCCCTCTTTGGTTAGCTATTAGGTATCACAGCTTACGAGGTCCAAAATTGAGCTATTGATGTTCTTTCTTATACCTCACCCTCATCATGGAGTCTTTCCTACCGGAGTTAATGGGAACCCTTTCAGTTACTCTGGCAAAAACCTTGGGGTAATCCTTGACATCTCTCTCTCTCTCATTCTCTCTTTTTTTCTCCCTCTCTGTCTCTGACATCTCATACCAAATCTGTCAGCAAATCTTGTCAGGTCTTCCTTCAAAATAGATGCAGAAACCATTCACAGATTGGTGAAGCCACCACCAATGTCTAAGCCACCACCATCTGCTGTCTAGATGAGTGTAACGCACTCCTAAATGGTCTTTTTTTTCTAGTCCTCTTTCCATCAATGCTTAACCCAGTGCTCATATTAAAACAAGTCAGAGGATGTCATTCCTCTGCTCAGAACATCCCAATTGCCTCCCATTTCAGTCAGAGTATATGTCACCATTCTTCTTAATACCTAAAAGGAAGCACGTGATCTGATCTTTAGTCCCTCTGCCTTAATTTTCCATTTTTTTAAATCCCTTTAGCTCTGCTACTGCCTCATTGAACTTCTCACTATTCCTTAAACTCTACAGGCACACCTCTGTACTTGGCAGTTCTGTCTATTTTAAATGGTTTTCCTCAGAAATCTTTCTGGCCTCCTTTTGTCTATTTCTTCAGTTCTTTCCTTAACAACTGTTTTCTCAGCAAGGCTTTTTCTAGACATGCTAACATTTCCACCATGCCTCTTCTCCGACACATAAACATTTCATTATCCTGCTTTACCTTTTCTCCTCTAACATATGATGCAGTTTGCCCAGCTTTTCTGTTTACTGTCATTGTGTGTTTCCTTCACTCTCATGATAGGACTTTTGCGTGTTCACTGCCATACCCCTGTGTCTGGAAAACAGCCTAGCATGTAATGTCATAAGGACCTACTCCATACACTTGTATTAACTGAGTGTATGGAGTTTACCCTGTGGGTATTGTTTTAATCATTAGACTAAATCTCATTTAAAAGTGTGACATGGGTTCATTGTGACAACTTTACCTAGCGGTTATGCATTTTTGAATTCTTACGTACACTTTAATAAGCTATATTCTGTATATTTATTTGTTTTCATTTAGGGAGAAAAGCCCAATAATGTGTTTACTCAGTATTTACTCTTTTACTGTAATGATGATTGTCTTACATATGGTAAGACAGATCAAAGGAATTGCAAACTTCATTTGTGTTTATTAAGAAAAGTAAAATATAAGTGAGGTAATTTTAATGGACTTAACAATTCTTTCCAAAGAGTGGTGAGCCTTCAATATCTGAAATAAGAAGATGAAGTTGGAATTTATTGCTTTCTCTAGTAAGAGAGCTATGCTGGTGAGGCAGTTTCTTCCGACAGAGCAGTTGCTGATCTTACACAGGGTTTTGGGAAGAGTGGCATTGAAGGACTGGCAGCCTTTCAGAGGAATACGTGGGTTGACATCATCTGTACTAGCACGGTTATTTGAGTGACACAGTGGTTGAGTGCTGGGCACTCCCAGGCATGTTTATTGGAATGAGTTTGTGTCTGACTGGCTGTCTCTCAGAAGCAAGTGGCTGATACTGATTGGTGAATGAGGCCAGTGGTCACTGATGGATTGACTAGATTTAAAACTACTTGGGGGTGGCTATTTGTTACCATGGCTACAGATCAGTCATTTTCTAAGTGTGAGGACCAGACATTTTGTGTTGAAATCAGCCTTCTATCAACTATGTTCAAAATGAAAACTATTTGTTATTCTAGAATCGTAAACTTATTTTGCAGTTTGAGTCAAGAGCAGTTGTTTGATAATTGCTCTCAGGAAGATTTCTCCCCAACCCCCTTTTCTTTCTGGCCTGCTTAGTCTTAAACAGAACAGTTATCTACATGATTCATTTTATAGCTGTTACTTTTGTTTTTGTTTTTGATATATTTAAAGGCTCATGCTCAACTCCTAACATAATCTCCTGTGGGAAATTTTGGTTTCTTTGTAAATTCATATACGTATATGATAGTGATTTTCTTACACATGTGTTTATTCCACAAAAAAGTAAATACACTTTTCTGTTGGTATATCTTACTATTTACATTAGAATTAGCTAGGCTAAAAGTATATAAAAGTCAAAAAATTATTTTATTTTCAAACAAAATTATAATTCATCACAATATTACCATTTATAAATCCTATATAGAATGATATATAGGTATTCTAAAAGTAAGGATTTCCCCTAAGATATTTGCCGATTTCTTACATTCATGTTATGTGTGCTTCATGCTATTTTATAACTTTTGAAGTGAAACATTGTCATATTTAAACAGAAAACCAAAAATATAGCACAAATCTAATTATTGCTCCTATGCCTAAGAATCATTTCTTGTAGGCAGTGAGCTCCCAGCTTTCAGTGTAGGATTCAAGGTCAGCGTAGCGTTCACCTCTCAGCATTTGCTTCTATGTATTTTACACTTTTCCTTTCAAGTTCCTAAGAAACACCTAGACACCCTGTGCCTCATCTTGGTACTCACATTCTTTCCTTAAGTTGGTTGGCTTTCTCCTACTTTTTGCCTGGTGAGCTTCTTTTATGTATTTTGTCTGTTCTGTGAAGCCTTCCCTGGGCTCATGTAGAACTTTTCAAAAAGATTCAGTCTTGTGTATCACATTGTATCATAATTGCATTTGACCTTTTTTTTTGAAGCAAGGAATATGTATTTCTTTGCATATTGTTGGTGCTTCATAATATTTTTTTAAATTAATAAGTGAATTGAAATGGAGAAGATGTAGAAGTTTATAAAAAATTCCCTTTTATATATTGTCAATAGAATTATTAGAAAACATTATCTCTTTTATGTGTTTGTTTTAAAGTACTGGTCCTGCATTGCATATAAGGGAAGTAAAGAAAAATGAAAATGAAAAACAGACCTCAAACGAATCTGTGATGAGCAGTGTATGCGCAGGCCAGTTTAGTACCTGGAGGTGTGAATGATGACAGCGCCTGAAGTGAAATAGAATGAAGGAACATAAAATCTATAAGTCCTTTATGTCCTTGTAAAAGAATGTCAGCAGTGATTACTTTTACTGGAAATATAATAGTGTTGCCTGCCAAAACTAGAGAATGCTCAACTGTATCCATGCTGTGAAATGATTGATTAAGATGAGGACAAGTGAACTTGTACAAGGAGTAGAGCAGTAGTTTCTTTTTTTTTTTTTTTGTATTTTAAGCTAAGTATTATTATTTTTCATTTCAAAATATTAAGAGAGTACAAATGTTTTCATTACATGGGTGGGTTTTGTAAAACTTGAGTCAGGGCTGTGAGTGTGCCTGTATCCTCTGAGCAGTGTTCAGTATACCCTTCAGGGTGGTCTGTGCCCCTTTCCCTATTTCCCCCTGCTTGATTTCCAATGACTTTTAGTTCCCTGTGTGTCTGTGTGTGCCCCTTAGTTAGTTGTAATTTATTATAGAGTGGATGGAACTAGAGACCATTGTCCTAAGTGAAGTAGCTCAAGAAAGGAGCAGTTTCAATAAATGGTTACCATGGAACCCTGACTGTAGTGGACAGCATGGACAGCTCTTGAGTGACATTTTCCTGGGAAAGGCAATGGAGAAATGGGTAATAACTGAAGAAGAATGTGGGATTCAAGGGAGTTTTATTTCTTTATTTTAAATTAGAAGCTTTTAGAGAATATATTTGTATGCTGTTGGGAATGACCAAGTAGAGAAGGAAATTTAATTTTGTTTACATGTCTGAGCACTAGAAACCTTCATACATTACGTTTTAAGCATTTGTAGTAAACTAATTGTCCTTAGAAGTTCTATTCATGTATGATTTTATAGTAGGATGTTATTTCTTCAGAACTGGTTCAGAAATGAAATTTTCTAATTGAATTAAAGATGCCAATGATGACTTAAAAATTAAACTGTAATAGATAGGATTTTTAAAAAGTGTAGTAAAAACACACAGACACTTAAGGCATATTTATTACAGTTTAAACATTCCTTTTTGACCATGTATATATTACAGTACCTTTGCCAGTAGCATAATAAATACCTATGATTTGGTAAGGTGCTCTAAAGTATCAGGTATATGTGTCAACTTTATAATTATTTAGATTGTGGGGAGGGCTTTCTTCATGTACAATAAAAAAGCAAACTATTATGATCTACCACAGATTATTACTTCTGGATTATAAAGTTCTAAAGTATAAAATAAAGTTTCATTGTACCAACAATGTCATTCACATGTATTACATGCTGAATAGAATAAGTATTTGTTGAATGCATGAATGAACAGTTGAATAGATAAATGAATGCTTGCTGATGACGTTCTGTAGAAAAAATAAATGTTTAGTTTATTAAAATATGTTTCCAAAATTGGTTGAGTATAAAACCTTTTAAGAAAACATTTGTAAGGTTTAGAAGTTATTATGTATGATTTTGGAAAGAAATGGAATGATAATATTGTTTCCTCTGCTATCATCTCACTTAAAACACTTAAAAATAAATGTTACTTTCACATCACATGGGGAAACCCATGCTTTGGAGTCAGAAACCTGGGTTTGAATGCTGGGTCTGCTACGGACAAGCTTTATGGGCTTGAGCAAGTTCTGTGGCCTTTCTGTGCTTAGCTTCTTCCTTTATAAAATACCTAATGTGTCACCTACCTCACAGGATTATGGTGAGGACAAAAATGAGTTTACCACATGCACAGTGCTTAAAATAATGCATAGTATCTGCATAATAAGTTCGGAATGAGCTAGCTAATACCATCATGAGAAAAACGTTTCCCTCATATAAGGACATAAGTATGATTTCCCAAATAGGTTTCAGTGCCAGTAAAAGCTTGTTTTTAGTGAAAAGGAGAATAATCACAATAAAAATACCCTGATAGATTTCTTTCTATCAAATAATGTAGCTAAGATGTGTTTCCTTTTGTTTTGAATGTCAGAAAGCTTGATCTAAATTTAATTCTTTGTTATGATATTATTAATATATTTTCTGTATCTCTTCATATTACTTTCTATCATTTAAACTTCCTTGTAAAAATTATTATATTTTATATTGCCTGTAAATATAATTACCTGTAACATTTTGAAGAGGAGAAATAAATTTACATATGAATTTTATCATATAAAAATTAGACATTTATATATACAAAAGTTTTAGCTATTCTTTGTATTTCATATATTTATTGTTTCTCTGAAAGAAATTGTTTGTGTTTTTCCAGGCCTGCAAAGAAAACACCTAATGAAAAGAACAAGGTATTTAAAAATAAATTATCAAAAATATTGTTAGAATATGTATTATACAACATAAAATAAGAAAATAGTGGACATTTTGTTGTAAAGTCATTTGCTTTGAAAAAGTGGTAAGAAGCAGTAGGCATCGATAAAGGTATCCTTCGAACAAAAATCCCTTTCTTTTAGAAGAACCTATGATTTTATTCATATAAAAGTTGGATAACTAGCACTTCTGTACATTTTTTTATGCTATGAGTATTTGGAGACATATTGAAGCAGTGTTATTTATTTTGTAGGTGAAAGAACAAATACAGTCTATGAGTGACCATGATGACTTAACTTGGTCATCTGCAACAGCCCCAGAGGATTGTGAGTTGCCTTCCTCTTACTATCAGCATTTTATCTTGCTTGTTGAACAGCTTGGAATGTATTGTAAAGGTAGAACCATTGTATAAATGTAAGACCTTCTTACGTATCCTAAGTAACATATATGTACCCATTGCTTAGCACGGCACCATACAGCACTGATGTGCTATAGTCACGAGTTCATCCCAGAAATATACTTTATGTTAATGTACAATTAGAACTAATGTATATTGTGCACTGTCAGCTGAAGAGTTATGATAATTCCACTGTGTTTTTCTCTGTGTGAATGGCATGCCCAGTCTTTTTGTTGACTCTGCTTCTCCTCCTACCTATAGCCAAGGGCAGGTTGCCATTAACTCCCACCTAGAATATTGGAATACACTTAAAACTGTTTTCCGTTCTACCCTAGCTGCCCAAACTGTGGTCTACTCTTCAACCATAATTATATATTTTGAAAACTCCAGATCTCATCATGGTCCTCCCTTGCTTAAAACGCAGCTATCACCTTTCATTGCTATAAGGTTAAAGATCTCAATTCTCCAGCATTATACTGCATAATTTTCTACCCTTCTTTCTCTCTGTGTTCCAGCCACCATCTTAGATGCTTGTCGCTCTAATCAATGGCTTTCATGAAGCATAATTAATATATGATAAAGACATAGATAAAATATACATTTTGATAATTTTGGACACATATGGAGACATTAAACCATCACCACTGTCAAGATAGTTAACATCCATCACTCACAAAAGTCTCCTCATGCCCCTTTATATTCCTTTATTAAGAAACTACTCAATTGTTTTCCAAAGTATTTGTACAGTTTTTCATTGCCATCAGCAGTATCTGACAGTTCCGGTTGCGCTGTATTGCCACAAACACCATGTTGTGCCATTTTTTAGAATTTTTAAATTTTAGGCATTCTGGTGGGTGTGTATTGTGCATATCATAATGGTTTCAATATACATTATCCTAATAACTAATAACCTTGAGCATCTTCCCATATGCTTACTTGCCATCTGTATGACTTCTTTGTGAACTATCTTTTTGGAGGTTTTTTAAAATATATTTTGGATACTTTTACTTTATTAACAATGTTTTTGTTTTTTTTTTTCTGCAAGGACTTTGTCCCAGTTTGTGGTTTAACTTTTCTTTCTGTTGGTAGTATCTTATAAAGAGAAGAAGTTTATAGTTTTAATGAAGTCCAATTTATCTATTTGTTCAATTATGGATTTTGATTTTCATAGCATGTCTAAAATGTCTTTGCCCAGCATAAGATCACAAAGACTTTCTACTGTGCTTTCTTCTGGAAGTTTTCTAGTTTTAGGGCTTATATTAATATTTGGATCTATGGTTCCATTTTGAGTTCATTTTTGGTTATTGATATTCAATTGTTCTGGCACCAGATGGTATCTTTCCAATTATATAATGGAATGTAATTATTTCAGTGATATTGTATAGTTTTCAGTGTATAGGTTTTCTTGATTTTACCAGTTTTGTCTGTATTTCATTGTTTGATGAAGTTGTAAATATTTTTAAAATTTTAATTTGCTTGTTTTTTGCTAGTATGATTTTTTTCCCAGCCTGGCTCATGGGAATGGCCACTCTTCCTGGCTCTGTGTGAACACCAGGCATGGTTTCCTCTATTTCTTTTAGCTTTTCCCCACCCCCCACCCTTGGTTTAGGTAGTTTCCTAGCAAACATGCACTGTTCGTTACTCTACTAAATACCCAACAGGGGATCTCTGCAGGTCTCCAGGTTTCTTTCCCTGTGCTATTCTCTCCTATCCAGTGTTCTGTCCTGTGATCTCTCTCTGCCTTGGTTTTACCAGACTCTCAGTTTCATCACCTCAACTCGGGGAGTCTGGGAGACTCTACCTGAGGTTTTTCCTCCCTCAGTCATGGCCTGGAACGTCTGTCAAGGCAGAGAGCTGAGGCATTCATAAGGCTTAGCTCACTTGTTTCCTTTCTTTCGGGGATCATGGTCTCCATTGCTTGAAGTCCACTGTCCTGAAAATCGTTGTTTAATGTGCCTTGTCTATTTTGTTCTGGTTGTTTCAGGTAAGAAGGTCAATCAGCACCTGTTCCTCCAACTTGGCTGGAAGCAGATTGCAGTGGAGCTTCAGCCCAGGCTGTAGAGTGGCTGGAATGTTTTCCTTCTCCCTTTGCTCAACTGCTTCCTTTCATCTTCTGTTTTTCAGTGTTGCCATCCCTTCCTCAGAGACAGTTTGCTGGGCTCAGTGTAGATCAGTTTTTCTTAAGTGCTCATAGAACTCTCTTTACTTATAGCATCTATCTGAATTTATAATTGTCTTTGTTCCTGACCACACTTAAAGTATTTAAATAAGAACAGAGGTCTTATCTGTTTTATCTTCAGAGCTGGGTGTAAGGTCCTCCACATTGCAGGCCCTCGCTATATATTTGTTCATTGTATGAATGAATGACTGTTAAATGTGCAGTCCTTTATATCCCAAAAGTACTCATGTATTTTATATCTTTATTGTTTTCTCCCTAATACAGATTTTGTTATCCTATTGAAAATGCAAGATGCCATTCTTTCCCAGCAAAGATTAGTAGAACTTAAAAGCAATGAGTGTGAAAGACTCACAATAAAAATTGGAAAAATGGAAAACGAGGTTAGCGTTCTGCAAGATGAGCTCTATGAAGCTAAAAAAATAATGTCACAGTTAAATTATGAAAAAGCCATATGGGAATGTGAACTCTCTACTTTGAGGTATGACATCCTAGTTTTAAAGAAATGTTTGCATGTACTGTTTACTTCACACTAAAGATCTACAGGAGAATTTGAGTAATTGCTACTTCCATTCTGGGGTTTAACAGGGGTAAAATCTGTGATGTTGTAGAGTGTGAAATTCTTCAAAGTAAGACAGTAAGTTATAAACTGTGAATATGTCTACTAATAAATGCATATTCTTTTACTTCTTAATGCTAATGGCTACATAGAAGTCTAAAATTTGGAAATCTCATTATTCCAGAAATTATGTTTTGAATTTTAAAATTTTCTGTATTATAATCAATGCTACAAGGAACAGCTTTGATATAAATATTTTCCTACATTTCTAACTATTTACTTTGAATAATTTCTTCAATGTAGAATTTTTGGTGAAAGTATAGGAACTTTTAAAGAAAGATCTTTGATCAATATTGATATTTTTTTCTCAAGAAACTTCATATTAATTTACAATTGAACAGAATGTGAAATGGCCATTTTTCTCAACCCAGAATGAATTTTAAAAATTTTATATGCTTTTATTCTGAATATGCATGGAACAAAAAGTAACATGGAACATAATTACGGATTTGTTTCTTCAACATCATTCTCTCATACAGAGATAAAGTTAATTCAGAGTTCTATGTTAAAATACATATTATCCTATGTTATTTAATTAAATATTAGATCTTCTCTTGTTCCAAAGCAGATTTTAAAATTTTTTATGAAATATAAAATAATGAGCAAGATACACTGAACATGTTACCAAACAAAGAAATGCAAAAGGTGTGGGGTAATAGATACTGGACTCCTTAGGCTGTTCCTGGATCATGGTAATCTGTAGATACATGTTCTGTGAAAGACATGGGAAGGTGCTCTCCTACACGGTAAATTATTGTTAGGGATACCTGCAATATGTCATGAAGTTGACAATTTATTTCTACTGAATGTCTAAGCTTGTTTATAAACAGTGACTTTTTAAAACTTAGTTAACTTGAAATGATCTGCCCTAATTGAGGGGTAATTATGACTGTGTGAAAACAAGGAAACTTTCAACTTGTATCTTTAGTGGATCATTGCCAGTATTCTTTTCCATAATATTTACCAGAGGTACTAGTAACACAAACTTATCAGTTAGCAGATAGTTCTTTCATCAGTACTCTTTATATCCTTTGGAAGAGACTGAAATGAGAAATTAAAAACCTGAGAAGTAGGAAAAATATTCAAGAGCATGGAAATTTTATTAGGATAATAAACCAACATATGAAGAGGCAGATCATAAAGTGGACTTTGTATTTTCTACAAAAAACTAATTTTAAAAGATAAGTGTATTTAATTGCAGATGTACCTTAAAAGAAGAAGGAGAGAAGAGAAGAAATGCTGATCTGTTATATGAAAACACTCGAGAAGAGATAAGAAAAAAGGAAGAGGAATGCAGGAAAGAAGTTGAAATGAAACAACAAGCTGAAGAGTCTGTCAAAACACTGAATGCAGAAATGAATATATTAAGAAACTATTTGTCTGAGGTAAATTGATCTTCGGTAAAACTTTCTATTTTTTTTATATTTCAGCTTATTATGTGAGTATAAAAGTCCAGGTTATATATATTGCCATGTCCCGCCCATCACCCCCCCCGCCCCCGAGTCAGAACTTCAACCATGTCCTTTCCCCAGATTAACTTCATGTCAACAATATTGCTTACATCAATTTGGTAAAATATATGTTATGTAGGATTAAAACACAAGAAAAATGTTATCTTAAAAATGAATTATGGCATTTTTAGCTAAAATTCCTTATTATAAATATTGGCATCTGATAAGTGTTCAGTATATGCGTTCTGCATGGAGCAATGAAGGGAAAGTTGAGTTTAATCACTAATAAAAATGTTAATTTAGGCATTTTTATATTACAGTAAGGTCTATAGCTTTGAAACTCTAATGAAACTAGTTTAATGTTCTGTAAATTTTTTTTCACAGTACTATATATGTGTGTATTTAAAATTGTTGATCTTTGATGAATTTAGCTGTCATTTATTCAATTAAAATTGGAGTAATTCTTGAGACAAAAAAGTCCTTGTCTTCCATAAGCTCTTGCTTTTCACAGCTTTGTTAAAGGTTATACTCTTAATTAACTTTTTGGACTTTTTTCCCTGATGCTATTAGACCAAAAACTTTACTATATCTCTAGCTTGCAGAAAAGTACAACGAGAGTCAGAGGCAGCTATATGGAGAGCGGAATGCCAGACAATTACAAGGTTGGATTCTGGCCAATCAACTTTACACACAAACTGAAACAGAAATGACTCTGAGGGAAATGGAATCTCAGGTATTTTCTTTAGTCATTTTCACATACGTGTTTGTGTGTGCTTGTATGTGTATATATTAATATGTAAAACACAAACTATATGCATCTTGGAAAGTATAAAGTATTTTAAGCTGCGTGTCTGTGTATTTATACATGTATGGCAGTGATGGTGGTGGCATTTTTGGCCCATTGGATAAAATATTGTTCTCAATTCAGTTACATTTCTCTGCCATAGTCCAGTAGTTATAGTCACAATGGCCTCATCCAAATCAGAGGCTTTTAATGTTTTCTGTAGGAATTGATGGTATTTTCATAATCTCAAATCCCTTGCTACTAAGAATAGATGTTCTAGTTTTGGGAAGTGATTCCATTCCCTTGATATATTAATGGAGAGGTTAGTTTATTACTTGCACTGATGGTTAAGGAGGAAAAGGACAGCCAGTTCAGAGACCATATTTGGGATGCCATGCTCCTCACTATGGAGAGGAGTTACAATTTGCTCCAAGTAGTGTCTTATTTCAGTACAAAGAGGTTTTGCAAACAATAGTATGCCATAACATAGACTTAGTGAGAATTTTTTGATAAGTGTTTTGTTCCTAGTAAAATGATTGAGTGCATTTTCCCCTGTTCACACTGATTACGGTTTCAAACATTGTAACCAGGAGAAAATAAGAGCCATTGTGATGGCAATTCATGATTTTCTTAAGAAGAGCTCAATCAATGTTATCTTAGTTATGGCTGGTGTTTTGAAATGAAAGGCTTCCTTTGTGTTTATATGCTTACACAAGAGAAGTAACTGTGATTTGGTAGAGGTAGAATCAGAAGACCTGGGGGAAATTCCACAGCTTGCCTACATTGTTAACCTCTCCTTTTCAGAACTGTGATAACTAAATGAGTTTGTTGATGTATGTAGAAATGGTGTAGGACAAAGCCTAGATACATCATTTGTCCACCAATGTACCATACACACTGACTACAAATAGCTAGGAAGGTAGAATATCTATAAGGAAATTTTATCTGTCCAAATATATGCAAAGCTAAGTCTCTTCCTATGGGTAACGCAGAGGTTAGCTGTTACAGTGTAAACCCAATTTTTTAATGTAGTCAAATCTATAAATCTTTCTTCTTATGCCTTTGATTTTGTTGTAATTCAGGGAAAGGCTTTTCCAATTCTGAGATTCTTAAAAATTCTCTAATGGTTTCCTTTTTCCTTTCATGGATTCATTTTCCAGAAATGAATGTTTGATGTTTTGAGAATTTATGCTCTATTATACAGTGTGAGGTTTTGATCCATCTTCTATTTCCAGTTGGATATCCTCTTATTGCATCATTTTCAATGTATAAATGGATAGGTTCTCCTTTATTTTAAGAAGAAATCATATGTCATTTCATTGAGTGCTAACTAAAAGTTCCCTTTGTTGTACTTAGATTTGTCAGAGTTATGAAAAAGAACGATTTCTCATGCATACAAATGACATGTTGCATGAAGAAATAGCCATGCTACAAATGGAAATAGCCACAATAAAATATCAGAATGAGGAAAAAGAAAATAAGTATATCAACCACATTAAAATTGTGGAAGAAGTGAATGAGAACCTTCAAATGACCATGAAAAAGAATGTGGAAAAGTTAACAGACACAGTATCTCAGTATAGTGACCAGCTTAATGCTCTGGCATGTGAGAATGCCTTGCTAAATGCTCAACTACAAAATGAAAAAGAGAGCAAGGAACAACTGCAAGCAGAACTTGAATCCTGCAGTTCTAGACTGACTGCTGCAATACATGATCAATACGTTGATCAAATTCTGATGTCAGGAAGAGACGTCGAAATGTCTTTCCAGAGAGCAGGACATGAGTGGTTTTGCTTACGGAATGAAATAAATGTACCTGTGTCTGATCTCAAAGAAAACCATGAGATTTTTGGTCAAAACTGTTCTAAGGCTCAAAGTCAAATCGGTAGCCTGGAAGATGAGCTCCATAGCACAAGAAATGTTCTGAGAGATAAGACTCTGTCTTTGGAATGTGTCCAAAGACACCTCTACCAAACAGAATGTCAAATGGAAAAGATGAATCAAATGTATGAAAATGAACAATATCACGTGAAGAAATACATTGGACAACAGGAATATCTAGAGGAGAGAATATCTGAACTAGAAAGAGGAAATATGTTGCTTCGAGAGCAACTGGTGTACGCTCACAGCAGAGCAGAGCATAAAGAGGAGACACTGATGAATATGCGAGAGCAATTTCAAGATACTGTGAAAAACCTTCTAGCTGAGAACGGAAAGCAAACCCGTCTGCTAGAAGATAGAAGTAAGCAGTTAATCGGTGAATGCAATCAGTTGAAAGAAAGGCTGTATCAAAATGAAAAAGGGAAACCAGAAGAAGTAAGTATCAAGAAACATAAATCTTTTTCAAAGTTCCTGAAAGAAAATTTAAAGTAATCTTTGTTTGTGACCATATGTTGAATCTAGTTGAATATAAACATATCTAGATGATAAATGTATTTGCAATATCAGGCTAGAAACATACCTTGTTTCCAGCTAATAAAAGTTATACATAAAAAATACTTTTTTTAAATTTATATTTTATTTCAGGATATTATGAGGGTACACATGTTTTGGTTATATTTTATGTCTTTGCCTCACCCAGGCAGGGTTTAGAAGCACGCTCTTCCCCTCTACCATGCTCACCATGTCCATTAGTTGTGAGTTTATGCCCTCCCCAAACCCCTAATTCCTGGAGAATATTACTACCGTGTGAGCGCCATAGTGTTGATCAGTCAGTGCCAATTTGATGGTGAGTACATGTGGAGGCTATTCCTCTGATCCTGTGATACCTTATTGTGGATAATGGGCTCAAGCTCAATCCAGGAAAAGTATAAGTGGTGCTAGACCACTGTCATTTCTTATTGTCATACACAATTGTGTAATATTCTTTGTATACATATACCAAATTTTAGTAATCCAGTCATGAATTGACGGGCACTTAGGTTGGAACAGAACATGGTAGACCGTGGTCAGGTTCAACAGTAGAAGCAGGAAATTCAAGAAACAGCCACACAGTTTATTGCAGAAAAATTAAGAGAAGTCAACCTATTTTTACAGGTTAGTTAAGTGTGAACTGCACTTGCATTCATTTCCCTGCAGATTATATTGTCATATGTACATTGTGTGTGTTTTTTCTACTACACTTTTAGCAACTGGTTTTGTAGATTTCTAGAATGAGGGTGGCGTTTGTTTCTCCCTTTAACTTTTTCAGTTTCTATCATCATTACAACTAAATCGATCTTTGAGAGTAGTGATGCACCTTAGAGAATCATTTGTATATTTAGGCCAGTTAGCATGCAGTTAGCATAAAACAATAGTACTAGGAAAAGAAAAAAAAAATGGGATTTAGAAATTCTACCATACTCTTGAATTGTACTTGTGTTACAATGTTCAGTTTTTAAAATTGTAAATTATTTCTATTCTTTAGATTATTAGATTCCTTGAGTACTAATTTATGAATGATTCAATTTTTTAAAACCCAAATTGAATGATCGATTTAGTTGATAATTGCTGATAAATATTTTAAACCTCATCTTCTTTTGTCATGTATTTAAAATTGCTCTCTGAGGATGGGTGTGGTGGCTTATGCCTGCCAGCACTTTGGGTGGTGGAGATGGGAGTATCACTTGAGAACAGGAGTTCGACACCAACCTTGGCATCATAATGAGACCCCGTCTCTCCAAAAATAATAAAATGTGCCAGACATGGTGGTGCACATCTGCAGTCCCAGCTAGTCGGGATGTAGAGGCAGGAGGATCGCTTGGGCCCAAGAATTGGAGGCTGCCGTGAACTGCGACTGGGCCACTGCACTCCAGCCTGTGTGACAGGGAGATACTTTCTCTAAAAACTAAGATAAAGCAAAATCAAATAAAATCACCGTCTGATTCAAAAGTGAAGGAAACAAATATGCAAGAATTGTTTAGGTTGTCACTGCTAAAAATGTATCCTTTTAATTTGTTTCAGGCACAAGCAGCATCGGAAGAATACAGACGACAGTTGAGAGAGAATCATCTGGCTGCAGTAAGCAGTCAGAGGGAATTCAGAATGAATAATCTTGAATCCCAAATCTCCAATATGACAACTGCTCCAGAAGATTTTCATTGTATTGAACTGGAAAAATATAAACACTTCTATCAATTAGAGTTAGAAGACAGAAAATACTTGCCAAAGAAACTAAAAATGTAAGTCAAAATATGGAATGGAAAATAAGTTAAGATCATTAATTTGCCTTGAAAGCACGCCTTTTACTAAGACAGGTTCATGAAATTAGTGGGAAGTGAAAGATAGCTAGATAATATAATTTTGGAAAATTATATTAATAAATAAACTTGCCTTTAAAATGGGAGTGCAGAACAGTTTACATCTCTCCCTCTTTTCTTGTTTTATCTGGCTTTGTTTCTCCTTAATAGTCTCACGTAGTTAACCTGACCTGATAGTCCTTGAGCTAAGTATTTTGGAAGCTTTATGATTTAGAGAGGGATACTGTCATAAAACTGCTTGTCACCATCCCCCTAAATGAAAATATTAATGAGTTTGACTCCTTTTTGGAAGACTACAGCCCGAACCAAATAGCCAAGTACTGCAACTACTTTTGGTGCATTCTGGCACTCAGTAAATTATCTTGTTTATATTGGTTTACCAAAAATAATAATTTCTACATTTTCTTTTTTTTTTATTTATTCAGGATGTTATGGGGGTACAAACATTTTGGTTACTGAAAGGGTGAATGAATGACCTAAAGGACACATTTCACACACAGGTTATGTGAGAGCAATGTGGCTGGTTTATTCACCCGGGTGTGGGTGGGCTGAGTCAGAAGTGTCAACACAGAAGGGAGTTCAATCAGGTTTTTTATAAACCGGGATAGCCGACCCCCTCCCACCAGCTGTGTTCAGTTCTTTGTTTCTGGGCCACACTGGCAGGTGGAGAATTGCTTCCTGCTATGGGCAGCAGAGGACAGTGGGCACAACAGTTGTTTGTAGTACATTTTTCTTAAAATGACCAAGTCCTATGGCCCCTTTCCCCAGTCGCATCCATCCTTCTGTTCTGGCATAGTCCTCATCAGGAGACCTAGGGAGGGATAGCCTTGGTCTCCATCAGGGAGGGAGCGGGAAGGAATGCTGGCTGCAGCTGTCTGATCTACAAAGTCCGGGGTCTCCCCAGACTGCTGTGGCTATTGTTTTATGAGCCTAAGCTTTGCATTAACCACATTCTGTCCTATACATCCTTTTTGGGTTTCTACCTGTAATAAACCTAACGGTTGCATACAATGCTGTTTGCCCTGCCCAAGCTTGGGCTACAAGCATGTCCCTTCCCCATACAGTGTGCTCTGCTTCCATTAGTTGTGGGTTTACCCTCTACCCTTCCCCCGACCAGCACCCACTCAGTATTACTACCATGTGAACACCATAGTGTTGGTCAGTTAGTACCAATTTGATGGCGAGTACATGTGGTGCATGTTTTCAACCCTTGTGATACCTCACATCAAAGGACGGGCTCAATCTCTGTCCAGGATAATATAAGAGGTGCAAGGCTCTTTCAGACATCAGCCTAGGCAAAAAATTTATGAAGAAGAACCCCAAAGCAATCACAGCATCAACAAAAATAAACAAATGGGACCTGATCAAATTAAAAAACTTTTGCACAGCCAAGGAAACTATCATTAGCGTGAATAGACAACCTGCAGAATGGGAGAAAATATTTGCTTTCTACACATCTGATAAAGGGCTGATAATAAGAATCTATATAGAACTTAAGAAAACAACAAGAAACAATCAACCCCATCAATACATGGGCAAAGGACAGGAACAGAAACTTTTCAAAAGAAGACAGAATAATGGCCAGCAAATATAAAAAAGTGCTCAATATTTCTACTCATTAGGCAAATGCAACTCAAAACTACAACGAGATATCACCTAACTCCAGTGAGAATGGCCCGTATCAAAAAGTTCCAAAACAACAAATGCTGGCCTGGATACGGAGAGATAGGAACACTTTTTACACTGCTGGTGGGACTGCCAATTAGCACAACCCCTGTGGAAAGTAATTTGGAGATACCTCAAAGAGCTAAAAGTAGAAATACCATTTGAGCCAGTAATCCCACTACTGGGCATCTAAACAAAGGAAAAAAAGATGTTCTAGGGCCAGGCATGGTGGCTTCCACCTGTAATGCTAGGACTCTGGGAGACCAGGGCAGGTGGATCATTTGAGCTCAGAAGTTCGAGACTGAGCAATAGCCTGAGCGAGAGCAAGACCCTGTCTCTACTAAAAACACAAAGAAATTATCTGGACAACTAAACATAGACAGAAAAAATTAGCCAGACATGGTGGCACATGCCTGTTGTCCCAGCTATTCAGGAGGCTGAGGCAGAAGGATTGCTTCAGCCCAAGAGTTTGAGGTTGCTGCGAGCTAGGCTGATGCCATGGCACTCTAGCCTGGGCAACAGAGTGAGACTTTGTCTCAGAAAACAAAGAAACAAACAAAAAGACATTCTTTCATAAAGACATCTGCACTCCAATGTTTATAGCAGCACAATTCACAATTGCAAAGATGTGGAAATAACCCAAATGCACATCAATACATGAGTGGATTAGTAAAATTTCAGATATGTAACTATGGAATACTACTAATCTACCTTTTTATAGGGATAATCATTTTGTTGTGTGTATTTAAGGAGTATAAAATGATGTTTTGATATGTTTGTACATAGTGAAATAGCCATTATATTGCACCAAACTGATAAATTCACATTGTTCATTTTCACTTACTATTCCTTTCAATACAAGTGTTTCTTATGGCATCCACAAGAATCTTATAAATAGATCCATTGCAGAAGGCAGCAATTATTACTTGTTAAGCCATACATTGCTGCATCATTGATAGACATTTCTCTACCCTCCTTACTTTATTTAAATTACTTCTTTTTTAGCAATTCCCCTAGGAATATATATATATATATATATATATATATATATATATATATACACACACACACACACACACACACACACACACACACACACACACACTCACTTCTTTGGAACAATTGTGAAAGCGTAACTGCACAGAGTAGGCATGCTTTGACACATCTTCAAAGTTAAAACACTATTTACTGGGAAGTTCCATTTACTCTTATGGTCACTTTTTGAAAATTTAATCATTTAGGAATCATTTAAGAAAAAATGAAATACTAAACATTTGTCTTTTTGCAATCTTCACAGAGCTACTGAGAGGCCAGCAGCGTTCAGTAGCAGTCTTGTTGCAGAGACACAGGAGACCAGAAGTTTCTCTGGCCCTTGTACAATGAGCACAGAGTCAGCTTCTGCTGGAACTGTTGTTGATGGGTTAGGTCTTCACAGAGAATTTCCTGGAAGAGAATACTCACTGTTTTCTTCTTCCTGCCCATGGACTTTAGATACCAGCTTGAAGAATAACTTGAGTGAGGTTAGTTATATGATCTTCTTTCCTTTGGGTTTCAGATTTCTGATATAATTACTGTTTTTAGTTTGGTGAAATACTGAGTTGTTTAAATGACCTATGCATGATTAGTAATGGTTATAATTATCTGAGTTAATAAAGAGAGGAAAGAGAAAGTTTTCTATTTTCTTAAATTCCCTGCAGCTCTCATTTTCAAGAGATACCCAGATAGTAATGTTATTCAATACATGTAAGTAAAATGACACATTTTAGATTTGTTTAAAGGCTGCATTTAAGTTAGATGTTAGAGATTGAATTTTCTGTAATAACAGGAAGTATATTGAGAGGTCCTTTGGCTTCCTTCCAATTGATTTTAGTTTGGCTGTGGTTGTGGTTCATAACACTTTTGAAGTTTTCCTCTACCATCTCAAAGTTTCCACCCTTAGTCACAAGGGAATGATTGGCATCCAAACACTTAACCACATCTGGATATTTATTATTTATAGCAGTCCAAGAGAGGTAAGTTTTATGAATTAAATAAACCTGTAGTACTACAAAGATTAACTTCTCTTTTTAAATTAAAAGATTTGTCATTTCCTTACATAAAAGTACATGTTTAATTGCTAAGGTAATTACAGCCTTTTAATCTCAAGTTTTGTAAAATTTGCCTATTGGTGGGCAATTGCACAGCACTTTTTAGTTAAATGAGGCATGTACTTGAACTTTTAAAATGGCATTCACTTTTGTCTCTCTATCTTGCCATCACTTGAATGATTGATGACTAAGATGGAAAATCTATCAAGACATTTTGCTGTCTTTTTTCCTTCTATAATCTGTGCCAGGCACTGTATTGCCCTTCAACTGGCGACAACAATTCTGAATTTCTAGTAAGGGAAATATGAGGAAAATGTGTGATTTAAGGGGAAAGTAAGAATAAAATGAAAGAGTCTTTTAAAACATCATTTAATATTTGACAGTCTCACTTGTCAATATAGATAAAATCACTCAAGCCTCCCACCAGCCAGGACAAAACTAGAAGCATCAATACTCCAGACACTTTTCCTAAGCCTCTGGGTGCCCCTCCCAGAGCAGCTCCCTTCCTGGGATCTGGGTCCGTCCCTTTCCCTTCTGAGCTTTCATATGTAACCTGGGAAAAGATAATTACATTAATAGGCCCTTAGTTCAAGTCACATTACGATGTACATTTTACATAGTGTTTATTAATGGTAACGTAAGATTCTGTTGATAAAGCCTTCTCCCTTTATCTGGTATTGAGTTGTACTTTTACAACACCTGGCTGGTAATACTGTTATCAGATTATTCATTTGTTCATGCCTTTCTATGGTGGTGTTCTCACAAAAGTGTTCTTGAAAACAGTCTCTCAAAATACTGGGAAAAGTGTTAGTCAGACATTTGTGAAGGCATCAGATGTCATATTATGATTATCACCACAATATATTTATTAGCTTGAATATACTCTTTCAGGCCCCGTTTTGGGCATTTAGAGGGAGAATACCTTTTATACAAAGGAGTTAAACAAGAATCCTCTATATGAGAACATTTACAATACATTAATAGTTAGAAATGTTTTCACACATTTTTAGAAATAACTAAAAATTGCAGCTATAAGCAGCCAGATGTTTCCAAAACCTGGTACTAATTTCTGAAAAGAAATAAAAATTACAATTCATGAGCTATATATTTTTGACCTCTTTTCTAATTCTAGAACATCGTGAATCAAAGAAACTAAGTTTGAAAACTGGCTCTAACCTATATTTATCCTTATTTCAAGCAAATTTTGGGAGATCTTAGTGTTCATATGACAAAATGTCAGTCATAAGACAGGCAGCACAATATTTTTACCTAATCTTAGCCAGTAGAATATTCACATGACATTATGACAGTGCCATTTTCTTCATATGTGTATTCATGATTCTGTGCTAAAATGTTAGTAGCATAGAACATACTTTAATATTTTAGTTTTATTAGAAGTGGAAAATAAAAATTTTATTTTAAGGAAAAATCAATTACAGTGAAAAAACCTCATCATGTTTTATAAAGGGTAGAGTTTTCCTAAGAATTTCAAAGTAACACATTCATGTGAAAATGTGATTTGAATTGTCCAACCTTTGTACTGATAAGAGAAAATGTCACCCTTTTTGAAGTCATGTATATTCAGTAGACCAATATTAATTGTACTTTTTTATTAGATGATTGTAGACAGCATCACACATACACATTCTGTTATCTAAATGTGAAATAAATAGGAATTTTATTTTATTATGTGATTATTTCTCTATTTAAGCAATCCTCAAGTTAAGTCTAGTCTCTCTAGCAATGCCATGAAAATGTCTCTGGTTTACCTGAAGATTATAAATAATATTTGACTTATTTCAGATGCAGCAGGAGTTGGAAGAAATAACTTCAGGACTAGAAGTAGGTATGCTGCCAAATTTTATGAATTAAATTGAGAGTAATGATTTGATTTCTGAAATCAGCTGTAAGTAAGAAGTGGCATCCCTCTCTATTATTTGGTTAATAGATACTACATTAAATATTTCCTCTTACATGAATCTAGTGAAAGATGTGAAAACACTAACATTCATACTGAACAGTATACTTATGCTTCATGATTTCATTATCATATTCCATAGCTTCAGAGAAATCTCATGAAATTTATGTTTTGTTTTGTTATTTTCTGGATCTGCACTTTATTCACTCTACCATCCCTATGAACCTATTCATGTGTCAGGCAGCACACTGGAACTATTCTCAGAAAACGAAGGCATCATCAGCTTTCTACGTTTATGATAATGATTTAAGGCCAAAACCCCCAAACTCATCTAGTGACACTAAGCCAAGCAATTATAGTTCATAAGCAGTCACTTGACCTGTGACCTTTTAAATCCATCATCTACTTTTTCACTGGCATACTTTTGCCCTCAGAAAAGGTTCCATATTTCTTAGCATGGAAACATCACCCACATCAATGTGGTTCTTGTCAATTTTTTCAACTTCATATCTTGCCACATACCCTACACTGCCCCTCTGTTCTAGCATCTCAAAAACTAGACTACTTAGAATTCCACAATGTCCCTCCTCACTGCCACCTGTTTTCCTTTACTTCTTCCCTCTATCTGATAATTGTCCCTCAGCTATCAAGTTATGTATCACCCCTCCCAAAAAGTGTACTCTACTGATAGAAAACTTGGACAGATGACCCTTGTCTGTGTTAAAAGAGTGCCCATTTTATACTTGTTATGGTCTCTCTGACTCTGCAGGGTATTCCCTGCTTCTCCTCTTTGCATATTACAGTATACGATTGTTGAGGTCGGTCATGTGGACTGTGTCATCTTCACCTTGTCCTTCCAGTGCTTGTCATAGTTCCTTCGCATGTGGTTGTTGAATGAGTGAAGGGAGCTGAGAAAACCAGATGCTGAACCACAATGATAATTAATTTAATGTGCAACTATGGACAATAATATTTAATATAATAATAATAATATGATAATATAATATTAATATTACAATACGAGTTTTGTATTGCCTGTTTACATATATATTTATCATTCTTATTAACACCAATAAAGTTCTTGCCTCTTTCTTACTAGCTTACACTTATTTCCTACAAAATCTTTTAGGTAAAGAATATAATTCTTTACTTTTATTTCCAGGTGCTACTGGATACAGTCCTCTAGAAGAGTTTCTCCTCTAGGATACATTAATGAGTCAAGTCTAAATGAATATATTCTTTGGAAGGCATCTCAACAATATATGCCAATTTTTTTTTAAATTATATGATGTGAAAGACTTTTAATTGGATCTTGCCAATGAAAGCCAATTTTATATCCTCAAACTGTCAAAGTGTGAGCTCTTTCAATAACCAAACACTCAAGTTTTCATGAATACTTTAGTGAAGTTACTTGATTTCTCATTCATCTTTTACCATTTTCATCACTATACATAATGATAAATTTACATTTAGACAGACATCATTTTGGTTCAGGTACTGTGGTCATTGTCAATGTTTGGAGGTGTTACAATTCTTACAGTGCCATCAGACTTATGTAATTTTAATTTTCAGCACAGATTTATATGGCTCTTTCTTCCTGGAGACAAAAAGTTTGCCTAACTCTTTTGATTTTTTCTGTTCATTCAGATTTAGATCCTGTGTGTTTTGACAAGTGTATCACAGAAGTGGTCCTGTGGATCTTCTCTTTGCATCCTAACATGGGATCTACATCTGATTTGTCTTATTCCTGATGATGTTAGCATTGACCGCTAATGGTGGTATCTGCTGTGTTTGAGATTTGACTTGCTGAATGAGCCAAGCATAGTACCTGAAATAAATCTAACTCAGTCAGGTGTGTAATTCTTTTCACACTAACCTTACTTGCTTCAATTTCCTCATATTTTGGTGCAGATTTTATTTCTAAATTAGTGACATCCTTTGGTCTGTTGTTCTCTTTTTTTCTTTTGCTGTCTTTGTCTGGTTTTGATGTGAAGGTGATACTGGCTTTATAAAACTATTTGGTAAGTAATTGTCTTCTTCAATTTTTTAGGAGAGTTTGTATAACCCTGGTGTTAATTCCTTGAATGTTGGTTAAAATTCTCCAGTGAAACCCTCTAGGCCTAGAGACTTTGGGGAGAGGGAGCTGTTTTATTCCAAATGCCATTTGTTTCTTAAATAGTTACGGAGCTATTCAGGTTATCTATTTAATATTGGCTCAGTTTGGATAATTTGTGGTTCTTGAGAAATTGCTCCATTTGTTATACATAGTTAAGTTGATGAGCATGACATTTTTTGTAGCATTCATTAGTTATCATTTTAATGGCTGTAACATCTGCCTTTTTTGCTGCTCATGTCTGATATTAGTGATCTGTATCTTCTCTGTTTTTATCTTTCTCGGTCTTGTCAGATTTTTGTTGATTTTATTTATTTTTTTAAAGAACTAGCTACTTGTTTTCTTGATTTCTTATTATTTTCCTGTTTTTTCATATAATTATTTTTCTTCTTATATTCACTATTTCCTCCTCATTCTTATTTTCAGTTTCTCTTGTTCTTTTTTAGTTTCTTAAACTAGGACTATTGATTTGAACTTTTCCTTTTATAATAACGTAGGTACTTAGTGCAATAAATGTCATCTTCAGCACTGTTTAAGTGGCGTTCACATAATTTCATTAGTTATATTTTTATTTTCATCCAGTTTCATGTATTCTATATTCCTTTCAGCTTTCTTCTTAGACCCATGCCTTTCTTTGATGGGTACTATTTAATTCTCAACTGTTTGGAGAATTTCTGTTATCTTTCTCATAATTTCCAGGTGTATTCAATTATTTTAATTGAACGTACTTGTATGATTTCAATGGTTTTAAATTTCTTGAAGTTTATTTTATGACTTAGAATATGGACTATTTTTGTGAATTCATCATGGATTATTGGAAAAAAAGTTTCATCTGCTATTATTGGGTGGACTGTTCTATGACTACCCACTTGTGGGGGCTGAGAGTGTTATGCACTTGTTCTACGCCTGTGCTGATCTTCTGTCTGTAGATTACTAGTGTAGGGTGGTGAAGTCCTCAGGTAAAATTGTGCATTTATCTGTTTCTCTTTTGAGTTCTGTCAGTTTGTACTTCATGTGTACAGAGGCCATATTGTGTACACATTTAAACAGCTCTTATGTCTTGCTTGTTTGTTGGCCTTTCCATTATTGTGTGATGTACCTCTTTATGTCTAGTAATTGTTTTTGCTCTGAAGTCTACTTTATCTCATATTAACATAGCCATATTAGTTTTTAAAGAGAACTGAGGTTGCGTAGTTTATCACTTCCATCCTTTTACATTCGCTGTAACTATGCTGTTAAATTTGAAGTGCGTTCATTAACAGGCAGCATAAATTTTGTTGAATCATGCTGTTTCCCACTCCACTTTGGTATTATCTTTTAATTGACACATGCCCACTATTTGCATTCAAGGGAATTGTTATATGCTTAAGGGTCAGGTGTGTGCTACTTTTTGATTTGTTTTCTGTTTGTTAATTATCTTGCTCTTTCCTCTGCATCTCTTTCCTTACCCTCCTGTTGGATACTTCAGGAATTTTAGGATTAGATATTGATTTTTTTTTACAGTGTTTTTGATAATATATCTTTTATAATTTTCTTAGTGGTGACTTTAATTATTATTATACATGCACAACTTATCAGAGTCCACTGGTGTGGATGTTTTACCATTTGAAGTGAAATGTAGAAACCTTATTTCCATTTAGCTTCCTTCAGCTTTTTATTTTTTAAAATGGAATGGTGCTAAGTGACGCCCCTGTTGCACTGGATGCCACATCAAATATCATTCAAAAACGTATGGGAAGAAGCATATTTTATCCTCCCCTATTTTCCCATTCTGATGTTCTTCTTTTTGAGGTTCCAAGCATTCTTCTGATACCAGCTCCTTTCTGTTTAGAGAACTCACTCTATACATTGGTAAGAGGAGGTTTGCTAAGCACAACTTGTCTTAGTTTCCTCCATCTGAGGACGCCTTTATTTGCCCTTCCTTTCTGAGTGTGAATTTTGCTGGATGCAGATTTAGTGGCTGATAGTTCTTTTCTTTCAGCAATTTAAAAATGTTAGGCCTCTTCCTCCCATCCTCCATGGTTTTGAATGAGAAATCTGTCATTTGAATCCATATCTCTCCATCAGTCTACATCATTTCTCTTGGGCATGCTTTGAAGAGTTTTTATCTGTCTTCATTTTTCAGTTTTCAGAAGGTTTTAAAGGACATGTCTTGATCTGGACTTCTTTGGGTTTATCTTATGTAGAATTCACTTAGATACTTGAATCTGTAGGGTTTTGTCTGCCAAATTTGTGATATTTTCAGATATTACTTCATTGAATATTTTTTTCAGTCCTACTGTCTCTTTCGACTTTCTTTTTTTCCCTGGGTCTCTGATGATACAGATGCTGTCTGATGGGTCCCCGCGGCTGTCTTGTTTGTTCTGTTTTATATCTGTTTTTTTCTTTATTGTTCAAAATAGGGAAATTCTATTGATTTGCTTTGAAGTTCATTTATTCTATCTTCTCCCTTTTACTATTGAGTTTATCCCCCAAATTTTAACTTAGTTATTATAGTTTTAAAATCTACAATTTCCATTTGGTTCCTTGTTTTTATTTTGTATGTCGGAGTATTATAGGGTTACAAAGGCTTTGATTACATAATTGCTTTTGCACTGTCCCAAAACAGTGCCCATTCACTAGGGAGTATGCACCATAGCCGCTATTTGTGGATTTACCTAATCCCTCTTCCCCATTCCTACCTGCTCAACACCCTATCAATGTTTCTTCCCATATGTGCACATTAGTGTTGATCATTTGGTACGAATTTAATGGTGAGTGCCTGTGGTGTTTTTCCATTCTTATGATATTTCACTTAAAAAAATGGACTCTAGCTCCATCCAATATAATAGAATAGGTAGTTAATCATTTTTAATTTTTTTATACGGCTGACTAGTACTCCACGGTACACATCTGCCACATTTTTTAAATCTGCTCATGTATTGATGGGCACTTGTATTGTTTTCATATTTTTGCAGTTGTGAACCATGCTGCTATAAACATTCGAGTGCAGATGTCTTTTTCATAGAATATCTTTTCCTTTGGGTAGATGCCCAATAGTGGGACTGCTGGATCAAATGATAGTTCTACTTTTAGTTCTCTGAGTTATCACTATGGTACTTTCCATAGAGGGTAGTATCAGTTTCCAGTCCCAGCAGCAGTATATGAGTGTTCCTATCTCTTGGTATCCACACCAACATTTGTTGTTTTGGGACTTTTTGATAAAAGCCGTTCTCACTGGAGTTAAGTGATATCTCATAGTGGTTTTTATTTGCATGTCCCTGAGGATAAGAGATGTTCACCACTTTTTAAAGATGTGTGTTGGCCACTAGTCTACCATTAGTCTTTTCTTTTGAAAAGTTTCTGTTCATGTCATTGACCACTTTGTATGGATTTGTTTGATGAGTTCGATATAGATTCTGGTTATCAGCCCTTTATTGGATGTGTAGCATGTGAATATTTTCTCCCATTCTCTAGATTGTCTGTTTGCTCTCATGGGAGTTTCCTTGGCTGTGCAGAACCTTGTTAATTTGATAAGGTCCCATTTGTTTGTTTTCACTGATGCCATGATTGCTTTTGGGGTCTTCTTTATTAATTCTTTGCCTAGGCTGATGTCTGTGAGAGTTTTTCCAACATTTTCTTCTAGAATTCTTAAGGTTTCATGCCTTAGGTGTAAGTCTGTAATCCATTGTGAATTGATTTTTGTGAGAGGCAAAAAGGGCAGTTCCTGTTTGAGTCTTCTGCATGTGGCTATCCAAATTTCTTAGTACCACTTATTGAATAGATATTCTTTTTCCCACTGTGTGTATGTTTCTTGTTTATCA
The DNA here is from genome assembly GCF_020740605.2 of Lemur catta. NCBI lineage: Eukaryota > Metazoa > Chordata > Mammalia > Primates > Lemuridae > Lemur > Lemur catta. The sequence continues at coordinate 1,587,584 of NW_025423849.1, read as the reverse complement.
AAGAGCAGATAGCTCTATCTGGATGGTTTTGTATCTGGGTTTTTAGTCCTGTTCCACTGGTCTATGTCTCTGTTCTTGTGCAAGTACCATACTGTTTTGGATACTCTAGCCTTGTAGGATAGCTTGAAGACTGCTAAATTGGTGCCTTCCATTTTTTTCTTTATGCTTAAGGTTGCTTTTTCTATACGGGGGTCTTCTCTTGTTTGATATAAAGTGTTCATTTATTTTTTTGAGATATGCAAAAAACGTTGTTGGTATTGTAATAGAGATTGCATTGAATCTGTAGATCAGTTTGAGCAGTATGACCATGAGCATGGTATGGCTTTCCATCTGTTTATGTCCTCTGCTATTTCCTCGCTCAGTGTTTTGTAGTTCTCCCTGTAGAGCTCTTTCACCAGCTTAGGTGAATATATTCCTGGGTATTTTATTTACCTTGTTGCCATTGTGAAAAGTATGGAGTCTTTGATTTGGATCTCTGTTTGCCTGTTGTTTGCGTATATGAATGCTACCAATTTATGTACATTAATCTTGTAACCTGAGACTTTGCTGAACTTATCAATTGCAATAATCTCTTGGCTGAATCTTTGGGGTCTAGATAAAATATCATATTGTCAGCAAAGCACAGTAGTTTGACATCCTCTGCCCCCATTTGTATTGGCTTGCTTTCTTTCTCTTATCTAATTGCCCTGGCTAGGAACCCAAGCACTATGTTGAACAGAACTGGTGATAGAAGGCAATATTGTTTGGTTCCAGTTCTGAGCAGGAAATCTTTCAAATTTTCCTCATGCTGTATAATGTTGGCAGAGAGTTTGTCCTATACGGCTTTTATCATTTTGAGGTAAGTCCCATCTATGCTTATTTTGTTAAGCGTTCTTATCATAAAAGTGTTCCAAATTTTATCAAATGCTTTCTGTGCATCTACTGCGAGGATCATATGGTCTTAGCTTACACTTCTGTTTATGTGGTGAATTACATTTATAGGTTTGTGTATGTTGAAACATCCCTGCATTTTTGGGATGAAGCCCTCTTAATCATGATAGATTATTTATTTGATGAGTAGCTGAATTAGATTTGCTAGGATTTTCTTGACATTTTTTGAATGTATATTCATAATGGATATTGGTCTGTAATTTTCTATTTTTGGCGAGTCCTTTCATGGCTTTGGGATCAGAGTGATGTTGGCTTTGTAAACTGTGTTGGGGAGGAATCCTACCTTCTCAATATTGTGGAATAATTTCTGCTGTATAGGCACCAGTTCTTCTTCGTAGGTCTGATAAAATTAAGCTGTGAGGCCGTCTGGTCTGAGACTTTTATGTTTAGGAAAGTTTTTATTGCTGCTTCAATTTCAGTACTTGATATTGGTCTGTTCAGGAATTCTATTTCTTCCTGATTGAGCCTAGGGAAGCATTGTCATTCTAAGAATTTGTCCATTTCCTCCACACTTACAAGTTTACCTGCATAGACATTTTCATAGTATTCATACATGATATTATGTATTTCCATGGTATGAGTTGTAATTTCTCCTTTTTCATTCCTGACTGAGCTTATTAGCACCCTGACTTTTGTGCTTCTGGTTCTAGTGAGGATCTTGCCAATCTAGTCAGGATCATGCCAATTTTCTTTTCTTTTCAAAGAATGAACTTTCTGTTTCATAAATCTTTTGTATAGGTCTTTTATTATTGATTTCATTTAGTTCTGCTGTGATCCTTCTTATTTCTTTTCATCTGTCGGGTTTGGAATTGGTTTGCTCATCCTTTTCCAGTTCTTTGAGATGATTCATTAGATTGTTGATTTGTGATCTTTCTGTATTTTAGAAAAAAGAATGTATGACTATAATTTTCCTCTCAGGATTGCAGTAGCTGTGTCCCACAGATTTTTGATAACTTGTGTCCTTGTTATCATTTAGGTCAAAGAATCTTTTGATTTCCATCTTAATTTCCTCCTTGACCTGAGTATCATTCAGAAGTATGTTGTTTTGTTTCCATGAATTTGTGTAGAGATGATTGTTTCTGTTGGAGCTGATTTCTAATTTTATTCCATTGTGGTCTGAGTGGATACATGGTATAATTTGCATTTTTTAAAAAAAATTGTTGAGACATGTTTTATTGCTTAGGATATAGTGAAGCTTAGAGAATGTCCCAGTAGCTGATGAGAAGAATGTATACTCAGCAGTTTTTGGGTAAAATGTTCTGTAAATGTCTGTTAGGATCATTTCTCATAGAGTTCACTTTAAGTCCATTGTTTCTTTGTTTATATTTTATTTGGAGGATTTGTTCTGTTCTGTGAAAGGGGTTTTGAAGACCCCAGTTATTATGGTGCTGCCATTTATCATTTTGCTTAGATGAAGTAGTATTTGCTTCATGAATATGAGTGCAGCTCTGTTGACCATGTAAATATTTAGAATTGTTATGTCTTCTTGTTGAATTGTTCCTTTTACCATTATATTATGACCATCTTTGTCTTTCATTACTTTTGTTGATTTGAAGACTAAGTTATTCGATATGAGAGCTGCCACACCAGCTTTCTTTTGGTTTTCCTTTCCATGGAATATTGTTTTCCATGTCTTCAGTTTGAGTCTGAATGAGTCTTTGTGAGTTAGATGTATTTCCTGAGGATAGATGTTACTTGGCATATGTATATGTATTCATTCACCTAATTTATGTCTCTTCAGTGGGCAGTTCAAGTCATTCATATTTATTGAAATATTTGATAAGTGGGTCGGATCTGTGCATCCTGTTGATTAGATTTCTGTTGCTTTGTTTTATCTCTGTGCCATTGTGGTATCTGGCCTTTAACCTTTAGCTTTTGGGTAATTTTACACTGATGAGTTCTATTGTGCTGATCCATGACTAATGCAGTTCTGAGTACTTCCTGCATGGCAGGTCTTATCTTGAACAACTCCCTCAGAGATTGCTTATCTGAGAACAATTTTATTTCTCCGTCATATATGAAACTTAGTTCTCCAGGATACAAAAATCTAGTTGGGCCTTATTTCCTTTGAGAAGAGTGAGAGTAGAGCCCCAGTTGTAAGGTGTCACTTGAGCAGTCTGCAGTTAGTGTGATGTGTTTCCCTGGGTAAGCTACTTACTGCTTTCCCCTTACAGCTCATAAGAGCACCTCTGTCATGTTTAATTTCTCCACTCTGATGACTATGTGTTGTGTTTTCCTCTTCATCATGGCTCCGCCAGGGGTCCTAGGAGGTTCTTGTACCTGGATATCTAGAATTCTAGCAAGGTCAAGGAAATTTTCCTCAATCATTCACTCAATTAAATTATCTAACCATTGTGTATTTTCTTCTGCCCCCTCAGGAATGCCTATGATTCCTATGTTAGGCCTCTTATCATAGTTCCATATTTTTGTATGCTTTGTTTATTTCCCTTATTTCTCTGTTCTCTCTCTGTGACTGACTGATTTAATTGAAAGGTGGTATCATCAAGCTCTGGGATTCTTTCTTCTGCCTGACCTAACCTGTTCTTAAGGCTTCTTACTGTGTTTTGTAATTCCTTGAATGAATTTTTCATCTCCAGAAGTTCTGTTTGATTTTTCTTTAATACTTGAACTGCTTTAGTGAATTTTTCATTCATTTCCTGCACTTTGGCTTTTTTTGTGTGTTGTATTTCCATATTTTATTGAATTGCATTGAGGTTTCTTACAATCCATGTTCAAAATTATTCACCAGTCATTTCAGTGTTATGATTTTGGTTGGTATCCATTGCTAGAGTGCTGGTGAAGCCTTTCCTGGGTGTTCTTTAGCTTTTATTTTCCATACTTCTAGAGTTCTTTTGCTGATTCTTTCTCGTATGGAGCAATTTTTACCTCTTTGGAGGTAAAACCTTTCGATTTTCTTTTGTTTCGATAATGACATATACCGAGTTTAATATCTGAGCCCTGAGGTCATGCTTCTGTGTGAGAACTGACCACACCCTGTATGGTGAGTCAGTAAATGTAGTAAAAGGGCATGTAAACTGACCTCCCTATCCGTAGGTGTTGCTTGCTGGGAAGAACAAGCTTCAGTGTTGTTTTTGGTTCCTGGGACCTCCTCTAGTTACTCAGAAGAACTCTAGTGTCCCAGATGGTGGGTGGGGCTCTGGAACTGGCAGATGTGTCCTTATTTTACACTTCAGCAGGTCCAGGTAGGGGAGTGAGGCTGGGTGTGACTTGGTTTCGTGAACCTGCACTAAAATTCCACAGAAGTTTTAGCAGGGGTCAAATTTCTGCCTTTGGGCACAGCTGCCAGGGATGGGCTGAAGTAGGGCCTACTCAGCCAGAAAGTCTGTGTGTGGAGGCAGGGCTGTCTGAGACCCTGAATCAGGTAGTCTGGAACAAACTTCACTTCTTTCCACCCTCCCCTATTCTGTGGTTTCTTCCAAGCCTCTGCTGGCAGGCAGGACCTCAAGCCAGCCTTGTTGTACTATGACTGTGATGGGGACTGGGAGTTTCCCTGTCCAGGATCCCAGCCAGAGCTGGGAATGGGGCCCTTCTGGGGGAGGAGGGGTGCCCCCACATGTACACCATAGGTGTGAACCCAAACTGCACTCTCTCCCAATCTGCCCCTGCAGGCATCCACAGCTCATGAGAATTATTCACAAATATCCCATCTTGCCCCTGGGTTTTGTGATTGGGACCTGAGTGTACTGGATCTGACATGTGGGCCCATCCTCTGGGCCCTGGAGATCAATCCCTGAACATAGCAGGGAGAAGCATACTGTTCCCAAGTCCCTCCTGGGATGCTCAAGCTGGATCAATGTCCCTCCACTTCGGGCTGTGTCCCACTCTGCTGAAGTCACCAGCAACAGTACCAGGAATGGCCAGCAGGCAGTGCACTCACAGTCCAAGCACCTCTTTTTTCTGCTACAGGACCTCCAGAGAAAAGGTATGAGCTCCATTCCCTGTGGGAGCCTCTGTGTGGTGGCTCAATTTTTTCTCTCAGTAGCCATGGGAGGGGAAGGGGAAGGGAAGAAAAAGAGTCTAGGTGGAGGAAAGTCCACTCTCTCGTCTTCTTCAAACCTCTCTCTGGGAGGCAGTCCACCCAGAATGACGAGTGTGTGGAATCACTCTCATCATCCAGGACCCACTGCACTCATGTGGCTCCTGCAGTCTGGGCCAGAGTTGAGAAATGTCTGTGTTGGGATGAGGAAGATGGAACCAGAATGTTTGGGGCACCCTGGTGAAGACAAAGGCAGCAGGTGTGTCAAAAAGCAATGTGGAATCTCCCATCTTGCTTGGGTCTGTGCGGCATGAGATGCACTAAGCGGTGCTGGGAGTCTGGTGCCCTTTTTGAAAGCAGCTCTCCACTCACTGGGAGCAGCGTTGTCTGGGCTTGCGTCAACAGAATGTCTCTCCAGCACCTCAAGAGCCCAGGAAGAGTCTGAGATACAAGGGAGGGGTATGGTACTGGATCCAGGTACCCTTCTGCCTGGACTCCTAGCCTCACTGGGCTTAATTCCCATCGATGCCTTTCTCCTTCCAATCTTGCTCTTCCTCCTCTTCCCCTGGAGTCTCCTGTGGGTTCAGGAACACTTCCTTAAGCCCCCTTTCTTATCTACATTTGTCTGTCTGTTTTTTCTCTTTCATCTAAAACTTCTCCTTCTATAGAGATGCTCTGGCTGGTGGTGCCTTCGGTCCACCATCTTACCCCCCATAACCATTTGGTTGTTTCTCATAACTTCTTTTCCTTTCCTGAAATTTTTAAGGTTTTCATTTGTTTCCAGACAATTCCTAATTGCTTATTGGCATGACCTCACTCAGTCTCATTGTAGCTGGGGCAGCGTAGAGGTTCAGTTGCCTGCTGGGCCCTGCTGACAACAGAAGTATGTGAAATGGAAGTGCTGATTAGCCTGGACTCTACTATCTTGTCAGTGTGTTGATTCTGGCTTGCAGTGGTGGCTCAGCTTCCTACTTGTCTCCAGTGACTCCAGGGTAGGGAAGGTGACACTCACCTTGCCTCTCAGTGTGTGGGACTCTTTCTTATTGAGTTGAGGTGGAGGCTCAGCTTCCTACTGAACTCCAGTGCCATCAGGGCTGCAAAGATGACACTAGCTCTGCTTCACACTGTCTTGGTAAATCTTTTGCATGCTGGGTGGGTGTGGGGGCTCAGGTTCCCTCTGGACCCCATTGATACTACATTGCCAAGGGAACTGTAAAATTATTTCCTTTTGTCAGGCAGGGGATGGAGAACAGCTTCCTACTTTGTCTGTTGCTACCACTCCAAAGTGAAAATCATAATGCCTACTTTTGCCAGATGGGAAATAGAAGATGAGCTCCTTTGTTGGTGCCAGTAATACCAGCAGGCAAGAACATCAAAGCATGGCTGCTTCTGTTCAGTGGATATGAAGTAGATAATCTGCTCCCCGATGGACTCCACTGGAACCATCCTGGTATTTCATTGCAGTTGGGTGGGTATTGCCAGCAAGGTTTTCTGCTGTTAGACCATTCTTTTCCAATCCTTTGGTTGGGAGAGCAGGCTTCTTGTTTTGTTTCGTCTGTGCCACTTAGTGGTCCTGATTGGAGGCTTCCGCAGCACTCTTCTCCAGAGCATATGGGAAGAAATTGAAGACCCAAGGAACTCATCATTGTGTTATTCCCCAGTAAGTGCACCTTCTTTTCACCTTTCAGATGCTGAGGCTTCTCCAACTTGGCTAGATCCAGATTTGTATTGTCTTAAAGTTAAAATTTGTGTGTGTGTGTGTGTGTGTGTGTGTGTGTTTGTGTATTTGATTCCTTTTTAAATCCTTGAATCTTCTGGTGATTAGGTTGGAGATAATTAACATGCCAGCTGGGGAAAAAAAACTGTAATTTCCACAATAAAAACAATAGTCCTTCTGTGTGACAACTTCATTTGATTATCCTAAGAAATAATGAACTGGAGGCACAGATATAATGAGTGTTAATAGGGTCTCATTTGTGATTATCAACATTGTAAAACTTTTTCACAGCCTATTAAAGTCCTACTATTCTTCTATAAGTAAATGGGAGTCTGTGGATAGAATTATGCTATATAATATAATGGCTTTGAAACTGAATCATGGTCAAAGGTTAACCCAACAAGTTTGGGGAAAAGATCTCAGGAACTAACTCCATCACTGTGGAGATGAGCACAATTTTCCAGGTACGTTGATGTCTCTGAGAGAACCTGATGCCCCACGGCCCCAGTTCACTGAGTTCCCTGTGTGCCACCGACCAGACATGAATGTCCTGGTTCTAAAGCTCATGAGGCCCTGCACTAGAGATGTATGAAGACTAGTGTACTAGTTTTCTGTTGTTGCATAACAAACTACCACAAATTTAGGGGCTTAAAACAACACTCATTTATTAACAAAGAGCTCCCAGTTTGGGTGGATTCTCTGCTCAGGGTATCAGAAGACTGAAATCAAACTGTTATCCAGGTGGGTTTTTTGTCTGCAGGCTCTATGGAGAAGTCTGCATCCAAGCTCATTCAGGTTGCTAGAATTCAGTTCCTCACAGTTTTAGGGATGGGGTCTATTTCTTTGCTGGGTGTTAGCCAAGGTCCAATCTTGGCATCTTATAACTATCTGCACTCCATCTCATGGGTTTTCTTCTGTCTTCAAGCAAGCAGTGATGTGTCAGGTCCACTTGTGCTTTAAATCTTTTTGACTTTCCCTTCTGTACCAGCCAGAGCAAGGTTTGTGTTTAGAATTCCTCCTCCCACAGCGAACCTTCATGAATCTTTTATCGACAGAGTCTACATTCAGGCCCTTCTGGGAACTCTCAGAGGGACCTTCGTGGTGAGACGTTCTAGTCAGTCACCACATGGTGTTCACATCTTGATCCTTTTCCTCTTCGTGGGTCCAGCAGTGTCCTCCTGCTTGTGCACACTCACAGGTTCCATAATCCTCCTCAGGTCACCACCACTTTCACCTGGTAAGGCTGAAAATTCCACCAGTGCCAAAGCAGGAGATTCTTTGAGGTGCTCCATGACGAGCAGTGGGATGGGGAGAGACGGTCATCTTCTCATCTTTTGTTTACATGCTTTAAAAGTAGTGTTAACATTTCAAAGCTTTTAGTGGTGCAGTGTTTTCTTTTGCTTTTTTACATATGATTCTTTGTCCCTTCCTCCATGGGTCTCAGGCATCAACCAACAGCCCTGGGCTAGGTGATGAATCTAATGATCAACCGCCAGCATCTCATCCAGACAAGATTTCTGCTAGGGTATCTAAGCTTTGGTCTCACTTTGACTCATGACCAGTAACTTCATGAAGGTATTCAGTGTTGCCCCCAAATTCTAACATGTTCTCTAGTCTGGTGATGCTCCCACGGTATTTTTTTTTTAATATTTCACAGCTTTTCTTCCTGCAAACCTCCAAAACCTCCAGTGCTCACTCTTTGGTCGAGGTCCTTCTTCCTACTGAGACTGAGAAAACAAAAACAATCAGAAGGGATCTTCCATATTTTCTCCACACCTGTCCACCTGCATGCTGTGTGTGTCTATGCCCTGGCCTTCTCTCCTGATGCCATAGGCATGCTCACTGCCCATGCCCCTTTCACACCAAACCCTCCCCCTTTCACTAGAATCTATCTACCATCTTCTACACACGGATATACCTCTAGACATTGACCAATGCCCCCTCATGCACTGAGAATTTCTCCTCACTATTATTTTGTAATTTTTGCTTCTCGAAAATAAATAATACCTTTTTTTTTTTTACCATATATTCTCCTCAAGCCACTCTATTTCTCTTTTCCAATTTATATCAATATTTATAGTTTTCAATTCTTCTCCTCCAATTCTATGTAGAACTCATACAAGCCATCTTCCCCTTCTCCCAACTTTGCCATGGTCAGTCACCATTGGCCTCTTCCTAGATCCAAAGTTTAATTCTTAGCCTTCATCTTAATTTAATATTGGAGTAATCATTGGCCTTGTTCATCCCCACTCTTGTCTAGTTCTAAAGCTCTCTTCATTTGGCTTCTAGAACACCACATTCTCTCATTTACCCTCCTACATCAGGAACCATTCCTTTGCAGACTCCTTTGATAGTTTGTTTTCATTCTTCTTTGTTTTTATTTTCTAAACTTATTTCAGAGGGAAGTTTATATAGTCTGATGACTTTAAATAGCATCACTGTGCTGATGGCTGATGATTGTATATATCCAGCCTGGTCCCACACTCCTGATCTACAGTCTGGGATGTCCAGTTGCCTGTGGGGTCACTTAGCCTTTGTACCTGGGAGTCATTTGGAATCACTATTCTCCCATTCTTCTGCTTTGCAATCTTCTCCCTCTCCAATCTTTCTGTTTTTCAGTTAATGGCAACCACATCATACCAGTAGCTTAGGAAAGTGTTCTTGCTGTCATCCTTGCTGTCTCTCTTTCACTTAAACCCATATGTCATATATCCACCAGTGCCGGGGCCCTAAATTATACTTTTATCTGGTATCTGTGAGGCCTCACTGCCTCTCCACCACTGCTCTCACCCAGATAGCATCATCTTTTGCTGTAGTTTTTATTGTCCTTTTCTATCTCAGATGGCCTCTGCTGCCTTAGTCCTTGCCCATCCACATTTTATTCTCAGAAACCAGAAGAGGGTCTTGCCTTCAAGACAGTGCAAGCCACCCCACAGTTCAAACACCTAAGATGGTTTCAGGTGACACAGCAAAGCCCAGATTCTTCCCCAGGGCTAACAGATCCCTCCTGCCACTCCCAGTGCTCCTCTCTGACCTCATCCCTGTCTTACCTGCCTTGATGGTTTTGCTGTTATTCTTTTCCCTGAACATGCCAGCATCTTGCCTCAGTTCCCCTCTATCTGCTGTTCACTCTGTCATCAGGGTTTTGTAGACATGGCCCAGGCTTGGCTTCCTCTTTGCTGGAGATACAATATGACAATGGTGTCAGAACTTCTCTGACCTCCCTATGAAAACAAAGAACCCTACTGCTCTCCTCCATACTTTGCAGAGTTTATTCTCCTCCATGCTTTATTTAAAAATATATTTTGAAATAATTTTAGATTTAAGGAAGAATTCCAGAGACTTCACAGAATTTCCACATGTCCTTTTCTTAACTTCCCCTAAGGTTTACATGTTATTTAACTATAATACATTTAACAAAACTAAAAAAAATAAATAACATTGCTATGATACTATTAACTATATTGTGTAATTCATTAGAATTTTACCATTTTTCCATTCCTATTTTTGTCTGTTCCAGGATCCAGTACTAGATACAGTGTTGTGTTTAGTCATTATGATTCTGTAGTCTTCCCAAATCTTGACAGTTTCTCACTTTTTCCTTGTTTTTCATGACCTTGGAACTTTTTATGAATACAGATTATATATTTATAGAATTCCCCTAGTTTATGCTTCTCTGTCTAGTTTGGGGCTATGGATTTGTGGAGAGACTAACACAAAGGCGAAGCGACCTTTTCCTCACATCATACGGGGGCAAGATATCACTGCTGACATTAACCATATCACCTGGTTAAGGTGGAGTCTGCCAGGTTTCTCCAATGTGAACTTACTATCTTTCCCTTTCCACACTGTGTATGTTATAACTGCATCAGACTAACCACAGCAGGTAGTAAATATGTGGTTAAATATATATTGAGCTTTTACAAATCTCGTTTTCAGGTTTCACCCAATAATATCGATCCGACTTTGGATCTTGCCTGCAGCGACTACTGCTGTGGTGTTCTAATAGTGATTTCCTATTTCCCCATGTTTTCTACATAAATTATTGGAAACTCTTCCATAGGAAAGATGATTCCTCTCTCCCATTTATTTATCCATCATATTATTTTTATTAGTATGACTCATGTATATTTATATTTCACTTTGGATTATAACCCCCCAATATCACACTATTTCTTGTTGTTGCTCAGATAGTGCTAGCTTTGGCAATTGGTAGCTTGTTCAGGTAAGCTCTATGCCTCTTTGACCTGCCCTCTCCTTTTGTTCTTGGACACTTTTTAAATTTGTTTTTGGCACCACAGGATGCTCCAGGATCATCTGGTATTTTCATTGGCCTGGTCCTAGAATCAATCATTTCTCCAAAGACCTGATTCCTTATAGTTGAAAATGTTATTTAGAAACCAAGAAATAAAAAAAAAAACTAATAAAATGAAGGATAAAAAAATAGAAACCAAGATTTATTTTCATTGCTTCTTGGCAGTCAGAACTAGAAAATTTGTGTGTGTATGAACCCATGGTTATACTTATATCTCTATATAATCTGTATATTCATCTCTTTATATACTGATATCTCCAACCTTCATCCAGCACCACAGGATTTTTGCGCTTTCAATGTGGTGAAGTTGAACACTATAAGTGAGAGATTGAAGAAAGCACAAGAAAGGTATTGTAGAAAAATTCAAACAAGTCAATCTATTTTTACAGGTTAGTTAAGTGTGAAATGCACTTACTTTATTTCACTGCACATTATATTTTTGATGTGTACATTGTGTGTGTTTCCTCTGTTTCCATTACAGCAATTGGATTTGTAGATTTCTAGAAGGAAGGTTGCCTCTGTTGCTCCCTTTAGCTTTTTTAGTTTCTGTCATCATTGTAACTAAATGGATCTTTGAGAAGGCTGATACTCCTTAGAGAATCATTTGATTATTTGGGCCAGTTAGCATAAAAGAAGACTATTAGGAAAAGAAAAAAATTGTGATTTAGAAATTGTACCATATTCTTGAATTGTATTTCTGTTAAATTGTTCAAATTTTAAAATTTTAAATTACTCCTATTTTTCTTTGGATTATCAGATCACATAAGTAGTAATTGAGGAATGATTCAATTCTTTATAAGCCAGATGAAATTATCAATTTAGTTGACAATTGATGTTAAATGTTTTAAACCTCAGCTTCTTTTGTCACATATTTAAAATTGCTCTCTGAGGTTGGGTGTAGTGGCTCATGCCTCCCAGGGTGGTTGAGGTGGGAGGATCACTTGAGGCCAGGAGTTTGATACCAGCCTGGGCATCATAATGAGACCTGATCTCTACAAAAAGTAATAAAATTTGCCAGGCATGGTGGTGCACACCTGCAGTCCCAGCTACTCAGGAGGTAGAGGCAGGAGGATTGGTGGAGCTCAGGAATTTGAGGCTGCAGTGAACTATGATTGGGCCACTGCACTCCAACCTGGGTGACAGAAGGAGACATTGTCTTGAAAATTTAAGATAAAATAAAATAAAATAAAATAAAATGGCTGTCTGATTTAAAAGTGAAGGAAACAAATATGCAAGAATTGTTCAGGTTGTCACTGCTAAAAATGTATCCTTTTAATTTGATTCAGGCACAAGCAGCATCTGAAGAATACAGAGAACTTCACTTAGAAGTCAGATGGAACTCAGAATGAAAGATCTTGAATCTGAAGTCTCCAACAGGAAAACTTCTTGAGAAGTCTTTCATTATATTGAATTGGGAAAATACAGGCACCTCTATCAATTAGACTTGGAAGCTAGAAAATACTTGTCAAACAAAATTAAAAAGTAAGTCAAAGTATGGAATAGAAAATAAATTTAGTTCATTAATTTGCCTTGAAAACATGCTTTTTAGTGAGACAGGTTTATGACATTAGTGGGACATGAAAGCTAAGTACATACTATAATTTTAATGGTAGTCCAGAACAGTTTATATCTCTCCATCTTTTTTGTTTTATTATGACTTTCTTTCCCCTTAATATTCTCATGTCATTAACCTGACCTAATAGGCTTTCAGCTAAGTATTTTTGAAGTCTTATAATTTAGACAATGATGCTGTTATAAAATTGCTTGTTACCAGTCCCTAAATAGTTTATCTACTTTTTGAAAGATTACAAAGTAAACCAAAAGAGTCAATTACTGCAGCTACTCTTGGTGGTTTCTGGCACTCAGTATATTAACTTCTTTATACTGCCTTACTAAATACAATAATTTCTACCTTTTCTTAGTGATAAGCATTTTACTGTATGTATCTAAGGAGTACAATGTTGTGTTTTGATCTACTTACACATAGTGAATGGCCATTATAGTCAAGCTAATAACATATTTCCAATAGGTTAGTAATGTTTCACTTACTAACCCTTTAAATACAAGTATTTCTAATGACACCCTCAAGAATGTTATAAATAGATCCATTCCAGAAGGCAGCAAGTGTTACCTGTTAAGCCTCACATTATTGTTAGACATTTCTCTCTGCTCCTTACTTCATTTGAATTACTATTTTCAGACATTCCCCTAGGAATGCTTATACTTCTTTAGAACAATTGCAAAACTATAACTGCACAGAGTCGGCATGCTGTGACACATTTTCCGAGTTAAAACACTATTTAGTGGGAAATTCCATTTTCTCTCAAGGTCACTTTTTAAAAATATAATCACTGAGGAATCATTTAGGAAAAAAATGAACTACTAAACTTTGTCTTTTGCAGTCTTCACAGAACTACTGAGAGACTAGCAGCATTCAGTAGCAATCTTTTTGTGGAGACAGGAGACCAGAACTTTCTTTACCACTCATGGACAGTCCTATAGTCACCTCCTGGTGGCAATCTTAATAATGGTTTAGGTCTTCACAGAGAATTTACTTCAAAAGAATACTCAACGTTCTCTTTTTCCTGCCCATGGACTTCACATACCGGCATGAAGAACAACTTGAGTGAGGTTAGTTATATTATCTTCTTTCCTTTGGGTTTCCGAATTCTGATATAATACTTGTTTTTATTTGGTGAAATACTGAGTTTTTTTAAAGGACCTATGCATGCTAAGTAAAGGTTATAATTTTCTGTGTTAATAAAGAGAGGAAAGAGAAATTTTTCCATTTTCTTAAAGTCCCTGCAGCTCTCATTTTTAAGAGATACCCATGTAGTAATATTAATGCTATTCAATATATGTAATGAAAATGACGCTTTTTAAATTTCTTTAAAAGCTGCATTTAAGTTAAATTTTAGAAATTGAATCTTATTGGCTAATAACAGAAAGTATATTGAGAGGTGCTTTGGCTTCCTTCTAATTGATTTTAGTTTGACTGTGGTTGTGATTCATAACACTTTTAAGGTTTTCCTCTACCATATCAAATTTTCCACCCTTAATCATAAGGGAATGATTGGCATGCAAACACTTAACCACATCTGGATGTTTATTATTTATAAGAATCCAAGATAAATAAGCTTTATGAATTAAATAAACCTGTAGAACTACAAAGATTAACTTCTCTTTTTAAATTAAAAGATTTGTCTTTTTCTTACACATAAGTAGTAATACATCTTTAATCCCCATGGTAATTATACCATTTTTATCTCAATTCTGTAAAATGTGCCTGTTGATGGGCAATTGCACAGCACTTTTTAAATAGTTAAATCAAGCAAATATTTGAATTTTTAAAATGGCATTCACTTTTGTCTCTCTGTGTTGGTATCATTTGAATGATTGTGACTATGATTGCAAAGACCATCAAGAGTCTTTAAACAGCAATGATGACCAAACAGAATCAATTATATTCTTCCTACCCAGAACTCCATGGAATGCCAAACATGGTGCCCATGTCCCCTGAAGATGTAAGAAGAGCATCCCAATCCAAAATTTGATTTCACCAAAGAATCTATTTCTGGAAAATCTCAAAATGTATTCAACAATGAAAAGCTATGGTAATTGTAGAGCTGTTTAGGAAAAAAAAATAGTTCAAGTATACTTGACCCAGTTTAAGATATTTGTTCAATGTTTCACCATTTTTGACTAGGGGGAGAATTTTAAAGGCTCAGCACGGTAGTGCATACGGCAGTGCCAGCTACTTGGGAGGCTTAGGCAGGAGGATAGAGGGACAATATCTTTTATATAAAAGATTTAAATAAGAAACTTCTAGATGAGAACATTTACAATATAGTTTGAAATGTTTTCACACATTTCATAAACAAGTAGATAATTGCATCTATAAGTAGTCAGATGTTTCAGAAACTTGGTACTAATTTCTGAAAATAAATCAAAGTAACAATTAAAGAACCATATATTTTTTGCCTTATTCTAATTCTAGAAGATCATGAATCTAAGAAACTAGGTTTGAAAACTGGCTGTAATGCATATTTTTCCTTTTTTCAAGCAAATTTTATGAACTCTTTGTGTTCATATGAAAAAACGTTAGTCATAATACAGACAGCAAAATATTTTTATTTAATCTCTGCCACAATATTCACATGACATTATGATAGTGCCACTTTCCTCATGTGTATATTTAAGATTTTGAGCTAAAAAGTTAGCAGCATAAAGCATATTTTAAAATTTTAATTTTCTAGAAGTGGACTATAGCAACTTAATTTTAAGGAAAAATCCATCAAAGTGAGAAAAACTCATCATACTTTTATATAAAAGGCAGGATTTTTCTAAGAATTACAAAGTAACACATTCATGCGAAAATCTTACTTGAATTCTGCACCCTTTGTACTAATAAGAGAAAATGCTACCCTTTTGAAATGATGTATATTCAATAGACCAATATTAATTGTGCTTTTTATTAGATGAATGTAAGTAGCATCACACATATATATTCTCTATTGTCTGCATGTAAATAAATAGGAATTTTATTTTATTTCTGTGATTATTTTTCTATTTAAGCACTTCTCAAGTGAAGTTTAGTCTTTGCAATCGTCTCATGAAAATATATCTGATTTACCTAAATATTATAAATAGTATTTGACTTATTTGAGATGCGGCAGGAATATTATGAAGAAATAACTATAGAACTGGAAGAAGGTATCCTGTCAAATTTTATGAATGAAATTGAGATTAACAAAATGATTTCTGAGATCAACTGTAAAAAACAAGTGACTTTCCTCTCTATTGTTTGGTTAATAGATACTGCATTAAATATTTCCTCATCCACACATGTAATTAAAGACGTGAAAACACTAGCATTCATACTGAAGAGTATACTTGTGCCTCGTGATTGCATCATCATGTTTCATAGCTTTTTACAAATCTCATGAAGTGTATGTAACTTTTTTTTTTTCTGGCTCTACACTTTATTTACTCCTGCCATCCTCATGAATCTGTCAGTGTGTCACCCAGCACACTGGAACTATTCTCAGAAAACCAAGGCATCATCAACTTTCTACCTTTAGGTTAGCAACTTCAGGCCAAAAGACCCCAGATTCACTAGCAACATTTAGCCAAGCACTTGCAGTTCACATGCAGTCACCTGACGGGTGACATTGTAAATGAGTCATTCACTATATCATTGGTGTACTTTTGCCCTCAGAAAAAGTTCCATATTTCTTAGCATGGGAGAAAGCACCCCATATTAATGTGGTTCTTGTTAGTTTATTCAGCCTTATCTCTTACCACGTACCTACTCTGCCCCTTTGCCGTAGCATCTCACTAAACTCCACTACTTAGAATTCTACAGCATTCCTCCTCACATCCAGCACTTTGCATTTGCTGCTGCCCTCTATCTGGCACACATTTTCCTTGTCTCTCAGCTATCAACTTCCATATCACTGCATCAAAAAGTTTATAGTGTTGGAGAGAAGACTTAGACATATGGCCCTTCTGTGTGTTCCAATTGTGCCTTCTTTTAAACTTGTTATAGTCTCTATGACTCTGCATGGAAATTGCCTATTTGTCTGTTTTGTTTTTCATAGTATACTATATGATTATCGAGGTCAATGATGTGGCTCTATCATCCTTACCTTGTATACCAGTGCTTGTCATAGTACCTTAGCACATGGTTGTTGAGTAAGTGAATGAAGACTCAGAAAAGCAGAAGCTCTGATACCTAACCACAATGACAATTAATTCAATATGCAACTACAGGCAAATTATATTTAATAATAATTTTATATTACATTTGTACATACATATTTTTTATTATTAACATGCTGATAAACTTCTTGACTCTTTTTTACTCACTTTCACTTAGTTCCAATGAAATCTGTTAGGTAAAGAATACTCTAACTTTCCTTTCCAGATGCTGCTGGATACTCTCCTGTGGAAGAGCTTCTTCTCTAGATTCACTGATGAGTCAAATCTAAATGAAGACATTCTTTAGAAAGCATCATGGAAATATGTGCCAATTTTTTTTAAAAAAAATATACAATGTGAAAGACTTTTAAGTAGGTCTTGCAAATGAAAGCCAGTTTTACATCCTCAGACTGCCAAAATGTTAGCTGTTTATAATTTTAATTTTAAGCACTGATTTATATGACTCTTTCTTCTTGGAGAAATAAAATTTGCCTAAGGATTTTCATTTTTCTGATCATTCATTCCTTCATTTGTTTATTTCTGATTAACTTTTGGAAACAGTCTTAAAGTTAGAGAAAAGTTTCAAGTTCCAAATGCTTACACAGAACATACCTAGGCTCAATCAGAAAAAAATAGAATTCCTGACCAGACCAATATCAAGCACAGAAATTGAAGCAGCAATTAAAAGTCTTCCAACAAGAAAAAAATGTTCCAGACCAAATGGATTCACATCTGAATTTTACCAAACTTACAAAGAAGAACTCACACCTATACTGCAGAAATTATTCAACAACATTGAGAAGGATGATATCCTCCCCACCTCATTCTGTGAAGCCAATATCACCTTGATGCCAAAGCCAGGAAAAGATGTAGCAAAAGAAAGAAAACTACAGATGAAAATCACTGGTGAATATAGATGCAAAAATCCTCCACAAAATTTTAGCAAACCAAATCCAAGAGCATTTATAAAAGTAATTCACCATGACCAGGGGGTGGGGTCCACTTTATCCCAGGGATGTAGGGATGGTTCAACATATGCAAATCTATAAATGTAATTTACCACATAAATAAAGAAAGAATAAAGACCATATGATTCTCTCAATAGATGCAGAAAAATCATTTGATAAAATACAGTGCACTTTTATGTTAAAAACTCTTAACAAAATAGGCATAGATGGAACATTCCTTAAAATTATTAAGGCCATATATGATAAACCCACAGCCAATATCATACTGAAAGGGGAAAAATTGAAAGCATTCCCACTTAGCACTGGAACCAGACAAGTTTGCCCACTACCTCCATTTCTATTCAACATAGTGCTGGAAGTGCTTGTCATAGCAATCAGACAAGAGAAGGGAATTAAGGGTGTCTGATCAGGGGCAGAAGAAGTCAAACTCTCACTCTTTGCTGATGATATGCTATTATACCTAGAAAATCTCAAGAATTCAAACAAGAGACCCCTGGAATTGATATATAAATTTAGTGAAGTCTCAGGATACAAACTTAATGCACAAAAATCAATGGTATTCATATATGCCAATAACAGTCAAGCCAAAAATGAAATAAAAAATGTAACACCTTTCACAATAGCATCAAAGAAAATTAATTATTTAACAATATATATAACGAGGTGAGAGATATGTATAGGGTGAACCTATGAAACACTGAGAAAGTGTAGAGGATGTGCACAGATGGAAATCCCTACCGTGTTCATGGATTGGTAGAATCAATATTGTTAAAATGTCCATTCTACTTAAAGTGATCTGTACAATTAATGCAATCCATATCAAAATTCCACCATCATCCTTTACAGATTTAGGAAAAATAATTCTACACTGCTTCTGGAACCAGAGAAGACCTTGTATAGCCAAAGCAATCTTAAGCAAAAAGAACAAATTGGGAGGCATCAGTCTGCCAGACTTCAATCTTTACTACAAGGCTATAGCAGCCAAAACAGTATAGTACTGGCGCAAGAACAGAGATACAGACTTTTGGAATAGGACGGAGATCCCAGATATAATACCATCCTCATATTGTCATCTAATCTTCAACAAAGCACACAAAAGCATACATTGCAGAAAAGAATTTCTATTCAATAAGTGGTGCTGGGAAAACTGGATATCCACACATAGAAGATTAAAATTAGATCCCCACCTCTCACAAAAATCAACTCACATTGGATAAAAGACTTAAACCTAAGGCATGAAATCTTAAGAATTCTGGAAGAAATGTCGGGAAGTCTCTTAGACATTGGCCTAGGTAAAGGATTTATGAAGAAGATCCCCAAAGCAATCACAACAGCAACCAAAATAAATAAATTGGATCTGATCAAATTAAAAAGCTTTTGCACAGCCAAGGAAACTGTCATTAGAGTGAATAGACAGCCTACAAAATGGGAGAAAATATTTGCTTTCTATACATCCAATAAAGGGCTGGTAACAAGAATCTATATAGAACTTAAGAAAATCAACATGGAAAAATCAAACAACCCCATCAATAAATGGGCAAAGGACATGAACAGAAACTTTTCAAAAGACAGAATAATGACCAGCAAACATATAAAAAGTGCTCAACATCTCTAACCATCAGGGAAATGCAAATCAAAACCACAATCAGATATCACTTAACTCCAGTGAGAATGGCCTTTATCAAACAGTCCCAAAACAATACATGTTGGTGTGGATGCAGAGAGATAGGAACACTCATACAGTGCTGGTGGGACTGCAAATTAGTGCAATCGCTGTTGTAAGCAATATGGAGATATCTCAAAGAGATCCAAATAGACCTACCATTTGATCCAGCAATCCCATTACTGGGCATCTACCCAAAAGAACAAAAGATATTCTATAAAAAAGACATCTGCATTCAAATGTTTATTGCAGCAAAATTCACAATTGCGAAGAGGTGTTAACAACCCAAGTGCACGTGAATACATGAGTGGGTTAATAAAATGTGGTATATGTATACCATGGAGTAGTACTCAGGCCTAAGAAACAATGATGAATGGGTTAGGGTTAGAACTAGGGTTAGGGTTAGGGATTAGGGTGTGGGTAAGCATTAGGGTGCTCAATACATTTGCTGCTTGGTGGATGTTAGGTAAATGTTGGTTAACCGAGTTACCTTCCCTCCACCAGCTAGGGATTGTGGAGGTCCTGGAGGTCCCTGCTACTGTGTTTACGCTTTAACCAAAACTTTAGAAGAAATGCAGCGGCCCCAAGGGAATTGAGGAAAGCACCATTCTGCTGGTCGTTCAGGGGCAAATTCAGAAGCTGAATTTCTAAAAGTTGCCCCAAAGCTGTTCAACCCTATGTGCGGAATTTTAAACCTTCGCGGGGCTGGGAAGGAGGCAAGACTACGAAGTGACGCACAGATCACACGGGATTTGTGATGCCCCCGCACAAGACAGGCTACGTAGGACGAGGATTACTGAACTTGAAGCCTGGCTCTCTGCCACTACCTGACCTGGAACGAGTCCCTTAAGTTTTGACTAAGTCCCCTGTCCCCTCCATCTGTGAAATACGGAGGATGTGGGCTCCATAATAATACCCAGGCGTTTAGGTTCTACCCTTTGCCAGGTGAGGCGTTTCCCACATTCTCTCTTTCCATCCTTGGAAGAACAGCGGTCGATTTTACTCACCAACCGCATTTTACCCGGGACGTGCAGTTCAGTGTTTAAGGAGCACGCCCCAGGTCACACAGCCAGACGCGGCGGAGCTACATTCCAATCCACAGGGTCCGAATCTGACAGCAGAGTACCTGCCCTAACATTTCTCTCACCTACCCCAATCCCGCCACCTCCTTTTCTTCCCTAAACTGGCCTCCAGCGCGCCCTTTTGCTACTGGACATGCTCTGTCGCTCTGGAACAGTTTTCACTCGGCATCGGGAAATTTTTCACACCTCTCTGGGAGCCGAGCCCGCCCCGCCCACACCTCCTTCTCACCAGATTGGTCGAACTTCGAGAGGCGGAGATAGAGGGACCGGGAGCGAGGAGGCCCAGATGACCTCCCAACGCCCCAGTGCTCTGAGAGTGCGTGCATTCCTGTGAGAGAGCACAAGAGGCCCAGGGACGCACACGGTGGGCGGGGACAGGAATTGGAAAACTGGGGAGGGGGGTATGGGCTGCCGTTGCCATGGCAATGACGCCGGCATCGGGGAGCGACCCTGGCCCCTTGCCCGGTAGCGCGCACGCACACAGAGACATGCACGAGCCCGCTCGGCCCCTCCCCACAGCCAGGCTGGGGGGAAAGGTCAAACTCAAGGGCGGGCCTGACCGGCGGGAGGGAGCCCCCGCCCCGCGCCGTGAGGACTGCGGACCCGCCGAACCCCGCTGCCGCCGCGGCCCGGGGTGCGGGCGGGCGGCCCCTCGGCGGGAGCCGGCCAGGTGAGCGCGGCTGGAGGAGAAGGTGTCTGGAGAGGAGAGGACGCTGCGAGCTCAGTCCCCCGCGGGACCCCCTTCCGGGAGCGCCGACGGGCTCCGGGCTCGGCCTCTGGGGGAGTTGCGGGGGCCTCGGATGGGGGACCGGGGTGCGGCCGCCAGGCCAGGCGTGGGTGCGACCCGGGTGGGGACGGCTTCGGGACATGCGCGGCGGGCGGTCCGGGGAGCCCCGCGCTCGCGACGAGGCGCCCTGCTGCGCCGGGGCCAGCGAGGGGGGCGCGGGTCAGGGCCCCGGGCGGAGCGGGCCGGGGCTGGGCCGGGGCTGGGCCGGGCGGGACCAGGGTGGACAGATCCGCCCGGGAGGCGCCAGGGCCCAGTCTGTGAGCGTGGCCAGGCCGGTGCTTGACGTTTGCTGCCTGTGGAAATTTCAGGACTAACCGATAAAAAAGTTACTCGGGAGACGGAGCCGCTTGACTGTCACGCGTTCTTCCCCGTGCATGCGGGAGATGGGTTGGTCTTGCATACACAGCACACACGAAACTGAATCTATGCCCAGTGGGCTTTAAAAGTAATAAAAACTCCAAAGCCCCCGAACAAGGTTAGACGAGTTTCAGGTGTCAGGCTTCGTGTTCCGTGGGAGAAAAATATAAAAGGACGCCCAAGTACTTGATGTGCCCAAGCAGTCAGGCTTTTGTAATCAGCTTCGGAGCGCATCACAGTGGTGTGTAGTTGTAAGGGCCAGGGTTAAGGAATCACGTTGACCCAGCGCCGCCGGGTTGGAGCCTCCCTGAGAGTCACCTAGAAAACTGTTACCAGCCCACTGCTGCGCTGACTGTGAATAAGCAGTGCTGTCGCTGGCTTTTCCCTTTTATGTTTTCCACCGTCATAACGTACGCGGGTATGCTACCTGCTTACGAAATGTTAGAATGAATTATCCATAAACTCTCCACTTTGGAAGTTACTAGGCAGGAGCTCTGGCATGTGTCTTTTTTCAATATTTGAAAGTTGTTTGGAGATTTCAAATATAATGGATTCAAAGTGATAGGGATTTTTTGAGTCTAAATCATACCAAGTGAGTAATGTGGGGTTTTTTTGTTTGTTTTGTTTGGGACAGGGTTTCTCTCTGTCACCTGGGCTAGAGTGCAATGGCCTCATCATAGCTCACCACAGCCTCAAACTCCTGAGCTCAAACAATCCTCCTGGTGCAGCCTCCAGAGTGGCTGGGACTACAGACGCTATGCCCAGTTAATTTTTCTATTTTTAGTACAGAGGGGGTCTGGCTCTCGCTCAAGCTGGTCTTGAACTCCTGAGCTCCAGCAATCCTCTCACCTCGGCCTCCCAGAGTGCTAGGATTACAGGCGTGAGCCACCGTGCCGGGCCTTGGTGATTATTTTCTATCAGGTATTTATCCATATTCATTTTAGGCTAATAATAATTTTGTTCAAATACATTCTCTACACTCTTAAGGCTGATTTCATTGATCCCAAGTGAATTTCTTTTCCTAGAGGAAGGTAATTGCATGTTTTGACAAAAGACTCAATGGAAAAATTCTACTTTATTCTACACAGTTCTACCAGTGAGAAGTAATTTGGATATTATGTATATTACAATTCTGCTTGTCAGAATTCTGAAATGGAAATATTTCATATGTGCTAAATATTTGCCATTTCCCAGGGGCAGTGAGCTGTTTACGTACGTTCTGCTCTGTGCCCAGCAGTGCCGGGCTTCCTCCCCTGCTGGTGTCCAGGGCACAAGCCAGAGAAGCTCAGCTCCATCTCTCTGTGGGCTCAGGCAGCCACTCCTCCTGCTTAATAAATAACTGAATTCAGTAGGGTAGAATTAGGAAACTACCTTTTTCTTCGCATTAAAAAGGTAATGTAAAATTTTAAGGAATGTTTCCGCAACTAACTTAAAATGGTATTCTTTTGGACTTTTCTTTCTCAATTCTTGAAAAACGCTTCGGCGGGGCCTTTTGGGGATATTATTGAAGAGTGGTGTTTTCAGGTATTAGAAAGCCCAGTTCAGTCCAACTTTCCATCCTGCATACAACTTAAAGGTTTCCTGTAAGCTCTCCACCCTCAGCCCAGCTCAACCCTGCCCCTAAAGCTTGAGGTTCAGCGGTGGGAAGGATGGGCAATATTTGTTCTTTTACTCTCTTCTTTCTTCCCCTGTTTCACCCGCCAAACTCCTAGACTGTGGCTCTTGGTATATATCCATTTGGAGAATAAGATACTAGCTCCCCCTTCTGCCAAGCACTGGCACTCTCTGAGTGAGTCACTTGAAAGTCTTCCTCAGTTGGCTCTGGGGGGGGGTGAGACCATCCCTGTCTCATCTCTACCTATAAATTCACCTCTGTAGAACTGTGTTTCTAATGAATCTCTATTTTTCTCTTTCACAGGATGCCGGGGACATGAGCAATGGATGATTTTGGCTTCCTCTGAATAACTCCTGAGAGGGCATGTGTAGTTCCTCTGTGGGAGGACATTGTCACCTGTGTCAACAGCTTTGAGGCTTTAGCTAAACTTGTGGGAGGTAGGCAAATGTCTAACTATACATCCAGTTATGTTTGCTTATGTTAAAAGTCATATTGAGAGGAGAAAAACAGGATTATAAGTGGAAGGAAAGGGAAAACAAAAGATCATTGAGAAAATGGAGGGAGAGAAAAATCAGGGGAATTGGAGAGAGAAGACAAGACCGCCAACCTGGATATTCTGAAATTGTTGCTAATGTCTTGGCTTCCATTAATTCACTCTAAGCTATGCCTGCCTGTGGATGCTAAAGCATGATATTTTATTTGGAAAGTGTCTAATGTAGTAAAATAAGTGATAACTTTAAAATGAAAAAAAGGCAACGAGGAACACTGCACTAAATAGCTAAAAATTATTTTTTTAATTGTAGCAAACATTGAAGTTGTTCTACCATCCATTTTCAGTTCCTTCGAGCGACAGCCATGGTGTTTAGAAGTGGAAACCTCATCTTCAGATCCAGAGGAGGGCTCTGGTTGCTCTAAACCACTTGGAATAATCCCATTTCCCTGTCATAGTGATTGACGCAGATGTAAGTCAATCAGGGAATGGCACTTTCCTAGTTACATAAATTGGATCGGGGTGGCCCAGTCAGAGTGAAACTTGAGACCATATGGTTTTAGAACCACCGGTTCTAACAACTGTCCTTGGCCTTTGCTCTGCCATTGGATGTGAAGGAGTAGCCAGCATGCGTGCTGCTGGCAGTCATTTTATGAGGCCAGCCTGACAACAAAGCCATCATTTAGAGGCCGGCAACACTGCCTTTTACATCTTTTTGGCCAAAACTGGCCACATGATCATCTCTATCTTATGGAGAGTCTGAGATAAATCATATTTCAGCTGGGCAAATTGACCCTCCCTAGAAAATGAAGGTTCTATTCATAAGAAAGGTTCTACCAAATTGGCCTTTAGATGACCCCACAATGTAAGAAAAGCACGCCACCCTCATTTCTCTCGCATCATCTCTTGACACTTTTCCTGACAAATTCTATGCTACTGCCAAATGAACTTTAATTAATCCCCACTGCAACCCAAACATCCACTCACATAACCCCCTTCGCATGTAATTTCTTGCCATATGTCTGCCTTTCTTCACAGCTTATAAACTCCATGGAAGTTCCCTAATAGTGTCCCATAACTGACCATTGTCTTGATACACACTGGGTTCATAGTAAGTCTTTCTATACTTATGGATGGAAGCATAGATAGATAGCTGGGTAGAGAATGGGTGGGTGGGTGGATAGATGGGTGGATATATGGATGGACAAATAACCGAGTGGGTTGGTGGCTAGATGGATATATGGGTAGATGGATGGTTCAGTTCATTTATGAAAGGTTAGATGAATGGATGGATGAACGAATGGGTGGACAAATGAATAGACGGACAAATAGATCAATGTTACCTATACTCTCTCATGCCTGTGTTTACCCAAATGCTGCTCCCTTTGCCTAAAATGCTCTTCTCCCTCTCTCCACCCTGCTAACTCCTGTCCAACTTTTAATATTCAGCTGAGACATTCCCTCCTCCAGAAAGCTCTCCCTGACCATCCTTCCTGGACTAGGTGTCTTGCTTTTTGCTCCTGCAGTGCCTGGTGTATCTCTCTACAATTAGCTTTACTGCTTTGCTGTGCTGGGCTGCAGGTCTGGCTCCCCTTGCCTTCAGATGCTCAGCTGTCCGAGAGCAGCACCTGACTCTGAGTCTGTGTGCCCTGCACTGACCCCGCTGTCAATCATGGAGTAGGAGCACAAGAAATTTTCAATGATCTTAGAATACAAATGAAAGTAATAAAGACCACATGTTCCTTGTTTCTAGAGAAAGATATGGCATGTGGAAGACACTGTGCATGAGGTGAATGAGGAGTTCTTCCAGCTCTCTTCTCCAGCCCTGGAGCTCCAGAAAGAGGAGGATGAGCCAGACCCACTGCCCCCAGGTGAAGGCAGCACATTTGTGGTAAGCCCAGCAGACGAGCATCTCAGCTCCTAAGGTGTCCAGGGGAGTGGGACCCATGGAGTCACGGCCCCTTCCACAGAGAGGTGTTGGGACTGCAATAGCCAGCTCTGACCAGAATGTCCGCCAGTCAAAGTCAGGTTCTGTTTTGTTGGTTTCATGAATGGAAAGCTTAGAGCTGGGGCTGGAGACAGGGAAGCCCACACCGTCAGATTAGGTTGAAACTCTCTAAATTAATTCACAGCCTGAAAATACTGAGGACGGGCATGGAAAAGGAGCACTAACAATGGCTGTTGTAGATGTAGCCTAATTAATACTGCACACCTCTGGGACCAGGAGCTTTCTGCAAGATGCATCTTCCATCCAGGCTGTTCCCTGTCCTAGCTGCAGACACATGAATGGATGGAGAAGAAAGGAGGATGAAAGATAGAAGTGATCATGCCATTGTGTCTGCACTGAGCTCAAGATAACTTTATTTCCTTAAAAATATAGAAAAAGTAAAGCAAGGCCGGGCGCGGTGGCTCACGTCTGTAGTCCTAGCACTCTGGGAGGCTGAGGCCGGTGGATTGCTCGAGGTCAGGAGTTCGAGACCAGCCTCAGCAAGAGCGAGACCCCATGACTACTAAAAAAATAGAAAGAAATTATATGGCCAACTAAAAATCTCTATAGAAAAAATTAGCCGGGCATGGTGGCGCATGCCTGTAGTCCCAGCTACTCGGGAGGCTGAGGCAGGAGGATCGCTTAAGCCCAGAAGTCTGAGGTTGCTGTGAGCTAGGCTGATGCCACAGCACTCACTCTAGCCCGGGCAACAAAGCGAGACTCTGTCTCAAAAAAAAAAAAAAAAAGAAAAAGTAAAGCAAAAAAGCCAACTTTATTTGCTAAAGCTGACAGCCAGTCTTTGGGTGTTAGTTCACCAGTTTGATTGTTTTCATACTGTATAAGATACTATTCAACCAGACTTGAAGTTTCTGGCACCTTTTATGTCATTTATCTCTAACTGTGTGTCCTGTCCCCACTTTGCTATCGGGTCATGTTTAATCCTCTGTTCTGGGCCCCTGGACTTTCACACCGAAGCCCAGGGCCTCACTTTTCCCAGCCTCGTCCGTGCGTTGCTAAAATTAGCGAAGCACCCTGGGTGGCGGAGGGGCATGGGTAGGCACCTTCTCACATCCGCCTTCCCAGTGTGGGCGTCTGGGCTGGGATACCTTGAAATACCACAGAATCCCCTCTTCCCCTGCCAGGGAACACCCTCTGCCATGGTGACCCCAGGAGTCCGGGCCAAGGGGCAGGTTTTCTTCTCATTCTTACTCAGCAGGGAAAGTCAGGTTGGTCCCTCAATATGGAGAGTTTCAGGAGAACATCGTGGGTATCTGGGTCTTGATGTCTGAAGATCTGGAATATCAACTCTTCTTGGTCAAACTGACCTCTCAGTACAGAAACGATAAGGAAGGGCACCTGTGTTCACAAACAGCTGAGGGGACATTTCTCTTGTGAGCAGACAAGGCAGGGTGTGGCCCAAGGACTGGCCACGAGAGGCACAGATGCCCTTCCCAGTGAGGCTGCGGGAACTGTGTCTCTCACGGCCTTCCAGGGTCCCTGAGCCCCAGAGGTGAGTCCCCTCGGGAAACCCAAATGCAGATGCTGGCTTCCTGTCATCTCATCGCACCAATCATTCTTGCCCTGAGCTTTATCTGGACTTCCTCCACAGCGTTTGCTCTAAGCTGAGGGGTCAGTTCCTCTGTGAACCCGCCCTCCGTCCACCTCAGACGGGCAGCCGTGAAGGTAGCTCGACAGCAGAGGGACTAGGTAGGTGCAGCAGCCTGTCCTCAGCTGCACTGAGGGGCCAGAAGAGCATGACTCGTTGAGGATAAAGTAACAGGTGATCATCCTTAAAAATACATTCTATACAAATATCCCTGGTTTTAAGGAAGGGAAAATTAGGATTAGATGTGGGATTATAAAATATGCTGAGATTTAATTATTCAATAATCATTCTAAATTATTAAACATGACAATTGTATAATGATATAGTTGGCCACTGTTGTGCATTACTGTGGTGACAGAAACTTGTGAACACTGTGTCTTCATTTGTTAATCATGAGGTCAGTCCCTGGATGGAGCTCACTGGCATATTCCCATGTTTGGGGTGGATGTTGGTGCCTAGAGAGTGTCTAAATGACAAAAGTCAGGGCCAAGACCACAGAGAGGGCTCAGGATAGAGTGAGCTGAGAGCGTTCAGGGGTCACCTGTCCATGTTGTGCATCTGTCATTCCCAGGTGGCTCCCAGCATCTCCTCTTGTGAGTGGCAGGAAGATAAACTTCACCCACTGGAGACAAGTGGCCCATATGGAGAGAAGCTGGGACCCTGGGCCCTGAAGAGCCACCAGGCCCTGGAGCTGGAGGTGAGGAGAGTCCACCTCGCTCAGAGGATTGAAGACCTGGAGTGGGAGCTGTCCCTGCTCCATGAGGCGGCCAACAGCAGTTCGAGCATGGGAGGGAGCTGGCCCAGCCGACACAGCGGCCTAAGGGGCACTGAGTCACATCAGATGCTGCATGGTGGCCACCTCCGGGAGGTGCCTTCTCACCGAGAACATGAATGGGCTCCCCTGGTAGGAAGGAGTGGGCATCTGGGGCCCGGAGTGTGTGCTGGTTTTACGACGTGCTCCTACAGGGAAACACCTGGATTTCTTTCAGAGCCTGGACCTCAGCTTGTGCTCAATTCTGCCTTGAACTTTCTGGGGTGAGGGAAAATAAACTGACATGGGTTGACAAAATCAGGGTGTGCTCCTATCAGAGTCTGTGCCCAGTTTTTTCACTCAGCTGTGGGCTGTGGCTTCCCCCCAAAACTTCAGTTGGTGCCCCTGGCTTGAGGGGTGAGAAGTGCTTGGCGGGGGGCCCTGAGAACATAGGTGCAGCCAGAGCACATCCACGCCCCATCTTCCATCACACCTCACAGCTGAGTCTCCTGGGCCCCCAGTGTGGCTTGTAGGGAGTCCAAGCAGCCATGTCCCCTCCTGGCTCCTGCCGACCTCCTGGACACAGAGGAGGGTTCGGTCTGTGGCCTGGGCCTCGTGACCACATCAGATGTCCCAGTACCAAAGGAGACTCTGAGAACACCCAGTCAAACTGGAGTTCTCTGACCCTGGACACACCTGGCCCTGCCGTCTGAGCCTGGCTCCAGCAGTTCCATCCTCAGAAGACCTGTCCCCTGCACTGTGCCCAGGTGAGATGTGCTTCACCTCTAAGCCCCAGCCCAGAGGCCTCTCACTCCACGGAGCTTTTTCCCACCCCTTCCCAGATTTCTACCCCGTCTCCACCACATGTCTGCTTCCCACCACAGTCACCTGTGCCCTGGATGGCCCTGTCTTCCAGTCGGAGCTCCTCAAAGCAGGGTGTGTCTCATTCACCTTGGTGTCCCTCTCACACACACAGACACGCTCACACACGTGCACATATAGACGCGAACCAACATTCAGACACACACACAGACACAGTCACAAACACAGACATGCATACTCTAACAGACACACGCACATATACCCTGAAAACACTGCTTTGCACCCACAGGGTAATAAGGGACCCATGAAGGCTTTAAGAATGTAATTGACTGTAAAGACAGCTTCTAACCCAGAGATCACACAGTCATGTCGGGGTGCCACAAAAGCACGTGGGAAATTGTGCAGAAAATGGTACAAAACTGAGTGCCAAACCCTGTCCCTTGGCACCTGACAGGTGCGAAAATGAACCTGTCCTGGTGGTCTCTGTCCCAAGTCAGGGGAAAGTATGAGGCCCTGTCAGGGACCCAGGACACATTACAGTAACAAAGAGGCCAGAAGAAAACATGTTCTCTGAGCACAGCTGTTTGGATTCCAGCATCAAGTTCCATCTTATCAGTTCCACAGGCATCAGAAATTATCTTGAAGCATTTAGGCAAATTATGTTGTGAAGAGAGCTGGATTTACAGAGATTAGGCAGACAAAAAGAACAAAGTTAAAATCAGAATGGAATAATAAGCCCAGTTTGAATAATAGCTTTAAACCAAGAAACTAATTTTAAAGGTAATCAGCTGAACATATTAAAAAGTCCAGACATACGTGGTGAGAATTATTATATGGAGTCTTGCTTCAACCACTTAGGAAAAGCCGTTTATAGCATGGGAAGTTCAACTTGTCCTGGTTTACATTTCCATGTCTCTGGCTATAGCATCAGATAGTTTGGTGAATTTCTGTGTGGCCCATACATTACCCACAGACTTGTTTCTTGAAATTTATCTAGTTTCAACGTATAGGGGTTAAGGCACAAAGAAGTTTGCCTTTTTGTAATTCTTTGTAAGAAATTTGGATGAGAAGAACCCAAAAAAATTAAGAAAATAGTATACAGAGCTACAGTCATATAATGAATGTATTATACCTGTTTTTTTTTAGAAGTATAACTTTTTTTTCTCTATATTGATCACATAGAAACCTCAGGCTTAATAACTTCTTAAGGCTAGGAAGCCAAACCAAGGCAGACTTCAGGTTTTATTTACTGTTGTAAGGATGCTGGCTCTGACAGAAAGTGAGTTTTTATTTACTTTTTTTAAGTCTAGGGACCTTTGAAGTCAGGCATTGTATGCATATTTTCAAATATGATATTTTAGTCAAAGCTTTGGTAATAAATCTGGAAAACAAACATTTCAAGTAGACAAACAAAAATGTTTTAAATAAAAGTCATACGGACATGATTTTATCAGGTATTCAATGTCATATAGTCAACATTTGTTCTGCTTAATCTCCATTAGTAGTATCATGAATCCATCCATTTCTTTAGCAGAGTTCCGGAAATTTTTGTTTAGTCAATTGTCCTTAAAGTTATCAGAAACCTGTATGTAAGAGTGTTTGTTGGAGTCTGTTTCATGAATCTGAGTATAAATGATTTTTAGAGATTTTAAAAATCTGATGAAAGTTTACAGTCAACAAGGAAACGTCACTATATCTATGACAGATAGTAACCAGAATTATGACTGATAATATATTAAACTTCTATAAACTTACATGCTTGTAGAAATGATGTTTTTGAAACATTCATATCAACAGCATACCAATAAATGAAACTAAGTAAGATCTAGTGTCACTTATCATTGGACCATGTTTCTTATACAATTTATCCAATGAGTCTAATCATTTAATATCCTTTTAAGATGAGAGATATATATTTGGAATCTTTCCAGGGACCCAACTGGAAATTTTCATAATTAATTCTAGGTTAAAGATGCTTAAGTTAGAATTCAATTTGGGGGAGGTTTGTCAAAGATGTTAAAGGGCTCAAAACATTTGACCAAAACAAAATCAGAGAACACTGTAAAATAGCAGTCATTCATTTAACCAAAGTGATAATCAAAAGGCTTTGAAAGCAGTACAGAAAGTTACATGGATGCAAAAACCTTCACCAGTAAGCAGGTAAACCAGGCAAGAAAGTATGTTGACAGCTTTAAAGACATTTCTAATTTTGTGTTATCATTAATTTTTAAACCAATTAATTTGCCAAACTTTTCTTGTCATATGAACTAAAAATAATTTAATTTAATTACTAAATATTTTATGAGTGTTCATTTATTTAAACCAATCAAAATACAACTTTTGAAGAGATTTCTTGCTGACTACACAAGATTTTATTATGTAGATATTACATATGACATAATGCACCAATACGTCTAAATATATATATATATATATATATATATATATATATATATATATATATATATAGTGTGTATATATATATATACATATACACATAAAAAAGGTCTTACAGTTTTCATTTTAGAATTTTAGTCATGGGATAGTAAAACATATAAACTCACCAGTTTATAAAAACCAGTTGGACCTAAATCATTTTTCTAACAAAATGGGATAAGGTTAAGATTTTCCTAAGTAGGCCGTCTTATAAAGGCTGTCAACCAAATTTTGGGTAAAGCAGTTTGACTCAGTTTTCAATATACTGGATTGTACAGAAAACACTTCACTGTGAAAATGTGACTGAAACATGTGAGAAGGCTGAAAACATAAGAGTTCTCCTAAGAACAAAAAGACCAGTGTTATTTTCCGAGAGGGTCAGTTTGGAACCTGTGACTCCCAGTGTGGAGTTTGCTGTACTTGCTCTTTCTCATTGGCACTTCTACATCTCCAGTATCTGTTACAGCCCGAGCAGGTTCACTGCCTGCTGCTCAACAGGAGATCAACACACTGAGCCAGCAGGGGTTACAGCAGAGAAACAGTTTTATTATCACAGGCACCATGCGAGGAGAGGGGAGTAATTTCTCAAATCCATCTTCCTCAATCATTTGGGAGAAAAGGTTTTTAAAGGGACTTTGGTGAGCAAAGGGCTAGGGAATGGGGTCTGCTGATGGGTGAGGGATGAGCTCATAGGGTTGGAATGCAGAAATTATCTTTTCAGTTGGTAGGTTTCCTGGGTAGGGGCTTTCGAGGCTGTTGGATCCATTCCCACATCTGTCCACGGGTCTGGTTGGTGTCAGCAGGTCTCCAGGATGCAGAGTTTGAAAAACACCTCAAAGACCAGTCTTAAGACTTAAACAGCAATGGAGTCAAAGTCTTGTGATTTACAATAGCAATTTTATCTATAGAAATAGTGGGGGAGTCACATATCGGGTGCCTGTCAGGGAGGCACAAGTAGTGCAATTAAGTAGTAACCCTTTGCAGCAGCAAGGAAGTTAGGGAACAATGGCTCTTTGATTTCTGTCTGTATCTGTACTTCTATGAAAATGAGACCTGGATTACTATTTATACTTTGTGGCTTCACAGTACTTTAATATGGACAGTTTCATCTCCATGTGTCCCTGCCAGTCTGTGAGAACAAAACAGGTTGTGAAATATTTGATACAAAAGGCCTTTGGTCCAGTTCTGGCAGATACAGGGCTTGGTTTTGTCACGAAACCAAGTCAGTCCAGACTTTTGGTCTGTCCATATGTAATCATTAGTGTCCGTCAACTTAGCAAAGGGAGCAAGCTGCAGAGGCCTGGCTTGCGAGCCATCCAGAACATCTTATCATTTAGCAAGCATTGACATCATGAGGGGTAGTGTCAGCATCATCTAAGAGGTGCAAGAATGCCTCCTGTGGAATCAAACCATTGATCACAATATTGCCCTAGAATGTCACCCAGAAGAGATAAAAATTTTCTTTCTAGTGACTTTACCTGAGAAAAAGACACTTTTTCTGTGTTCAGTTACTCACCAACAGCAGCAGTACCATAACATGTTTTCTTTGGCTGTGGATGCCACTGCTTGTCATATCTCCATCTTCC
This sequence comes from Lemur catta, assembly GCF_020740605.2. Taxonomy (NCBI): domain Eukaryota; kingdom Metazoa; phylum Chordata; class Mammalia; order Primates; family Lemuridae; genus Lemur; species Lemur catta. The sequence goes on along the minus strand of NW_025423849.1, from coordinate 1,554,775 downwards.
AGACCAGTCCCACCAGGCACTCACTTTGGCAGAAACAAAAATGAGTTCAAGTTCCTTTGTATGATTTACATGGTGGCACAACTAGCAATTGGATTGATTAGTTAGTGTGGCCAGGGTTTGAAAAACTGGTGCAAAGGGATGCTGGGTCTGTGTCTGACCTGCTGGAAAAACAGTAAGAGTTAGTAAGAGTGAGTCATAGTTTGAAAGAAAAGTCATAGTGGAAGATTAAAAGGGAAATTGGGATAGGTTGAGGCAATCCCCACTCAGCTTCCCATGTGCAATCCTCGAACAGGGAGGCTCAAAAGAAAAAGGGTTAATGAAGAACCCTTCTTGAGGGGAGGGGATAAAAAGAGAGAAAAAAAACACACAAAAAAGGAGTTGTTAGATAGAAGATGTGGTTTCTTGATCTAAGATCTTGGGAAAAACCTGTCTACTTTTTGGTGATGTCTGCTTCAGGGGCCTGGGAACTAGCCCTGGAAATCCTTGCTTTCGGGTCACTGTAGGGGTGATCTTCCTACTGTCTCAGTGCACTTTGGTGTAGCTCGCATGAATCCGGGAAAATTTTTCTTTTATTTTGATGGCCATGTAGGTAGTTAACAGTACTTCAAAGGGGCCTGCCCAGAGAGATGATAGTACATGTGTTTCTCTAAAAATTTTGATGTATACAGACTCTCTTGGTCAAAAAGGATGGCAGAGCATATCAGTTGGTGGAAGCCATGGTCCTTTCACCTGCTGATGATATGTTTCAAGCATATTAGTCAGTGTCTGCATATAGCTAGTCCCGGTATCAAATTGTTCACTTAAATCCCAACAGTTTCCAGACACCCTGGCAACAGAAGATCACCTGCCTCCAGAGGCATCTTTGGAGTCTGTGTAAATAGTGGCAACATTTCCTTTTACCAATATATAATCTCTAATGAGGGCTATAACAAAATTGACTCAAGGAATTTTTGGGTGAGCTTTTGAGTGCCCAGAAATATTTTATGTTAAAACTAAGTAACAGTTGCATGTACCCTCTGGAGCTTGGACCTAGAGGCTTTATGGCGTCACTCAGTCAGAGACTTTCAAAGAATGAGGATGTCTAAGAGGACACCCGGTTTATGGAGTAAAACATTGTCCATATGCTGAACAAGTAAGGAAAAAGAATGGATCCCCGGCTAAACGTCAAAGTATGAATCAGCTGTGACAATTTGAGAGAATACTGAAGGACATTCACAGTTTCTCTGACTACTCAGGTCCATGTTAATAGTCTCACTGTGTAGGTGAATGTAACAGAAATTGTGAAGTAGAGTGAAATGGAATTAAAAAAAAAGTTGAGCAGAGGTCAATTATTGTACTATTAAAGTCACATACTCTAAAAAAGCATTTCAATTAGTTTCTATTTTCTAGAAAAATATTTGATGTAGCAATTATTTCTAAGATAATCAATTAAAGTACCTTTGTATATATTGGTAGCAAAATATTATATACACAACATATATAGACACAAGGAAATATAGCTATACAGATGGAAGAAGATATAATCAGTCTTACAAACAATTTTTTTCCATGGATCTTAAAATTATATTTTAATCTAACTACAAATCTTTGCATATTTTGTTGTTTTAAGCAATTGCTAGCTAGGTAACACTTTGCTGTTAGGAAATTTTTGCAATTTCTATAACTGTTTGCTTAGACACGCACCTAGTATGTATACATGCATAGGTAGGTGAAGTAAAGTAGTTAATTTAAGGATCCCATATTTGGCTGCATCTTGGCTGTGACTCATAGGTCTCCATTAGCAATTAAAACACTATTTCTCCATAAAAACCAGAGAAGAATAAGAAAGAAAGGAATGCAATACAGAAATATCTGTGAATTCTTGAACACATGACTAACATGGATTGTACCCTAACAATTTACTGTGAGTTTCTTTATGACACAGATAGATATTGTGGGTGGTCCACACAGGGTTTCACCACTGAGTCGGTTCCCGCCTCTCACCCGTGTCTGAGGTTCTGTCTCCAGGGGTCTAACACCACCGAGAGGGCTCAAAATGCCGAGTGATCAGCTCTCATGTGCGTTTCCTGGATGAGCCTTCTTTTAAATAATTTTGTTGGGGATTCCCTACAGGGACACGTCACGCCAGGGGCAGTCCCCCCAAGCACTCCCACTTGTACCCACAGTCACCCAGGCGTGCCTTTGGCCGGGAGGAGGAAAATGCCCTTTCTCTTTGGAGCTCAGCAACTCAGTCTCTCATTTGTCTACAAACGGGACAGTTCAGTTTCCTCTTTCCTTTTATAACGGCCCAGAAAAGCCAATTCAGAGAAATTTGGGGAGGAAGAGGCCATGAATGGAGAAGACCTTTTTGAGTTCATCACCATGTCAAAATTAGGACCCCTCAAAACTACTTCCCAGTAAAAGTATTGACAGATCAGAAAAATCCATGACCATCAACCAAGATCGTGAGGGCCGTGCAGTCTCAAGAGAACTAACCTGTTCCGACCAAGTGAAATCTTGAAGCGGTGTGAGCACCCGAGGGGGCCATGCCTTTACCTGGCACTCATGGTTGGCTACTCTCTCAGGGGTTGGTGAGTCTTCTGGGTGCCACACAGGTTGACATCATCTTGTGAACAGACAGGAACCCAAACTCTGAAAAGTAAATGAAAGAGGTTTATCCTGAGCTGAGTATGTGTGACCATGGACCAGAAAATCACAGGCAAGAGGTTTTCAGCGAGTGCTCTCACTCTGATTGGGTTACATCTTGGCTTTATACCTTTCAGAAGGGCAGGGTTTGCCCATAATTCAGTACACAGAAGGTATACATTGGTTTTGCCCCAAAAGGCATGACATGTCAAAGGGGGGTATTACAGGTTACCGGTGGGTTTAAGGATACTGTTTGGAGATTCTCTTTGTATTGTAATAACCATTGTGTTTACCCTAAAATAAAGTATTATATAAAATTTAACAGCTTAGGGATTTGTTCTCCTAAGCAGAAACTGTGCTGTGTCTGTGCAGTGGACACATAACGTCCTAGCTAGTAAGAGTTGGACAAATGAACAGTGGATAAGACCAAAGGGAAAACTGAAGCTGCCAGTTTAAGCCCTTGTAACCACAGGTTCAAATCCCTAATGGTAACGTTCATATCAAATGATAGAAAGAGGGAGTTAGAAACACATTTTATGTGTACCTTTGCACAGACATTGAAATCAGGGGAAGAAAATACATCGTATCTAGGATTCAATGGCCAAAACCATAATAACTTCATAAGCTTTTGACCATAAGTATGTCTTTCTGTGCTCCTATGTGCTTCATGTTTCCATTATGTTAATTTTCTGACCATTTATTTTAGTTCAGCCTGTCTCCCTTTTTAGATACTTAAGAACATTAAACACATGGGCAGTTTTGTTCATAAGGCAGGAGATTTTGCTGTTATTGTGAGACTAACATTAAATATCCCTAACTTATCAGAAATGATACAAACACAGACCATTTTGCTTTAGGATGGGTTTAGACTTGTAAGATTTTTGTGCTAAAAACTGACACTTTAAACACATCAAACTGTCCAGGAGCATACATAAAAATGTATGCTCACAATTTGAAAAAATTTTCACTTTCACTTCACCATTCATACTTACCCTGTTTAAATAAGCCAATTCATTTACCAAAGTTTACTAAATTCATAGGAAATACAGAGTAATCTTGCTTCTTTTTAAGTAAGTTAGGAGTGCTGCCTTATGTATAAAACAGTCTGGCATCATGTAAACACAACACATACTACAAGGATATCCACAAATAAATCTAAACACATGCACACATATAAACATACACACACGTACACACACACACAATGTTCCATTACCTTTAACCTCACAATTCTAGCCATGAGGTTCTGATAGAAACTCCCCGGTTTACAAAACATCACTGGACCAGAATTACCTCTGACAAAACTGGTCTCTTTCATATGTTTGAATTTTCATGGCCCTGAGAGTTAAGCTAATTAAGCCTATGGACCAAAGTGTTGGATAAAAGAGTTTGGTGGCAGTCTGATTTTAAAAAGACCCTTTTATCCTTTTTTTCTTTCTTTTCCTTAGAGGAAAAAGAGTGCTCAATCTTTGTGTTTTAGCTTGAACTGGCTGTAAGATCTCCAAGTAGCTTTGAATGACAAATAGCATAAACTTTGAGTCCACCTCAAGAGCAACAGGAAAACTTAGCAGGTTGAGAGTTGACAGAACAGACAACAGAGACAGAGAGCTTGAAAGACTGGACATTTTAAATTCATAGAGGCAGGTCGAGCACTTGAGCTCTGAATTTTCATGGATGCAATTTGCCCTTCAGTTAAAACATGTGCACAAGAATTGGCCCTAACCAGCTGCAGTCCTAGCGTACCTGGCACGCCTTTGAATCTTGCCATTTACACACACACTTGTGAGTAGAGTTGCCGGAATGCGACCGGGGTGCCCAGATAGGATCATTCTCCTTGCCTTTTCTCACTTGTAGAGGATTGGCTTCCCATTTTTCTTTACAGGAAGCAACCGAACAGCGGTCTAGGGGTCAGTGTAGTGGATCAGAATGTGCTGATTGTGGGCAGGACCGCACAGGGTTTCACCACTGAGTTGGTTGCTGCCTCTCACCCATGTCTCAGGTTCTCTCTCCAGGGCTCTAACACCTCTGAGAAGGCTCAAAATGCCAAGTGATCAGCTCTTATGAGCATTTCCTGGCTGATCCTTCTTTTAATTAATTTTGTTGGGGATTCCCTGCAGGGACATGTCTGACCGGGGGCAGTCACCCCAAGCACTCCCACTTGCACCTGCAGTCACCCAGATTTCCCTTTGGCTGGGAGGAGGAAAATGCCCTTTCTCTTCGGAGCTGAGCAACTGAGACTCTTATTTTTCTACAAATGGGACAGTTCAGTTTCCTCTTTCATTTCACAAAGGCCCAGAAAGGCCAATTCAGAGAAATTTGGTGAGGAAGAGGCAATGAATGGAGAAGACCCTTTAGAGTGCACCTCCAAGTCAAAATTAGGATCCATCAAAACAGCTTCCTAGAAAAAGTATCCACGGCTCAGAATATACCAGGACCATCAACCAAGATTGTGAGGTCTGGGGACACAGGAGGACTTACCAGTTCAGCCCAAGGGAAAGCTTGGAGGTGGGTGGCTTTGGATGCTGTGCTGCTACCTGTTGCTGATTTTGAGCTCCTCCTTCAAGGAATCCTGAGTCTTCTTTGAACCTCAGGTGTGAGCACCATCTTGTGAAAAGCAAAGAACCCAAACTCTTTAAAATAATTAAAGAGGTTTATTCTGATCTGAACATGCATGACTGGCTCACCTGGAGCACATGGCCTCAGGAGGTCCTGAGAATATGTGCCCACACTACTGCGGTGCAGTTTGGTTGTATAGGTTCATGCAGGTAGGAACTACAAATAACTCCCTAAGTCAGTATGTGGAGGGTGTGTATTGTTTTCCCTGAAATGGCAGGACATCTTAAAGTGTGTTCTTATATGTTATATGTGCACTTACAGTTTCTTTGACTTGTAACTGGTTAAAGTATGAAGCTTTGTCTTAAGTCTTGGAATTTCTTAACTTAAGAAATCTGTTGCCCAGATGCGGTGGCTCACGCCTGTAATCCTAGCACTCTGGGAGGCCAAAGGTGGGTGGATTGTTTGAGCTCAGGAGTTCAAGACCAGCCTGAGCAGGAGCGAGACCCCATCTCTACTAAAAATAGAAAGAAATTATCTGGACAGCTAAAAATATATATAGAAAAATTAGCCGGGCATGGTGGCGCATGCCTGTAGTCCCAGCTACTCGGGAAGCTAAGGCAGGAGGATTGCTTGAACCCAGGAGTTTCAGGTTGCTGTGAGCTAGGCTGACGCCATGGCACTCTAGCCTGGGCAACAGAGTGGGACTCTGTCTTAAAGTATAAAAAATATAAAAAAATAAAAATAAAAAGAAATCTGTTAATGAGAGATAAGCCATTGGATGTTTACTGAAACTCAAGAGGTCTCTTATGTAAATTGAAGGCGTATAGGTTTGTTTTAGGCTATTTTCCTTCTATAGCCTTAGGTCTGTTCATGATTTGGTGTCTCACTGTCATAAAGTATGATGTCTCCAAAAGGATAAAGGTGCACCTACCGTTTCATAGCCAGTATCTGAGCCTTAGGTTATTTCTGCAGTGCCCTTTGCCAAGAGGACGTCCATTCCATCACAGCTGGGGGGATTAAGATTTTATTTTAGTTCATACAAACCTGACTGTAGAGAGTTGTTCTTTTTCTCTTGATCCACCACAATCACTGTGCGGCCTCTTCTGAAGCTAGTGCTCTGCGGAATTATTTACATTAAGCAGAAAAATATTATCACCTTGCTATGAATACCTGGTCTACTCCTAGCAACACCAAACCTTAACAGTGCTAGGTGAGTTTCCAAATATTAGAGGTTGCTTCTCTCTTCTTAGTGTCTCCTTTTGACCAAGCTAAAGTCAGGTTTCTGGATGTAAATCAATGACCATTTCTGTGATTTGCTAATCAGCTGCTTGTCTAGGGAGCATGGCCTATAGAAATACTAGGGCTTTTAATTCACCATCTTATAATAGGACATCTTTTTGTTTCTAAAGCATTTCATAGTCGTGAACTAACCTAAAATCATACCTACCACAACAATAAATATTTCTTTCTTTATCTTTTGGCAATTGATATATCTGAATGATGGCAATTAATGCAACCATCTGGAATTATTTTATTTCTGTGAGAAGCTTATATTTCAAGGCCTGATTTAAGTTTCTTATAGCATACTCAGCTTCATAATTTTTAGTTTTTTTAAATTATTAACCACATAAAACCACATTAAAATCAAGGTTGTTTTGTCTATAAGGTTTAAATTATTGTGAATAGTTCCCAAAATGCTGGCAAGTAATTGTTGGGTTCTTTCTTTAGGTGATGAACGAAGAGTGGCTGGATTCAGAGTGAAGCAGCAATGAATAGAGACCTTTGAAGATGAAAGCAGTAATATTTCACAGGATGCCAGGTGACTGCCAGTAAAAGAGTCTGTGGAGAATAGGAACCAGTAAGTGTAGTAGAAACTCTGGAACTAAATCAATGGAAGTTTTCATACATTTTTCTATTGCTGTTATAGATCCCAAACAAGGTGGATATGGCTTGGCCACTAGATCTAACAAAATACTGAAATAAGCAGTAGGTCTCTAATGATTCCCACATACTTGAGTCAGCACTTGGTCAGAGTTTTCATGAACAAAACATGAAAAAGGATTTGTGAGCCTAGAATCCTAGAGAAAAATCTGATAGTTTATATTTCAGTATTTATGTTTAAATAGCAGCATGCTTCTTTTAACTTGAAAAGTACACAGTTATTAAAACATACTTCTATTAATATGTTTTACTAATATATAATTAACCTAATATCAACTCTCTTTTGGATTTGCCAGGTTTGGAGCACTTTAATTTTTGCACAGAGGGAAGTAAAACTTACTTTTTTGTTGTTTTTAAATACCAAGGTTGAAGGACAATGGCTCTCATAACAGTTTTGAATTATTTAAAACCTAAAGAGTTTTAACAAACCTAATGATTCCTATTTTCCTTTGTTTTGTAGAACAAAATTACTGTTTTGAATTTTGGAAAGCTAAAACAAAAAATAGTAGTTACAGAAGACATGATATAAATCATAACTAATGTCAGAAATAATTTCATACATTTTAAAAACACTGTAACAATTGTAATTGAAAATAAATTATGAAAAGCAAACAAGACTTCTTTTTAAAAACTGATTTAGGAGTGTAAAAAACAATAACCAAAATTTAACAGAATTACAAGAAGAAACTTCCACATAAGCATAAAATAGCCCAGTCATTTTAAATAAAAATGTCACTCATTTTGTTTCTGCTTTATAAGTATTTATATAATAATTTAAAGGAAAGGACTTATAGGTTTAGACATACACAGATATATAAATATAAAAATTGGTAATAATAAAAATTCCCTATGGTTTTAACAAATAATTAACTAATCAGTATATTAAATAATACATATATATCATATTAAATTTGTCCTGTGGATAAACTATTAATTTCTTAAATAAGAAGGAAATCATATCTAGTTTCTTGTATACATATTTTCATGTCTCTAATTATCGTATCTTATATAATTATTTAAATTAAGTGTCTTCATATTAAATATAAATGTTATATATCATAAAATATAATTTATATATTATAAATGAAATTATATAATATTTATATTAAATATCATCTTTAATTAAAATAACCTTTTCCAGACAGAAAAAAAGAACTAGAGAATAAAAAAAACATGAATTGTTTTACTGTTTTTTCTCCATCAACACATATTAACAATTGATTAACAATTGAAATAGATGAATATACACATATTCACATACATATACACACACATACATATTTATTTGTGTTGTATAATTTTGAACATACTGTATGTGCATGCATATATATATATATATATATATATATATATATATATATATATCTCCTCTGAGGGCAACTGGAGGATATATATTTTGTCCTTAAGCCATTGCCATTCAAAAATAACAAGAATAGATATTATCATTATTTATAAGTGTTTTGTGTCTGTTTTTTACTAAGAAACTTTCCAGGCTTTCAAAACTTATTAATTAACTGAATGATTTATCTAAGATCTTAAAGGTAGATAAGGATAGGGAAATTGTAATTTATCTAATACATTAAATCCTTATGATTTGTAGCTTGTAAAAATATTATGAAATTAAAACGTTTAGAATGGCATCCATTATCATTTCATTTAGTTCAATATAAGTTGGTACATATAATTTTGTGTTTTAAGCAGTGATGAGATCAGTGGTAATTTACTTATAAATCCAATATAGGAAATTTATAAAATTTAAGTCACAAGAAATTTTACCCTCTTATTAAACAAACAAAAATATTGTTCCTAACATATGTTTCCATTGTAAGCTGATTTTTTAACATGAAATCATACCATACACTAAACTTTTTTGATGTTGAAACCAAAGCCATTACTTCTTAGCTCCTAACTATCGTAACAGAAGCTTACTATGTAAATAAGCTTTTAAGTGTCTACCAAAAGAAACACCACTTAATAACTTTTTTCTTCTTCCTTTTTACGTTTATAGCTTAATTGATGTATGATTAGCATACCCTAAAATTTGCCCACTGGAAATGTAAACTCAAAATGTTTATCAAATTGTTTTGATAAATTTGTACTTATGGAAACATCACCACAATCCAGTTTTAGAACATTTCCATCACCTGCAAAAAGTTCCTTCACAATCATTTGCAGTTAATCCCGTCTCCCACTCCCCACCTTAGAAAAATGCTGACCTACTTTGTCTCTATAAACTTACTTTCCTAGACATTGTATGTAAATGGAATCACACAATATGCAGACGTTTTTGGTCTGGCTCCTTTCACTCAGCATGTTTAAGTTTCATCCAGATTTTAGTACTTAGTAGTGTGCTTTTAATTACTGAATAGTATTCCATAGTATGTATATACCACATTTCTTTAATCATCTGCCAATTGATGCATATTTGGATTGCTTCCAGTTTGAGCCATTATGAACAACACTGCTAGAAACATCCACGTATGTGTCTCTGTATGAACGTGTTTTCATTTCTTTTAAAGAGATTCCCAGAAGTAGACTTACCAGGTTGTGTGGTAAGTCTAAGAAATTGCCAAACTGATTTCCAAGGTAGCTGTACCTTTTTACACTCCCACCTACAACATGTGGGGATTCCAGTTTCTCTGCATTCTCATCAACACTTGTTATTTTCTGGGTTACTGCAGTCATTTTAGTGGGTATGTAATAGTATATCATTATGGTTTTAATCTGAACTTCTCTAATGGTCAATAATGTTGAGTATTATCACAATGTGCTCATCATTCATAGGCCCATTAGCCATTCTTATATCTTCTTTGGTGAAATGTCTGTGCAAGTCTTTTGAACATTTTTTAGTTTTATTCTTATTGTTGAGGTTTACATGTTCTTTATATATTCTGGATTCAAGTCTATCATCAGATATATTATTTGTGATTTCATCGTCCAGTGTGTGGCTTGTATTTTAGTTTTCTTAATGGTGTCTTTAGAAGTGAAAAACTTTGTAATTTCTATAAAAATCCATTTTAATGTTTTCTTTTATGGACTATGCTTTTAATGTTGTCTGTATGAACATTTTCCACAACCCAAGGTAATGCATTTTTTCCCTATTTCTTATTGCAATTTTAAAGTGCTGGCTCTTACATTTGGATTTATGATCCACTTTCAGTTAGTTTTTATGTGCTGTGTGAAGTAATAATGCTTTTTTTGGCTTATGGGTATTCAATTGTTTCAGCACTATTTGTTAAAAGACTGTATAACTTTGTCAAAAATCATCTGACCATAAATTTAAACATTTTTTAAGGACTCTCAAATAATTTTCATTGATCTATATACCTGATCTTGTGTCAACACCATGATGTCTTGATTACTGGAGATTTATAGTAAGTTTTGAAAACAGGTACATAAGTCCTTCAACTTCATTCTTTTATGTAAAAAATGTGTCTTCATTATTTTAAGTCCTTTTCATTTCCATATAAATTTTCAAATCAACTTGTCTATGCCAATAAAAATGTCTACTGGGATATTTATAGGACTTGCTTTGAATTTAGAGTTTAATTTGGGTAGAATTGTGATCTTGACAATACTGAATCTCTAATCAATGAATACAAAATGTCTTTCCACTTATTCCTATCTTCTAAATTTCTCTCCGTGATGTTTTATAATTTTCAGTGTACAGGTTTACAAATTTTTTGCTAAATTTATTCCTATTTTATTCTTCTTCATACTATTTTGAAAGAAATTTTTATTTCATTTTGTTTATTGCTAGTATATAGAAACAATTGATTTTTGTAGTTTGATCTTGTATCCTACAGAGTTATTAAGCTCATTTATAACCTTAAAAATCATCTGACCATAAATTTAAGCAGAAACAGAAAAATAAATGCCGTATGTTCTCATAAGTGTAAACTATGGCTACACCAGGGCACAAAGAATGGTATAATGGAGACTTAAAAGGAGGGAGGCGGGAGGGGGTGAGGGATGAAAATTATTTATGGGGTACAATACACACTATTCAGGTGATGGGTACAAAAGCCCAGACTTCACTATATCACATATACATGTAACAGAATTCAACTTGTACCCTATTCTATCAAAATAAAACAAAAATGAACAAAATTTTACCATTAAATAAACATATAAATAAATAAATGGGCTACATGAGGGGTGGGAATCTCCTAGCGAGTGAGATCATTCTTGGCATTTTCAGGAAAAACTTGATGTCAGAAGCATCAATGTGAAAAACATCACTCCTCCATCCAGAAGAATTCAGGCTGCTTGGACTTATAGATGTGGCCAAAAGAGGGCCCAGCTCTGAGGTCATTAAGTTACTGAGCCCTTTTGATGACTCACTAGGACTAGATGTAGGACTTACCTCAGATATAAGCCCAACCCCTCCATTTCCAGAAGAGGAAGACCTCACAAGTCGGGACATCATTGAGAGATAGCAGAAAACTTTCCAATTTCATTGTGAGGAACAAAGCTGAGCTCTCTGATGGTTTATTTTCTAAGGACCTCTCTCAGGTGGCCACTTTCATTCCCACCACCTGAATTCTCTTTCTGCAGCCCAGGCTACAGTGGGAACTGCGTGGGCTTTCTCACTAAGAAAACCGACCTTGCTATGAAGCTCTCTCTGTCCGCGCATGTACGACGCATCTCTCACAGGCACAGCGATCCAGAAAACTCAAGTGGCCGTCTCCATTGCGGTCATCTGGACTTCCAGGCAAACAGGACACACAGGGGACAATGAGCAGGTAAGCTGAAGACTCTGGAAAGCAGGGCTGGCTCCGGACGAAATTTCTGGAAACCAAAGTGGCAAAGTGGAGGACTGTGGCAGCCAGAAACTGAGAAGTCATGGAGGATTAGGAAGCAGAGGGCAGGAAGCTGTAGAATAGATGAGACTCACTGGAAGTGGCAGGCAAGAGGGTGTCCTTGAGACATGACCACAGGAAGGTGGTCACAGCCAAAGGGCGGGTGCTGGAGCCCAAGTTCAGCCCTTCAAGTCCATGCGGGCTCTGCTGCACTCAAGCTCGGCAACCAGCTTTTCATCACTACCCTTTGCCTGCCCGGCCAATCCCCAACTCCGCTCCAGGTGCGTCACAATGTCACCCCTGTGACCTCACACTCCCCCACTCCTGACCCCACCCACCTGTTATTTCATGGAGGCAAGTCCTCCTCTCTCTGTCCCTGTGCCAGGGGCACCCACTAGCTTCACCCCTGATGTTCTTCGAGCCGTTCCCTCTCACCTAGCCGCCTCCACTGGTCCAGCGGAGCAAGATGTCCCAAGTTTTCAGGTGGCTCATAATTGAGGCTCATTCCCAGGATGCTGGGATGACTGGGCCCCAGGAGCCAAGCAGACAGGCTTCACAAAAACACAGGGTAGGAAGGGGTCGGAGACTTGCAGCTGTCTACTGTCCTGATTCTGCCACCAGCATTTGCCCCCCCTCCCTTTGAGGCACTTTCCCGGCCACGTCCATGAGTTCGGAGGGTGACAGTAAATCAGCTCGACCATAGCTGTGAGGAATAGGAACCAGGAGAAACTGAGCCCCCAGGTGTGCGCTCAGCTTTGGGGAGGCACAGCCTGGGGGCTTGGGTGTGGGGAAGAGAGTCTCTGAGGGCTGGGCTCCAAATTTGAGGATCAATTCAACAGTTCTTCCCCCACAGGAATCAAGTATTTTTTTTAATACTTTAATCTGTTGGGGAGCAGCCTGGATGGAATTAACATGCCACCTGGGGAGAAAAATTGATCAATGTCACACGTGCACAAAAAAGAGTATACTCATTCTATTTGACAACTTCATTTGATTATCCTAAAAAATAATGCATTGGAGGCACTGATAAAGTGGGTGTTAATAGGGTGTTATTTTTCGTTATCAACATTGTAAAACATATATTTCACAACCTATTAAAGTCTTACTAATTGTCATTTTCTTACATAAAAGTACATCTCTAATTCCTATGTTACCTACAGCATTTTTATCTCAACTACTGCAAAGTTTGCCTGTTGATGGGCAATTGGATAGTACTTTTTAAATAGTTAAATCAAGCTAATATTTGAATTTTTAAAATGACATTCACTGGGCCAGGCGCAGTGGCTTACACTTGTAATCCTAGCACTCTGTAAGGCCAAGGCAGGAGGATTGTTTGAGCTCAGGAGTTCGAGACCAGCCTGAGCAAGAGCGAGACCGCATCTCTACTTAAATAAAAAAAAAAAAAAATAGAAAGAAATTTGCTGGAAAACTAAAAATATATAGAAAAAAATTAGCTGGGAATGGTGGCACATGCTTGTAGTCCCAGCTACTTGGGAGGCTGAGGCAGAAGGATTGCTTGAGCCCTGGAGTTTGAGGTTGCTGTGAGCTAGGCAGATGCCAGGGCACTCTAGCCCAGGCAACAGAGTGAAACTCTGTCTAAAAAAAACAAAAACTTGATGTTCTTGAGCTTCATCTATGTTGAGACATATAGCTGGCATTTATTCATTTTCACTGCTGAACTTTATTTTATTGTATGACTATATTACCATTTATTGATTCAGTCTTCTTTTACCAAAATTAGGTTGTTTTCAGTTTGGGGCTATTATGAGTCATGTTGTATGAACATTCTTATACACATATTCTGTTGAATGAGTACTGTACTCATGGTCTGTTGAAATAAATTCTAGTGTTACAGAAATGCATAGGTTCAATACCTTACTCGATGGTAACCTGATTTCCAAAGTTACTTTACTATTACACCCCAACCAACATTAGATGAATGTTCAAGTTCCTCCAAATCCTGATCATTTTCACACATTTTAAACCTTATCAAAAAGATGGTGTACAAGGGTGCCTTATTTTGGTTTCAATTTTAATTTCTATTAATACAAATGAATTTTAGCATCATGTCATATACTTTGAGACAGTGTATTTTCTCTTCTGTGAAAAGCTTTATGTCACCTGACCATTTCTCCATAAGACTGTTATTTTTTAAATCTATTAAAGAGTCTATCGATTTCCCCATGATCTTCAATCCTCACTAACAGTAATATTTGTTACTCATGGAATCTCCATACAGTTCTCCACATTTCCTAGTTCCTTTTTGGATAGGTGGAACCATGCTTTTAATTTATGGGACAAGGTCTCTGAGCGGTCACTTTTAAGTCAAAGGACTTATGAGCTGGCACATGATCCTCTCGTTCTTGCTACTCTGGCCATAATGACCAAAACGACCACAAGGCTCCCAAACGTACAGCTACAAGATCATTAAGCTGCTTTTTGCCTGGATCCCTGAGTGATTCTGGGGAGCAGATTACGCATCCCACCCCCACCCACCCCAGCCAACTCACACTGGATTTGTGTTGTGAGAAATGTGAAGGAGAATCTGTTACTACTGTATATGCTAGTCTGACCTTGACTTAACTGCTCATTTATGAATCAAATTTCCAGGCAGGTAAAAGTTGGTTTTGAGCTCTGTGTTATGTTCCACAGGACCATTTATCTATCGCACAATGAACAGTATGTTATCTCAATGAGTATAAAGTGTTTTTTTATTTCAGCATATTATGGGGATACAAAAGTTTAGGTTATGTATATTGCCCTTTGCCTCCCTCCCCCAAGTCAGAGCTTCAAGCGTGTCCATCCCCCAGACAGTGCGCATCGCACTCATTATGTATGTATACACCCATCTCAGTAGGGAAAATCCCTGTACCTTCGTCTATCTTCAGGAGTGTTTTGACTATTTTTATTTTTTATTCTTTTATATATTTTTAGGATCATCTTCTCAAGTTCTGTGCCAGAAAAACCCCATTGAGATTTTGCCTGCAATTACATTAAATATATGATCACTTTGGTAAGAATTTGTATCTTTGCTCTACTGAATGTTTCATTAAAGAATATGTGCCCTACTGAATGTTTCATTTAAGAATATTTTATATCTCTGCATATTTGTTTAAAAATGTTTTTCAATATATTTTATAATTTTTTCATAAAGGATTTACACATCCTTTATTATATTAACCCCTAAATACTTCATATTTTCATGAAGTATTTTCTAAATAGTACCTGTTAAAAATTATTTCATACAATTGATCCCTACTTGTTTATGAATGTTCAATTAATTTTACATTTTGATATGTATCCAGCCACCTTATTAATTTTATTGTTTCTAATACTTAACTAAAATCTCCTTTAGATATTTAACATAAGCAATCATAGCATCTGTGAATAATGACAATATTTTTTATTCTTTCAAATATTTATCTTACTTCACAGATCCTGCCAGGATCGTCAGTATAATCTTGAGAAGAAATTATAATAGCAGGCATCTTTTCTAATCATTTAATATCCTATTAAGATGGGAGATATATATTTTGAATCTTTCCAGGGACTCAACTGGAAATTTTCATAATTAATTCAAGGTTAAAGATGCTTAAGTTAGAATTCAATTTAGGGGAGGTTTGTCAAAGATGTTAAAGGGCTCAAAACATTTGACCAAATCAAAATCAGAGAACACTGTAAAATAGTAGCCATTGATTTAACCAAAGTGATAATCAAAAGACTTTGAAAGCAGTACAGAAAGTTACATGGATGCAAAAACCTTCACCAGTAAGCTGGTAAACCCAGGCAAGAAAGTATGTTGAAGGGGTGATGCCACTGTGGGGGCAGGGGACATGCAGGGGACATGAGATACAGCCAACCCTCTTAGAGTATAGGAAGCTTGGTAATTTTTTACAGGATTTCACATGAACAGAAAAGAACAGAGAATAACATGACCACCTACTCCCCTGTTAACAAGTAAAAGATTACAAAACTCAATGTCCTCATGTATCTATGTAAAATCATCCCCTAGACAACAGTTCTCCCACTGTGGACAGCCACTCTCATCTGTGTTTGCTGATATTCTCTACTTATTTACATTGTTACTTCGTATGTTTGTATCTGTAAATGTGTATTTTTGGTTTGTTTGTTTTTATATCAATGGTAACATGTATGCTCTTCTGAAACTTGCTATTCTATGGTTTTGGGATTTATCCATGTTGATCTATATAGCTCAAGTTGGTTATTTTAACTGATGTGTAATATTCTAGTTTATACAACTACAATAATCTTCTCAATTGTTGAACATTTAAAATGTTTCCAATTTTCCATTACTATGTAGTGGTGAAATACAGTAAAATAATTTCACTATTATAATAAAAAATAATTTTTGCTAAAAAAAGAAAGTATGTTGACAACTTTGAAGACATTTCTAATTTTATAAAACTTTTCTTGTCATGTGAACTGAAAATTTGATTTAATTACTAAATATTTTGAGTGCTCATTTATTTAAACCAATTTTGCTGACTATACCAGATTTTATTATGTAGGCATTACATAGGACATAGTGCATGTGTATATGCATCAATATACCTAAATATATATATATATATATATAATGTGTATATATATATACACACACATAAAGGTCTTAAAGTTTTCATTTTAGAATTTCAGTCATGAGATAGTAAAACATATAAACTCGCCAGTTTATAAAAACCAGTTGGATCTAAATCATTTTTCTGACAAAATGAGATAAGGTTAAGATTTTTTTAAGTAGGCCATCTTATAAAGGCTGTCAACCAAATTTTGGGTAAAGCAGTTTGACTCAGTTATCAATATACTGGATTGTACAAAGAACACTTAACTGTGAAAATATGACTGAAATATGTGAGAAGGCTGAAAACAAGAGTTCTTCTGACAAGTTCTGACAGTTTCTTGGACTCAATTCTTCATCCTTGAAGATAATAATGTCACCATTTCTTTTACTATAGGGAAGGTGTCTTTATAGGAATTTTATGTTTTACTTTTAAAAAAGGTCTGAATGGCAAAATATTTCTTTAAAAAAATCTGCTGGTTTTCAAGAGGGTTTCCTTTTTTAATAAGCAGTCTGCCAGAATAGCCAAGGATTTTATAAAAAGAGTTTAGCTAAGGGAATGATTAAGAGGAGAAATTGTAAAAGGGGAAGAAAAAAGTTCCAGAAATAAGAGCCTAAGCTGGCTTTCAGATAATATTTTGTGGCCAGGTAATCTTTGGGTCTTGACTGATTTTTTTTTTTTTCAGCTTCAATGTATCAATGAGATGTGCGTATCTTATTTAGAGTCTATAATTTTATAGCCACAGTCAGCAGAGAGAGACCAAAAGGCTACAGGAGTCTACCCATGCCAGTTCCCTGTGATCCTTCCTATATAGCAAACACCAGGTCAGGGACTTTAACCAGCCCCAGCCCAAATGCTATCACCCAAGAATGGGAAATCTCTCTATTTTTCCAAATCTTGGAGGATCGTATTTTATTCTAGCTCTCCATGGACAGCCTCTTTTCAAACCACTCATATTTGAAAAGTAATTGCACCAACTTTAGGTATTCAAAAGAAAAACACATTTTCTAATAGATTTGGGAAAATAGCTTTATTTAGAGTCTATAATTTTATAGCCATGGTCAGCAGAGAGTTCAGTTGGCTGGTAACCCATAGGCCCAGCGGGTGCCATGCTCGGCAACCCTGATGCAGCCCAGGGTGAGCTCCGCCAGCCCACGTAGGGGCCTGAGTTGCAGCCACACATGCAGGACATGTGGGCAACAGAGCCAGAACAGCCCGGAGTCCGTGTGCTCTAGAGTGTGTCACTGGGGGAACGGTTTCCTGCTGGCGGTTGTGCTCATGTGCAGTGACGGCTCTCTGATGCATGCATGCACACTTGCTTTAACGGCTCTGGCGGTGCTTGTCCTTGCTTGGCTGTGTTTGGTGCTGCCTGGCGATTTGCTCCTGTCAGAAGTTGGAAACTGGGATTTCCCTTGTTGGAGGTCGTGGTCAGATCGAGTTGTCTTCATTGCACTGGACCCCTTCAGCAGCCCTGACAAGACCAGAGTGGGCCTGGAAGGCGAGGCAGGTGACAGCGCCTTCCTACAGCCATGGTACCACATCTGGAAAAAAGATCTCGGCAAAATTCACCAAGCTGCCAGCGCTGGTGACATAGCAAAACTGAAGAGGATCCTTTCGCTGAAGAAAAAGGTCTTGGATGCCAGAGATAGAAAGAAGAGGTAATGGGAGCGGCCATTCCGGGCCTGGGTGCAGTTGGCGGGTGTGGGGGAAACGCCCTTCCCAGACTGGAGGGAGCCCGGAGTCCTGTCAGTGAGGGCTCCCGGCTGTCCTCCCTGTGGGCCCCGCAGCACCTGGGATGTGGAAACCTGGGAGGGGTCCAGCACCAAGGCCATCTTCATGGGCAGCAGCACAAAAACAAAACTTCAGCTGCTTCCCCGTTCACTCATGATTCCCCTTCTAGGACACTTTCTTGCCAATTTTAGCTACTTAACTAACACAAGTATATACGGTGTTTTATTGTTAATGTACACATTTTAAATCATTATGTTATACACCTTATAGAAAGGTACGTAACGAGAAGAACAGTTCACACACTGTATCAAATTCTGTGCTAAAACATCTTAGCAAGAAGTTCAATATCCATTTTACGTCAATATAAAACTATGTAAATGTGTCCTTTACTCAAGGAACTTAGAAGGAGACTTTGAAGTGGTTAGATGCTACCATAGTCTTCAATAGGAAGACTCATTTTTCTGAAAATATGAGCTCTTAATAAATTTTACAGGAGCTAAATAAAAGTAATAAGGTTTCCAAATTTTTGAGTTACACATGGTGTCTGTCTTTTACTATTGTGATGACATGAAGAAAAATTTTGTGATGGAGTGAATAAGACTTGCACTTGTAGATATCGAAATGTGCTATTAATTTTCACAAATTAAATCATTTATTAACAGTTGAAGAGACAGATAAATGAATGGAACAGAATAGAAAATCTGGGAACACCCAAATATATGAAAGAATTTAGAACTTGATGGTGACAAATCAAACAAGAAAAAGCTGACCTCTAATTTCAAATTGGCAAAGTACTTTTTTTGCAGATCTACAAGTGCCCCCCACACATAGGAAAAAGTATTAAGTGTCTCTGCTAAGAGAAGGATTTTGAGTTAAAAGAGAAATGAGATACCATTAATGTATCCAGAAAGTTTGTAAGAATGAAGATATTAAATACTAATATTAAACATGGAAAATACTTATACTGGTACTTACAGTTTATGTTGCTGATTTCTTTTCAAATAGACAACTTGGTGGTAACTACATACAAATGAGACTGACACGCTGCCTGCCTACTGCACTAACGAGGCAACTGTAACTACACATTTAAAAATTGTATATGCCCTTTACCCATCAGTTCCATTATACTAAAATATCCTCAAGAAATAGAGATCATACAATTTGTTTTTCTCAGAAGTTAAAATAATAAGGTCTTAAGAGGAATGCATATGATGGATTTTGTAAATCAATTTGATTGTGTCCATAGATGGAATAATATGTGATCATAAAAGGTGGCATAGATACGTATGTGTGCTGACATGTGAAGAGTATTTAGGTATATCAAGTAAGAATAAAAGTCATTTTGATTATTATACATATACACAAACACACTGTCGTCTTGTGTTAGCTTAAAATATGCACACAATGTGATAAAATTTGTTATTTCTGGGCAATTAGCATGTACGATTTGAAAGTTCTAGTAAAAGTTTATTAAGGATATAATCCTGGGAAGAGCAGTAATATGAATCTTGCACAGATAGAAGTAATTTCTTAATTTCCATGAATTTATTTTAAAATTATTTTGTGGATTGGAGTATTCTGCCTACTTTTATCCCTTCAGAAGTAAAGCGAATCTTTACATACAGTTTTTTTAATGTACATATGTTTTGTTATATAGATTTATTACTTAAACGTTAGGGACCAGGCCACACAGCAGGGGGTGAGCAGCAGGTCAAGTTCCCCTGTATTTACAGCTGCTCCCCATTGCTCCCATCACCGCATCCGTTATGCCTGTTAGATGCCCCCCAACACACACCTGGTCCATGGAAAAATTGTCTTCCGTGAAACTGGCCCCTGGTGCACAAAAGGTTGGGGACTGCTGCCCTAAAGGACCTGTGCCCCAATGGAACTATATTCCCACCTGGCTCTGTGGGCCCTCCTCCCTCTGAGGGCCCTCTAGGCTCTCAGTCACCTTCCCTGGCTCTGTGTCACCTCATGGTCATGTGGCCACTCTTGGCTTTGTGTCCCCTTCAGGCTCTGAGGCCCCTTCTGATTTGTGTCCCCTCTTAACTCTCAGGCCCCTCTTGGATGTGTCCCTTCCTGCCTGTGACCCTCCTGCTATTTCTGAGGCCTCTCCCCACTCTTAGACCCCTCCTGGCTCGTATCCCCTGCTGGCCCTGAGGTTATTCCTGCTCTGAGACTCCTTCCAGCTCTGTCCCTTCCTGCCCGAGGCCACTCCTATCCTGTCTCCCCTCCTGGCCCTGTATCCAATCCTGGCATTAGGCCTCTCATGGCTGAATTTGTCCTTGTTCTGTGACAGTACCCCAAGTCACTTTGAATCCTGACTTCCCTCCTAGCCTTGAGGTTATTCCTGGCTCTATAAACCCTCCTGAGGCCCCTCCTGGCTCTGAGTCCCTTAATGGCTATGTAGCCTGTCATTACTCTGAGGCACCTGAGAGCTCTGTGTCCTCTGATGGCCCTGAGGCCCCTTCTGATTCTGTGCCCCCTTGTGCCTTTGTGTCCTCTCCTGTCTCTCAGGTCACATCTAGCCCTGAGGCCCTTCATGGGTCTATTACTCATCCTGCTCTGTGTCTCCTCCTGATTCTGTAACCATCTCATGCCTTATGTCCCCTCCTGGTTATGTGATGCAAGCTCTAAGCCCTCTTGTGACCCTATAGTCCCTCATGAACCTGAGGCCCCTCCTGTCCAAGTGTCCCATCTTTCTCTGTCTCCTTTCCTTGGTCTAGGCCCCTCCTCACTCTTGGTCCCCTCCTGTCCCTTTGATCCTCCTATCTCTGAGGCACCTCCTGGTCCTGAAACTCCTCTTCCCTCTGTGGCCCCTCCTGGCTCTCTGTTTTCTCCCTCATCTGAGGCCCATCCTGGCTCTGCAGACACTCCTGGCTCTGCGGCCTTTCTTGGCTCTGTGGTTTCCCCTTACTGTGACTGTTTTTGACCCTGAGGCCCCTCCTGACTGTTTCTCCTCCTCACTAAATACACACACACACACACACACACACACACACACACACACACACACACACACGTATCTCAGATTTTGAGAATATGTTTAATCCTACAAACACAATTTGAACTAAAGCCATTGTTTCAAGCAAACCTATTGTAATATGGTCAGGTCAAAATAACTCCACTCTTCCTCCCATATTAACACTGATTTGTACAAGCACCCGGGCTCCAGTTCCATTCCACCTGTCATTCTCAGACAACAGGGACACCTAGTAAATTGAAAAATTATAACTAAAGAAACAACTTCAGATACAATTCTGAAATAGTTGCATTAAAAACCATTATCAGTATCACTTCAGCTCTCACTGAGGTATATTTGACACCATGATGTTGAAAGCTGAAACATTTAATAGAGATGACCATGAGGTGACTGAAGATAAAACTGGCAATTTAGGAAAGAAGGAAAATTCTTTATGAGGCAAAAGTGTATTTTCTTAGCCAATAGGTGGATAATGCTCAAATAGAACTGTTCCCCACCCCAGTCACAGAGTAATTTTTAAATGTCTATATTTGGAATGATATGATGGTGAAACTTACAACAAATGAGAAAAATCTTAGCATAACTATTAAATCAGTTACTATGACATGTAATTTGTCTCTTTGGGGGGAGGCAGAGCAATTAGACATTTAAGAATTATGGTTTCTTACCATTCCTTAACTAAATTTCATAATATAAATATATAATGTAACACATATTAAGAAAATACTCTCTATTAACAGAAAAAATGTCACTAATATATCTGATTTCAAGATGATTTAGGAAGTGAAATAAAGTACCAAACACAGGAAGTAGCTGAATTTTTTTGGTAAATGTTTAAATCAGCAAGTTCCTATGTAAATTTCTGGAAGGCTCTATTTGAAAACAGAGAAACTACAAACAACTTACATGTCCAAGTGTTGACACTGGTGGTATGACTGTAGCTTTCTTACAAAAACAGAATTAGAGGACTCATATATACTTTTCAGTAAATATAAAGGGAACAAAGTTATATTAATGCCACATTTTAACATAAGAAAATAAGGACAGCTGAGAAATAGTCATAAAACTGTTCTACCATTGTTATGTTTTAGCCATACCTATCTGGTTTAAATCACATTAATTTCTATAGATTGTATCTGGTACCTTGGGATTTTTCCACAAATTTATCAAATACCCCTTGTGATTAGAAAGAAGAGTGTAACTAAATTTATGGTTTTAAACACTCACTCTGTTACCTACTAGCATTGATTTGGCAAGTGAGCCCCAAATTAACAAAGGTTCATGCAAACTATCTCACTGCTGAACTCTCAAATGAGGTTATCTGTCAGTATCAAAACACACCATATAAAGGAATATCATCCTGTAAATCAGCAATTCCATTTGTAGAAGTTTATTCTAAGGAAAGAAATTAAGCATGTAGGCAAAGTTTTGAGTTAACATGACCATCACACTGCTATTTTTAGCAGCAAAAAAAAAAGCCCTCCAAACCATATAACGATTCAATATAAATGGTTAAATTATGATACAACCAGCCGGGCACGGTGGCTGATGCCTGTAATCCTAGCACTCTGGGAGGCCGAGGTGGGTGGATCGCTTGAGCTCAGGAGCTGGAGACCAGCCTGAGCAAAAGCGAGACCCCGTCTCTACTAAAAATAGAAAAATTATCTGGCCAACTAAAATATATATAGAAAAAATTAGCCGGGCGTGGTGCTGCATGCCTGTAGTCCCAGCTACTCGGGAGGCTGAGGCAGTAGGATCGGTTAAGCCCAGGAGTTTGAGGTTGCTGTGAGCTGGGCTGACACCACAGCACTCACTCTAGCCTGGGCAGCAAAGCAAGACTCTGTCTCAAAAAAAAAAAAAAATTATGATACAACCATACATTAGGAGGCTAATCACAAACTCACCAAGAATTATGTTAACTGTGAGAAAATGTCAGACAAAGACAAACTAAAGGAATATTTTATAAATAATTAGCAATTTACTCCTCACAGTTTTAAAGATCATGAAAGATCCTCTTCTCCTTGCCCCTGCAAAAAGGCTGAATTAGTTTTTTCTCTAATATGAAACTGTAAGTGTTATGTGTGATCCTGGATTGGGTCCTGAACCACAGTGTAGGGGACACTACAAAGGAGACTATTGAGATAAACAGTAGAATTTCAATATGGACTGTGAATTTCGTAATTATTTTGTATATATGTTAAGTTTTCTGATTTTGGTAATTATTCTCGAATTATGTAAAAGAATCATTCTTAGGAAATACACACTTAGGGGTGATTATGTATACAATTTACTCTCAAATGGTAAAAAATAAAGTATGTTTGTAAAGAGTTACAAAGCAAATGATAAAAAAAAGTGGAGAAAAATGTTAAAAATTGGTGAGTCTTGGTTAAGGGTTTAAGAAGCATCCTTTGTAGTATTGTCTTACTTCACTGTATGTTTGAAGTTATATAAACATTCTAAGTTCTAAAAATAAGATTGCAGAATGAGTATGTATGTTGCAACAAAGCCATTAAGAACTAAACTTTTTATCAGTAGAAATCTCATGTAATTACATTAATAATATATTACAATATTTTTTAAAATTGTAAATAAATTTAATTCCAGAAATTGAGTTCACCATTTATAAATACACCAAGACAGCCAATGCGATGCAATTTTGATTAAGCTTAGCTATAGTATTTTAACAGAACAGCAACTTTTCTAAAAGGTCATAGGTAAATGAGTTATTTTTCTAACTCAGAACATTTAATTGGTTTGATTGAGAAACCACCTTTTTAAACATAAAACAAAAACTATGAAGACATAATTGTTCAAAGAATCTGACAACCAATACTTCATTCTGATGTCCTTGGGATTCTAAAATATCCCAACAATGGCTGAATCTTCCCTACCATTAAACAAAAAATCCAAACACCTAAGGCTATTCTTAAAACTGTTTTATGAGCTTCTTCCCTGTTATTAAGCCATCTTCTCTTAAAAGAATTTTACACATAATTTGAACAAAC